>NC_059072.1:40332566-40638492 GCF_020497125.1 Mauremys mutica | reverse complement strand
GATGTCACCGTTTCCAGGGAGCCCCCCAGGTAAGCGCTGCCCAGAATCTGCCTCACCCCATCCTAGTGCCCCAATCCACTGCCCCCTCTCACACCCAAGCTCTGCTGCTGCTGGCGGGGGAGGGGAATCACGGAGCCAGGTAGGGAGTCTGCCAGCCCTGCCAACCTCCCACCCCAGCACCAGTGGGGTCCCAGGCCATGTGTTGCCACCCCTCCCCCAGCACCCATGGCACCCCCGGGAAGGCCCCCCCCAAAAAAAAGTTTTAGTCAGGAGTATGTAGTAAAAGTCATGGACAAGTCACAGGCCACGAATCTTTGTTTTCTGCCCGTGACCTGTCCGTGACTTCTACTAAAAATACCCATGACTAAAACGTAGCCTTAGTTCTGAATCACTGACTTGAGGAGATGATCTAGGTCTATGTTGTCTGACCTACCAGCCCATGTCTCTCGGTCGATGGTACTTGACTGTCTGGTTCAGTCAGTCCTCCCCCCAATCCAGGGTGGGAAGGACGCCCACTTTGTCCACCCGTTGTGAAGGGCTCAGCCTGTGCATGCCTTGCAGGTGTGGTGGGCCAGGGCGGGGCTGGCTGAGCCCATAGAAGTTCCTTAACACCTTGTTGTCTAGTGGGAAGTTTGTATACCCCATCACACCATCCCACACTTTAGTAATGCAATCTCTGGCCCTGGAGCAAGGCAATAATCTAGGTTTTCCCTCCAAACTCTCCTGGATTCCAAAGATTCCTTCTTCCCGACAAACACATTCCCTCTTCCTGAGGGGGATCACTCTGGAGTAAAGCAAAGATTCCAAAGCATGGCACAAGAAGTTTCTGGATCTTCAGTTTTAAGAGGGTGATTAAAGCTTTCACAGGCTACAAAATAAACATTCCTGAGATCCTTTCCTTAAAAAGGAGACTAAAAACCCTCAGAAGGGCTGAATGAAAAAAACAAAAATGAAAAACCAATGCCTACACAGTTTTTAAACCATCTGTACTCACTTACTGAGAGCCATTGATACCTGCTTTGTGATTGTTTCACTTCTGCCATTAAAGATCTCGTGTCAGGTTAAAAATTGTATTTTAAAAGACCTTACCTGTGTTACTCATGACACTTCCGATTTTTAAAAGCTGAGATAACTGTAATGGTCTGATTTACTTTTCGTGTTGTGTTTGGGCCTTTCACTCAGCCAGGAAAATAGTCTCACCAGTTTCACTGTTGTGTAGTCAGCTTTTGTTTCTCACGCAATATAACATTATCAGTGCTCCATTGCTTGAATTGTAGACCTTGAAAGAGTGGGGGTTTGGTTTGGTTTTTAAATTGGTTTCCACAGAAATTAAAGAAAAATTGATTATAGACATGCTGCCACCCAGTCTGGCTTCAGGCTAACCCCTCATTCAGGTTGGATCCCCCAACCTTCGCAGGCCACGTCTCTTTCCAGGCACAGTTTTATTCTCCAGATACAAAACTTAAGCAAAACATCAAAAACAAAAGCAGTTCCTGTGCCCACTGTGGGCACAGCTTTCAGGGCTCTTCCCCTTGACTTTCTCAGTGCTGAAAGGAGAACACACACTTCAATGCTCTTTAGCGGTTGTAGATGCCAGTGTGTCTGAAACCTAGATAGGAGCCAAATTTGACTTGACGATGGCTTTTAAAATCTTTCTGAAAGGGGCTGAAGAGTCTCTTTGCTCACATGAGACCCTTGTCAGAAGTAATTTATCCTGCCCAAGATAAGACCACTCTCTTGGGGCTCCACAAACCCACAGGTATGGGGTTGAGGTAGATCAGAGAAACACCCAGTGGTAGTACCACCAGAAAAGCGTGACCAGAGCATCAACACAGAGCCTTCCCTTTAGGATGCCTGGCGTGTCAAGCTCCATAGACATCTATGATCTGTAATGTTGAGAAGTATGGCCCCTGCCAACTCCAGGGACAACAAAACCCTCCTCCCATGAAGCGATACGTCTACACTTCAGGCCTCCTTCTATGGGCTTTACAGTGGGAGCAGGTAGTTTGTCCCAATAATTTTTTAGCGATGGATTCCCTGTTGGTAGAGCATTTATACGTACATTTTAGAAGTACAGATATTAGCTGTTCATCTAAGTTGAGGTGTGTGACATAGTTGGCAGGACACCCATCAACCACAGAAGTAATTTGGGTGTCCAATAATGCATCTGGTTCAAGAAGTCATTATACATTTACTATGAAAAATATTTTACCAATATTAGCTAAAGCAAAAAAAGTTATGCCCCGCATCTAACTGTCTGCAATTTAAAATCCATTTTGGTTAGAAAAAAGAAAATTTAGTAGAACTTACAAGTATTTGAAAAGTGAAGTACAAAAGTATAATCTATAGGCTGCCATCAGCTGGTTGTAAATCACTCTGATTCCCGTTAGTTAACAATACACACTGCCCTGTTTCCTGTGAACAGTAATATCTTGCACATCGGTAGTTAATGGTCAGCTACTTTCAGGTCCTCTGGAAGATTTCTATGTACGTAAGTGTTGCTGTATAAAGATAACATTTATGCTAACACAGAATGTCAGGCAATGAAACCTTTGCTCTTTATCAGTAGAACAAAAACCATTTTTTCCTAAAAAATGAGGATATGATTCATAACAGTTTATTTTGAAACTCCAATAAAATTTGTCAGTTTGCACATGGACACCCACATGGTGGTAGAACAGTTTTAAATATGTGCTAGGTACCTTACAGTACACAGAAGGCAATGAGGTTCCTGCCCTGAAGAGTTTCCATGTAAGGACCTGATTCCTCTTTCCTCACTCATGTACCATACTTGCTATCAGTGCCATTAATTATGCATTAGACTCTTCTTATTGTTCTGTTGCCTTCCTCCTTTATCATCTCCTCTATGGTCCAGTTTTTGCACCCTCATTATGTTGAATAGCACCTTACAGCTCTGTTAGTCCCATGCGTTTCAGGACATAAGTGACAACAAAAAATTCATCAAAGGCTCATGGGTAGTATGGTGAGGCAGAGCATTTGTGTGCATGTGTATAGATGTTGTTGGCATCACTTGTGCAGGCATCATGAAGATGTACATCATGCTCTGTCACATCTTATATGTTTTTGAGGTAGGAAGCGTACATCATTACTACATTTCTTTTCATTATCTATTCTCTTCCCTGGCTTCCCTCCAGCTGTCTTGACTAATGGCTAACCCCATGTGTCCGTGAACCTGAGCAGAGGTCAGCTTTTAGATGCAACACTGTTGTTTTCATGAGCACAGAGCAGAATTAAGACTCTTAATGGTTGTTTGCTAGTAACAGTATTATTATTTCTATAAAAGGGAAAACATAGTCCCTGCCCAAAAGGCCTTACACACATAAGGCCAATCATCCACATCCTTACTCACATCAGTAGGTTTACGCAAATAGATAATGGTCTGTAGGATCAGGCTCTTAATAAAATGAAGATAAACTTATTGAATTTAATATGGGTAATTGTTTTGCAGGCTGTGGGTAGCAGAAATTAAGATACTTAGCACCACCTGAGTTTTATCCATTAGCTAGAAAGTACCTTTTAGTAAAGTTTAATAAGTGACATTACGACAAAACATGTTAGTTTTCATCATCTGCTGTGCCAACATGGTATAGTAGGATATAATCAAGGTGGTTATCTTGTACAATATGAAGTGTTAAAAATTTGGAAAGTAGTTTTTTTCTAATGGGTTGAAGAAAGTCAGGGACTTATCAGAAGTCATTATTTGTAATTATACACAAGGGATACCACAAAGGAATATAATTTGATACCAGAACCTTGAATCCTATGTAAGATACAGCAACAAATCAACCAATCCTGAAACATACATGTTGTGATGTTGAACTCCATATGCTTTATGAAAACATGCTTATGAATGTGAATATGATGTAATTGGAATATATTTTATGCAGAAGGTCTCTTGTAAGGGTATCATTACAAAGCTTATAATCTACTGTGTGTGTTTATCTATTTGCTTGCATGTATTATTTCTATGTCTGGAGTTAGGAGAATAAGATATAAGCTTGTATCACTGATGTAAACATATTAAGTGGAGACCATTAAGGGTGCTCCAGAAACAATCAGTTGTAAATGGCCTTAGTTACTTGAAAGTCTCCCTGTGTACTTGTGGGCCAGCCCATGGGGAATGGAGATTAGGGGTCTTACAGTGACCATGTCACCTGATAATGAAATCCATCTTAAACCTGGTACTTCTCCATTTAGAAGGAGGGGTCGGGACCCAGAGAGACAAAAGATTCCCACCTTGTGCCAAAGCTATAAAAGGGGGTGGAGCAGGGCAAAGGGGTGGCCAGTCATGAGAAAACCCCTGCTTACCACCTGAGATGTCTGCTGGAACTAACAAGGACTGTACCAGGGGAAAGGATTGGGCCCAGACTAGGAAGGAGTCTAGTCTGTGAAAGAAGCTTTTTGGAACATGTCTGAGGGTGAGATATTACCTGTAATCAGTTTCTTAATGTATTAGGCTTAAACTTGTGTGTTTTTTATTTATTTTGCATGGTGACTTACTTTGTTCTGTCTATTATTACTTGAAACCACTTAAATCCTACTTTTTATACTTAATAAAATCACCTTTGTTTATTAATGAATCCAGAGTAATACCTGGGAGAGCAAATAGTTGTGCATATCTCTCTATCAGTATTATAGAGGACGGACAATTTATGAATTTACCCTGTATCAGCTTTATACAGAGTAAAACAGATTTATTTGGGGTTTGGATCCCATTGGGAACTGGGTGTCTGGGTGCTCGAAAAGTAACCTGCTGAGCTGTTTTTGGTTAAAGTCTGCAGCTTTGGGGGCATGGCCCAGACCCTGAGTCTGGGTTGCAGCAGGCCAGCATGTCTGGCTGAACAAGGCAGGGTTCTGGAGTCCTATGCTGGCAGGGAAAACAGGCTCAGAGGTAGTTTCAGCACATCAGGTGACAGTCCCAAGGGGCTCTCTGTGACTGAACCCATCACACACATCTCTCTATGCACTGTGATACACTAAGGGGAAAACATTAAAAAGGTACTTATGTATTATGCACATTTTTACATCTGAAACAAATCTTGCCACGCTTAGCACTGCTATGGAACTCCAGGAGGATGAAAATCCATGTAAGGACAGCTTTAACTGTCAGTGTTGTATGCAACAAAAATCTATTGAAAAATGTTTAACGGTGGCGTTTTCCCAGTAAGGGAGCTCCACTCTGATATATTCACATCACTTTACATCATGTCTCTTGCCTCTCTGAATACCAACCACATTAAGTTATCCCACCATCTGTAAGCAACTTTCTAAATATTTTAAACTCAACTGAGGTTTAAACACAGCCTTAGATGAAAAAAATGTAGATCAAATGGATAATATTCATGCTGAAATCAGAGCATATGGGGAGGAGATTTGAGCTTGGGAATGACTTAATTCTTCTTTTGCCATTTCACACATTCTCCAATCAGTAGATCAAACAGGAAACTAAGAATGGTCAGACAGCCTTAGGGACTTCTTAACCCATTCAAATTCCTTTTCTACTTATTGGGGGGCCCAGATTTAATTATGTGCATCAGTTTGTTCATCTTGCTCAGAACTCTGAGCTCAGTGTGAGCTCTGATATTTCAAAGCCCTCTTAGCTGTATTTACTTCATTAGGGTCTGTCAAGTTACCCACTTTTTCAAGAAGTGTAATTGCTTGTGATGAATTATGAGAATATGTAAAGAGAGATCAGTCTCAGGATGAGGTAGCACAGCTGCTTTTTTAATTCAGGGACAATAAAGTTACGTGGTAGCTGGAAAATTGGATTCTGCTCCAGTCGGCTCTCTCTTTTTAAATTCATTTGCTAATTAGTGCTATAGAGTATATAGCTAGTAATTTAAGGGATGTAGGATCTCGCATAGTCAGCTGCCAGTTTATTGACTTAAGAGAACATCCTGAAGAAGGGGGAAATCTCTTGCTTTATCGGCAATTCTGTTTTAGTCAATAGGAGAATGAGCTGCCCTGGTGGTTCTACTCACCAGGGGCCAAATTCAGCTCTGAAGTAGCAAGGTAGAATCTCCACTGAAGTCAGTAGGAATTGCACTTACTTATGCCGGTGACTAAAGTTGCTGTATTAACCCTCTTGCTGCTACCAGATCCCCATCAGAGACTGGATAATTTCTGGAGTTAACCATTGGGATGATTGTCCTTTCTCTTCCCCTGCCCTCACCTCTCCTCCCACCCTATAGAAGTGAAAACAGATTTTGTATCATTTTCACACACTGTTGATCATGAACTATTGGCTTGGTGGCAGTTGTGCTGGTACAGTAATGACTGAAGAGAATATAACTGGGGGAGGTGGGACAGAATTATAAGTCAGGGTGAAAAACGTAAATGAGGTGTTAGTATTAAACCAAGTCAGATCACCCACTTTTAAAGAAGTGTTTGAAGTTTTAAAGGACAATATACTCCCTTAAATGCATTGTAGTTGCCTCCGAGCTTCCCCAGCTAGCACTTATACACAGATGTAACAACCATCATCTTGGCTATTGTCATGGATTGAAGAGCTAAAGTATGAGCTTCTACAGTTTGAGCTACAGAACTAATAAGGGACAGCGATTTAGGCACCTAGCAACCTCAGTAAATCCCACTAGGTACTAAGCAGGGTAGGTGCCTAACTCCCATTGACTTCAATAAGAGTTAAGTACTTAACTCACTTAGGTGAGTAGGGGGATTTTCAGAAATACCTATCTTCAGATGTCTTAATATGGATGTAAATTTGGCTTCAAGTCCTCTAACTGGGAGCTGTAGCACACTTACAGTCAAAAAAGTTAGTATATTACACCCAAAAATTGAAAAATTTTGGTTTCTTTCATGTAATTCAAAACTTATGTGACTTTTTCAAAGTTTTTTGCCCCTTTGAAAAATCCCTGCTTCTCACCAGTGAGAAGTAAGCACCGAATTAAAAAAAAAAACCCAACAACCCACCACCAAATAAGAATGGCAGCATTTCACACACAGTTTGCACTCACTGTGCCCCAGGGAAATGCTTACAGCTACTCTGTGACAAGAACTGTACAGAAAGGAAAGAGTTAATATTTACCAATCCAGTCTGGATAGCAGAGTCTCGCTATATGTATTCACTAGCTGTATATATAGCATGATTGTGTTTACAAGTTAGAGAACATTCTATAGGTCACTCAAGGCTAAACCCACCAATCAGCTTGTTCCTTTCTTATCTCTGCTTTGGATACCACTTTCTAGGCACCAAGGGTCTGTGAAGCCATTCCCTGCTTGTAGAGGATGTAGAATGAACATATCTTGTCTCTGACAGATTTAGTATTTGCCAGTGCCAAGATCTGAATTCAGTTTTGCAAAGTGTTGTGGGATACATACCTGAGCATGGGTGAGCAGGAGTAAGCAGCATTGCGGGGAAAGCTTAATAGAATTCAGTTAACACAACTACCCTAGGTTCATGGGATGCATATGTGCATATTCCAGTAGCCATGGGAACTATTCATTGTGATAACCTGAATGTCCTTTGCTCTGAAGAAATAGTCTGTCAAATCTCCTCAGTCTTGCTTTTGTGCATATATGTTGTCGTATCTTGTCTCCCTCCACTCCTCTTAGGCAAAATGGAAACATTTTGTCTTTCATCCCAGAGGATCCCAAGAATGCTATAAACCATACACATAAAGTAAATCACATCTCTGAAATGTAACCACCTTTGGGATGGAAATTCGTAGCCAGGGAGATGACCAGAACATGTAGCATAGCATATCAGAGGAGTGAGAAGGAATGCTGGTCAGGGACCTCCACGCAAACCCCTACCCCGATAAAAAAGTATCATGAGAATTTTCCTGATCAGTCAGAGAAGACAGAAACTCATTGGCTGAGATTGGTTTCAGGATATCTACACAGTAAACTTCATGGAATTCCTTTTCTCTACTTTTGTAGAATGAGGAGCTGTTCTGGCCCTGCTGTGATTTAAACCTGCAGGAGTCTACAACATGCTTTAACAACCTGCTAAAGGTTTTGATGGATGAAGAATATCCAGATTTCTAAACACAATTTTATCATCACTCTCTGTAAAGAGACCTCACACAGGATAGCTTATGTCTGACTTTGCTAGTAGATACACTGTGCCAACAATCTGCATCTCTCTATGCCAACAATCTTCATCTCTCTAAAGAAGTATTTCTGTACACAGTGCACAGTTGATTTGTATTAGGGGCTCTATACTGTATTATTTATGAATACCACAGCAGATTTTGATGAACGAACATCTTTTATTTTTAAATGCTCTTCCTTCAGTCTGTGGCTGCATATGCTAAAAGAACTCATAATAAACAAGATGACACCAAACCAAATTTAAATGTGCCAACTGCATTGAATAAATATTGGAAAATTCAAAAACCCAAGTGGTGGCTTCTGAGGACAAGTCAGGTTAGAAATGCTGTCACAACCCAGTGGCCCCCTCACTCAGGGGGTCCCCTGGGGAGGCAGATCAGTACTGTATGTTGCTAACGCTGTTGGCATTCTGGGAAGGGTTAAAGGTACGAGTGTGGGGTGGAAGATTCCTTTGCAGGTTGTGAAAGGCCGAAGGGGGAGGAAGGGAGAAGAGAACGGGTTAACTCAACGTCTCAGCTCAGCCTGAAGATAAGACCCTGGCTCCAGTCCAAGGTCACGGCACTTGAACAGACTCTATGCAACCACATCGGCTTCTTACCCAACCCCAGCCAACTGTGGGAAAAGCGGGGAGTCAGCTGGGCAGGGGATTGCAAAACTGGCAAGAGGGTGAAGGCCAGCGAGTCCCACATCCCTGGAGCCAGTGTGTTTCGGGAAAGCTGAGGAGGTCACAGAAAGCCAGTTTGGACTGGTACAAAGAGCACCAGGAGCAGAGGTCCCTGAACGAAACTCCCTCAAAAGAACCCAGGACTTTAAAACCCTCCCAAGAGCCAAAGCAAGCCAGAAATCACAGGACCCTGGATGACCTGAGCATGGGACAAGAACTCGTGTCCACCCTTCCCCCGCTTCTTCTTCTGTTACACCCAGGCTTGGCCAGCCTTGGGTAGTGCCGGTGTGAGTATGAAAGTGGGTTAGGGCTTGGGGCACTAACGCTTTCTTTCTTCCTGTGAGTGACGTGGGAGCATTCCCAGCACTCGCCGCTGTTATTTTATTAATAAAGCTTTAAAACTTAGACACTTGGTGTGCCTCATCATCTCCTCCTCTAATGATCCTGCGGCCTCAGCCTGATCACCTGACGCCTCAGGCAGATTGGTAACAGAAATCTGTCACAATGCCAAGACAACCTGTGATGCATACACAATTTGATTTTCACTTGCTAATATAAATTAGTCCCAAGTGAATTTTTTACATTTCAGTTTCACTAATCCATTTTCAGTCGTCACCATAAAACTGGTTGAAATTTTTCAGAAGAAAGTTTTCCATCAAAAAATCCTGATTTGACAAGATCCAAAATTTTTGCAGGAGCATACTGATTTCATCAAAAAATGGTTGATGTGCTTCATTTTGACTTCTTTGTTTGATTTTTTTATATTGTAAATAATAATAGAAAAGCCTCAATGAAGCATGTCAACCTTATCAATACTAAAAGGTTCAATAAGGCCACTTCAATATATTTGAAATGAAACATTTTGGAATTTTCATTTTGCAGGAAGTTTCAAAATTTTGATTTTTTGTTCCAACTCAGGACAAAAGGAAATTTCAAATTGTCAGAATTTCCCGCATAAAGGAAATTCTAGCTCCAGTCAATCAACTCTAGTCATCAACATACACTAGCAAGCCTAACCATTCATGAATGAAGTTGTTTTCTATAGACTTTTATGTCACTCAGTCTTTATAAATGTATGCTACTGCTGATGCAAGTCTTTTCACACTCCATAATACATATCCTTCAAATGGGTTTAATTTGGCTGCAGTATACTGAAACAACTATTAACAATAAAATTACTAAGGAAAGATGAAAATGTTGGCTTTATAGAAGCAGATGTCACAACAGTCGGATACTAACAAAAAGACTGGCTGGCTTCAAACATACTCTTAGCATTCAGTTTAACAGATGAATACAGTGCGCCAGACATGAGAATAAAATCAGGGCTGTGTAGCAATAATCTCATTCCATTCATTCAGTTGCTTGCTACACTAAATGGTCTCCAAAAGATGAATAAATTACTCTGTGATGTAGATATTTAAAATATATTTCCTTACACCTAATTGTCATAGCACTGTGATTCCAATTTCCCCCAGTTTGTGGAAAAGCTTTTTAACTAGGTTTCTGTCAGAGTTTTTTTCTGTAGTGGAAATTTAAGAGTTCTTTACATTTGTTCTACAGGCATTCATAAGTATCTATTAAGAATTGAAAATATATATATACTTTATTCCCCAAAAACTGGTATTTAATTCCATCTGAAAAGAGCTATAATAAGCAAACGTAATAGCTGCATGTTTACGCACTTAAAGTGTCAGAAATTTACAAAGCTAAAGTTGCCAATGCAATCTTGATTCTGCCCAGATCTCTTGCAAGTGCTATGGATAGGTGAACTATACCCTGAATAAGTATTATGAAATAGTATTTAATTACATGATCACATTTGTCATATACTACAATAGAGCTTCATATATTCTTTTCTACTACCGTAGATTCGCACATTTAGCATTTTTTTCATTCTTTTGTATTGACTTTATTTTTATTGCCATAATGGTACAAAGTATCTTTATTGACCTAGGTCAAATTTTCAAACCTGGTGCTCCAATGTATACATGGCCTCATTTTCAGAAATGTAAGAGCACCCATAAATCCCACAGAAATCAATGAGAGCTGCAAGAGATGAGAAGCTTTGAAAATCAAATCACTTATATTTAGGCACATAATTATGGATTTAAGATCCTAACTTTACACCCTACAGGTTTTGAATATGTTGGCATTGGGGTTATTAGGATACACTCTCTTTGCGCTAAGGTATGTATTTTAATACCACAGCTCTCAATTTTGCCTTGTAGATACAAACCCATTTTGCAAGAGAAGTCAACGCTCTAGCTAGAGATCTGGGAGACAGATCTGTTCAGGGTGTGGGGGAATCTTCACTCACTGCTGCATCCCTAAAAGGGCTGCAGCATATGTTCCCCTATTGGGCTGAGCAGTATTGCCAGCAAATGTTTTGAGTGGCACAAGGCTATGGTCCCATCTCTCCTTCTTAGATGGTAGCCTAGTGGTGCTAACCCTGCACAGTCCTTTCATACAGATTAGTGGAAGGAATACAGCTGTGGACAGCTCCCAGGGGGAAGGGGTGAGCTAAAAAAAAACAGAAGAAACACTTTTTACTCTACTCTTCATGTCCACTCATGCCATTGAAACAGCAACCATGTATTATACAAATTCATTTCAATCAGCAGCACTGCCATCCTTAGGAGATGAGGCAATTAGCCACAAAAATAACTTACCAACAATTTTGGTGATCTTTCTATGCCAGCAAGTTTTCACCGTTATTCTATATTATATACCTACTATGCAGTGTATTGTGTAAGACCAGTACACCGTGTACTCTTCACATACACAGTTTTAATGCAATGTATCTGACATACATGCAGTGGTAAATAGTATTACAAGATGCTTCACATATGTATTAAGAATGTAGTTTTTTTAATGATATACTGTAATATTTAAGAAATAGTATGTGATGATGTAATTAAAAAAATTGAATTGTAGGGCATATGTGCAAGGGAGAAGAATTAAGGCTGTGCATGCATATTCCCAACAGTTATTTTAAATGGAATTTCCTAGGTTTTAAGAGGAAAATTATTACTCTGTGGTACTATTTAGGTAGCCATCACCAGAACACCAAACATATACCAAACATCTAACGAGGTTCACAGAAGAGAGCCTTAGAAGGCCTGCAGCTTTTAAATTGCAAGACATGCAATAAATAAGTTAAGGCTTTCAAGATTTCATGGAAGCCCTCACTTCATTCACTGCACTCCATCACTAAACTTTTCATTGATACATATAAAGAATACAATATTCTCTTCCACAGAATACATATACAGAATACAATATTCTTTTCTTTCACTCTCGGTTGTTGGAGGTGGGTGGGTGACCAAAGCTGGGGCAGTTCTTTTCTGCCCCCTGGATGAGGCGATCTTCAATAATATAAATTGAATATAAATGAACTGCCCCGGCTTTGCTCACCAACCCAGGCACCCCCTGCAACAAGGGAGAGTGAAATTAACAAGGATGCCAGAAACAGCCCCTAATCCAGGTTCAGACCTCCCAGTGAACAGCTAAATTTAAATTGTTCCTATGCAGGCAGCAGGCTACCTGGGGAGGCTTCTCCCTCAGCCAGTCCCCCTGCTCCCTGCTACAAGCTAAAGGGGAGCCACTGCAGTCCCTGCTGAGTGGTTTGGTCAGGGGAATGGGGAGCCTAGCCCTGTCGGCAGCCTGGCTGAAGGAGGAGGGAGGAGAGAAACAGATGTGACAGTGAGTTTTCCCCTTCCACTGGCTTTAAGCTGTGCAGTCAAATACCTATTGTATTCTTCCCCTGCCTTGGTCTCCCACACCTACCCTCCACTGCTCCCAGCAACAACCCTGAGTGAAATTAACAAGGATACCAGAAATAGCCCCTAATCCCCTAGTTCAGAGGGGGGTGAACAGCTAAATTTAAACTGTTCCTATGCAGGCAGCAGGCTACCTGGGGAGACTTCTCCCTCAGCCAGTCCCCCTGTTCCCTGCTACAAGCTAGAGGGGAGCCGCTGCAGCCCCTGCTGAGTGCGGGGGAACACAGAGCCTAGCTGCGTGGGGCAGCCTGGCTGGAGGAGGAGGAGGGAGGACAAAGAGAAAAATGTGACAGTGAGTTTTCCCTTTCCAAGCTTTTATTAGCTTTGAGTTTGAATTTTTTGTTATGCAGCCAAAAGAGGTGACAGTAAGCCCGTACTGAATGCTCCACTTATTTGCGGGTACACTACTGCACCTTTTTTTTACCGGTACTCCGTACCGGGCCATACCAGTTTACTTTCACCTCTGTATAGAGGCAACATGACATTTGCTGTCCTATTATCTATCCCTTTCTTAATTATTCCCAACATTCTGTTTGCTTTTTTGACTGCTGCTGTACATTGAGTGGATGTTTTCAGAGAACTATCCACAATGACTCCAAGATCTCTTCCTTGTGTGGTAATAGCTAATTTAGACCCCATCATTTTATATGTATAGTTGGGATCATGCTTTCCAATGTGCATTACTTTGCATTTATCAACATTAAATTTCATCTGCCATTTTGTTGCCCAAATAGATCAAATAAATCAAATAGATCATCTGACTCTGTCATAATAGACATAAAAGCCGAACTCACAGTATTATCTTTGTTTTATCTGTTTATTTTTACTTCTTAACACACTCTCCCATGTTCTCAAGAAACAAAAGCACTTGAGATTCTTCTCACATGCATCAAAACATAAAATTGCATCAATTCCCCCACCTCATCTCACTTCTTGTTCATACGTACAGCTGGAATGAAATCTAAGAAGCCAGAAAATAAAAATAATATGTCAAAACCTACCAAGCAATCATCAGTTTTGCCTACATATCATGAATTTATTCATTCTATTCTTGTTACTCCAGACTCAGAAAGCATCAGGTGAAATAATATCAAATATTAAATCTTTGTCCGAATGTAAAAATTGTGTTATCCCTTCGATTGACTATCCAAAGAACGGTTACAAGGTGGTCTATTCCTGCTTGGTAACAGTCTACATACATTGTATAGAGTCCAAACTTACGTTCTCCTTAGATTTTGGCTTTATTGTTATTTCAGACAATAAGAATATAATATAGGCCTCAGCTTTCTCCCCAAACTTGGCTATTCATAGGGTTTCCTTACAGGGCTTCCTCTGTCACAACATCTAGTTACATCTGCCTTGACAGTCCTCAAAATTTGATATAGCCTAATTGAGTTAATGAGTTCCACCTGCTTGCATTAGTCCCCAGTTAATAACTCTCTCTCTTTATGGAGGTTTCTAGCATCTGAGCTGAGGGTGAATTCAAGAGAAGGTTAAGAGGTGACTTGATTGCTGCTTATATGCACCTAGAGGAGAACAAGATTTTTGACAGTAGAGGGCTCTTTAATCTAGCAGCCAAAGTCATGACAAGATCCAGTGGCTGGAAGATTAAGGTAGAAAAATTCAGAATAGGAGTTGCAATTTTTTAACTAGGATGATAACTAACCATTGGAACAATCTTGTCGGTTCTCCATCGCTTGAAATCAGCTAGGATTTCTTTCTAAAAGACATGCTTTAGGTCAGCCAGAAGTTATGGGCTTGCTGAAGGATTTAGTGAGTAAAATTCTATGGCTTGTGTTAGTCACAAGGTCAGATTAGATGATCACAGAGGTCCAGGGGTGAAAGTAACATTCAACACTTACCGGTACGGGGGCTGGCTCTGGCCCCCAGAAGGGGCAGGGCCACGGGCCGAAGGGGCGGGGCTGGGGGGTCAGCATCCCCCGGCCAGCCCATCTGTGCTGCCTGGGCCGCACCACCCAGGGCTCCAGTGGCAATTTAAAGGGCCCAGGGCTCCATCCGCTGCTGCAGTAGTGGCAGTTGGAGCCCCGGGCCCTTTTAAATCACCAGCCCCGGGGCAGCTGCTCCTTTTGGGCAGCAATGTTAAAGTGGCAGCAACGTTAAAGTGCTGCCACAGCAATGCTTTAATGTTGGCTGCATATGAGCTGGTATTGGCAGCCACTTTTTACTGGTACACCATATCGGCCCATACCAGCTTACTTTCACCTCTGCAATGGTCCCGCTTTATAAATCTGTTAATCTGAATCAACAGGAAGCCTTGCATTCCTATGTGGAGTCCTAGAAAATGCCATCCTACTACAGAAACCTGCATATCAATAGTAGGTCTTTTGCAGGGTTACATTTATATTTAGTAATCGTATCAATATTGAGCTGGTGGACACATTTTCTACACAGAACCTCTCAAATATTCAAGCATATACCACCAGCCAGTCAATATCTGCCAGAATTCACACAATTTTAAAAAGTAAGCAGGAGTCACCAGATTTAACTTTGGTCCTTTTCTAAGTCTTTACAATAGACCAGGGGTCGGCAGAAGTTGTGTGCTGAGTCTTCATTTATTCATTCTAATTTAAGGTTTCGCGTGCCAGTAATACATTTTAACATTTTTAGAAGGTCTCTTTCTATAAGTCAAGAATATAACTAAACTATTGTTGTATGTACAGTAAATAAGGTTTTTAAAATGTTTAAGAAGCTTCATTTAAAATTAAATTAAAATGCAGAGCCCCCTGGACCAGTGGCCAGGACCAAGGCAGTGTGAGTGCCCCTGCAATAGACAATACATCTTAGTCAACGTTAAACATACTAGATTCAGTGCATCAGCAGGATCTGTGCCAATGGAGGAAGCTGCAGCTGTGACATCCTTCATTTTTGTGTTCAGTTTATAAGGGCATTTTCTTTAAGTCTTTCCATACAAAGAAGAGCAAGTAAATTTTCATTCAGCAAGACACAAAAGTTCTAGAGGAGAGAGTCACAAAATGCTGCCAAGTTGCATTATAGCATCAGTTACACGTAAAAAAAGTTACACATCAAAAAAGGCCATGTACTCCATGAAAAACGATTGGGAACTTCTCAGCAGTGTGTGTAAGAAACTCATCCTGAATTAGCACAACAGATCTGTTTTGCATTCCGCCAAATAAAAATCTTCATGAACTGAAAGGTGGTGTGTGCATGCACACACAGACACAGGACAGAGAAAAAAGGGAACAGTGAAAACTGGGGTCCGATTCTCCATTGTGCTAAACCCCCTTTACAATACTCTGGTGGTACAAAGGCTCATAGAAGAGGATAGAATTACACAATATTAATATAAAACCCAGGGAACGTTCCCTGTGTAAGTGCTCTCCATCACCAATGTACAACTACTGTAGCAGACGTTGACTGGTCCTGCTCCTTGCCCCCAGCACGAGGAGCATATTGGGCAGCAGCGGCTCCAGGCACCAGTGCTCCAAGCGTGTGCCTGGGGCGGCAAGCCGCGGGGGGTGCCCTGCCGGTCGTCATGAGGGAGGCAGTCAGGCAGTCTTCGGCGGCTTGCCTGCGGGAGGTCCACCGGTCCCACGGTTTCGGCAGCAATTTGGCAGCGGGTACGTCGAAGCCGCAGGACCGGCAGACCTCCCGCAGGCATGCCGCTGAATCCGTGGGACCGGATATTGGGTCAGGTCAGGGGCACATTGCACTCTGCTAGTCTCTGCATCTTTAGGCCCAGAGCCCTGAGGTTACTCTAAATGACACTGGGGGCTACACCAGCTTCCAGGAACACAGGGAACACAAACCCACCTTTCCTAATCCCTCCAGGCTCAGCACAGATATGGATATACCGAGAATTAGGGCTCTTGCCTTCAAGAGAATTCAAAACATTTTGGCAACATATATTCCTTACATATCTGTAACAGAGTATCTAAAATGCACATCAGTTCCATGAAATAGCTAGAAAGGTCAATGTCACTTCAGCAGAGAATGATGAAAACCCTTATCTGCATTTCTGCCCTTTCCCACAGCTTTTTGAAGATGGCTCCTTTTCACAAAGTCCATCTCTTCTAATCAATTTCTTTTCCTGAATAAAGCTACATTAAAACAGCTTTCGGAGAACTTTTTGCATTTGATTAACTTTCATTAGCATTCTGCTCTTAATGAAGACTATATCTTTATTTTTCAGTTTTATTCTGCTTCCTAACAGCAGCCTTTGTTGTTCCTGTTCCGGAACAATTATTGGTCCAGTTCTGTGCATCGAGGCATTCAAGCCACAAAGCAACGCCATCAATAGATACTGTAGATGGACATCTACAGTCCTCCAAATCCTCTATGGTTAGAAATGTGTTCTTTTTAATTGATCCTAAAAAGAGTAAATTATGGCTGATTTTGCCCAGGTGCATTGGAGTGGGACCCATAACTTGGCTGCATGCCCTGAGTAATACAAAGGGAGATAGATTAGCTCTGTCACCAGCGCTTACTAGCACAATAGAAACGTATCTTGTTGGAACATAGGCACTGCTGTGGCCCCATCCACCCTGAACATTAGGAGGCACTGGCAGGTCTGCACTGTGAAGCACAGGGTGCTATGTCTCTTTAAAGGTGCACAAGAGCTAGCATTCACCATTCTGTCCACCAGCAGCACTTATTATGCAGACATAATACCTCCTCCCCCCTTGCACATCCCTTAGGAACGGTAGGTGTGCCCTGCCAGCACCCATGTTGCCCACATGACCCTAATTTGACCCATAGTAAGAGATGTTTAAAGAGCTCCCAAAACTTTGACACTAGAAAACAAATTTCTTGTAATTTTTTTCCCGTAAATCAACATATTAAGTATGCTAATAAATTACCATTCTTAATTAGGCATAACAAACAATAATTAAACAGATAACATTTTAAATTAATTTTCTCTACTGGAGAAAACATTGCTGATCTCAATTCTAGCCATGTAGATATTACTTCGAAAATAACGACATTCCAAACCAGCGCAACATTCACAGATAACGTTTCTATTTTTGTAGCATTTGAGTGTGGTTTGGGCCAGGTTTTAGCAATTACCAAACTTTCTATGAACTGCTTCTCAGTTCTGTAGTTTCTGTTTGTTTCCATAGGAAATAATTGCTGAACAGCTGCATGGTCATACTAACCAGTGATAACAAGACAATACAAACATCTTGGCAAATCGTATTCACATCACATAGTATTTGAGGCCTCAGAAAATCAGTAGTACTTCAAGGCCAAGTTCTGAAAATAGGACAAGAGAGTCCTAAGAGAGACTATAGTAAATGCTGTAGCAGCAATGAAGCATGCAGCTGTCTGAAACTCAACACTCAGACTATATTGTTAAATTCCCTGATTTTGACTTTACTCTATACCTTAGGGCAAAAGGATTACCTCCCGGTGGCTGTTCCAGTAAGAGGAGAAAATACTGCTCTTTAAGGCCCCAATCCAGCAAAGCACATGTTTAACTCTGAGCACATAAGTAGTCCCATTGACATCACATACCTAAATACCTTCCTGAATCAGGGCTTAAAAGACAGTTTAGTCAGCCAACAGAAGCGTGTGGATGCACTAGTTTCCTACTTCTAAAGACCTTGGCTTGATTCTCCATTCATACTGGTTTAAATCAGAAATTACTCTATTGAAGTCAAGGTATGTAAGCTCAGGATGAGAGGAAAATCAGCAGGAATGCACTCGCTCACATGTTTTGCTTAGTAAGAATTGTCAACAAACAGTGCAATTTTTCTAGACAGTACTGAATGCTGGAAAGGAAGCAGTGGAGTTTCATATTCACTAAAAGGTGACTGACAAATTTAGAAACTCTGTAAATGTAATTGAACATTTCACCAGCTAGCACTGGAGAAATGTGAAGCCAAAAAGTGGGAACATTGAGCTTATTTGTGTTCCTGTGGTTGAAAGAGCCAAATATATGGTGCTATGCTCCTGCCTTGATTATATGCACAACTCCCATTAGCGGTAATGAGAGTGATGCATGTGCACTGAGGGAGGAGTAATTAAATACGGCACTCATAAAATATATGTTGTTTGGAGTGGGTGGTTCTGCTTCAGTTGAAAGAATTGATGAACTGACATGACCATTTTTGTTGCTGGTACACAGTTAAAACCATTAAGTAGAGGTGACAAGGTGGGAGAGGTAATATCTTTTATTGGACCAACTTCTGTTGGTGACGGAGACAAGCTTTCAGGCTTACACATGGGCTTTCCTTTCTTCAGTATAGAAATAAAACCCCCTCTAACTGCACACCCCTAGTTGTCACCTACTACTCCACCCTGGAGCCCATGCAGGGTGCCAAACAACAAAAACCCATACTCAATGGGGACCATATCCTGAAATAAATCTTTCCTGAACCCCCTCTTCTTGCCTTCAAACTCTCCAAGCTCATCATCAAAGGCAAGCTCCCCCCAGACCAGGACACACCAACTCAAACCTGCACTAGACCCTGCAGACATATCTCCACTGCTACAATGATCAACGCCTGCCACCACACACTTTTCAAGATCCATAGGTCTTGTGGAGTACCTCCTCCAGTGCACTACATGCCCCAATAACAACTATGTGGGTGAAACAGGATAATCACTACACCCTCGAATGAACACACACAAGAAAATGATAAAAGACTCCAAAGAAAGGCTCTTTGTAAGCTTGATGCTTGGCTCTCTCTCTCCAATAGAAGTTGGTCCTATAAAAGATACCAGAGAGGCAAGGTGGGTAAGGTAATATCCTGAGACCAACATGGCTACAACACCACTGCACACAACTAAGTAGACAAGGAAGCCAGAGCACCTCAGTGTGACATGGGATAAATAGGCACTCTCAGGCTATAACTATTCTATGCTGCAGTATTTTTCTTGCAGAAAAAGAATGACACAAATCATACAAAAACAGAATATGCTTTGAAAACATCAAAGATATTATGCCATAAATAAGTCCCCTGCTAGGGAAGAAAGCCTCAGGGGAATACAGACAAGCCCCTGAAAGAGAAAATGCTTCTAGGGAATGCCTCCCTAGACAAATCTCCTGCCAAGTAAAACCTCCAGCAAAACGCTCTTGGTGAAATGCTGCTGAGGGATGCCTCTCTTGACAAACCTGTGCTAGCTCTCTATGACCTCCCAGAGTAAGGCTTTCATCATCGCAACCAATCCCCAACAACCCATCACTGAACAAAGCCTTCCTAACAGCAATACGCCATCTCAGCAGGGCCCAACAAATCAAAAATAGACCCAGCTGCTCTCTCAGTCTGACTGTTGTAATCATTGGTGACTAGTCTGCCACTATGATTACAGCAGCCAATCAAGCAAGTGATTTCCATAGTCACACTATGGTTATTCAGCAATAACCCTAATGTGATTATGCAAATACCTGGGCTCTGATTGGCTAATAATGGCAAATAACCATCAGAATTAAGGGATTTACATACAGTAGAGTTATTGAAAAATAATCATGCAGCGATTATGCAAATCAGACCCCTTCAGCCAATCTGGCTGCAGGGATTTGCATAAATGACAAAAAATATACAGTTATGCATCAATAACTGTATAGTAACCTTGGGCTCTGACTGGTTGAGACACTACTATTACAGTATAAAGCTGAGTTGACTGGACAAATCCTAGTTACTCTTGTACTGAAATGCACTCCTGTTCCTATCATCTCTGCTTTCATTAGCTATCATAAATATGCCTGTTAATATGTGTACTGGCCTCAGAATTACAATTCATAGGCCCCACAACAAACACTGTCAGTCTTCAGCTGTCCATCTTTTCTCACCACTTCCCTCCTGCCCCACTATGTCTCTTGGATAAAGAAAAATGAGCCTATGAGTAATTCCTTTTTTAAATTCAAATTATACATAATATCTGGGGCTAGGTAAGAACACAGAGTGGAGAGGGAGTCAGAAGTTGGAGAGGACCATGTTTATCATGGGCATGTGAGCAAGGAGTTCTGTGTACAGGGCATATGCACTCTATAGCTGTTCAGAAAATGCCATTTAGTCATTACTTAGGCAAATCAAACCTCCTCAGCCAGTCAGATTTCAGGGCGTTGCTGAAATGAGACGTAAGTGGGACAGTAACAATTAATTATCCTAGTATTCCATTTAGCTAAGAAGAGTCAATTTCAGTTTAATAATATAAGCTATACCTATACATTATATTTAATAGCAGCCTCTATATTCAAATTAGAGCTGGCAGTAAAATTGAAATCTTTTCCCACTGAAACTTTCAGTTTTGCAAAAAGACCATTTTTCCAATGAAAAAATGCAACCAGCTCTCATTCAGATGTGTCTTTCTTCCAAAGGTTTATATCTTTGAAAACATTATTTTGGTGAAGCAAGATACTTTGATTTATTTTTCCGTCATTAAGTTTTTAACAACTATATTTCCTGGTACAGTTACAAAGAGTACTGTTCCTACACGTGGCATTTGGATTAGGGAGTCTGATTCTCATTTGTTGCTTGCTTTATTTTTGTTGTGCAGTTTCTTTCTGTTGCGGGTGCGGGGATACGGAGGCAGAAATTATAAGTACAGAAATCTGTGCAATTAGAAATACAGCTGATGACAGTTGAAGACAATTAAAAGACCCTTAAGGAAAATTCCCCACATTGGAGACAATGAATAAAATATTTTCAGGCTCATGTATATAAATATCTCTACATCAGGTGCTGGTATCCTACTGTTGATATAATAGTCTTTTTATTTTTTTTAAATTGTTAATGCAAAGGGATCATTTGTCAATCAAAATTAAACTACATGTGTTTTCAATCTATGGTACCAGCTCATTATAGCTAACTAATTAGATAGTCAACTTAATAGCTCACAAACTAATAATTATAATTCTTGTAAAAAAAAAAGGCATGGGGATTAGTTCACTTGAGAAACCCTGATCCCACTGTGCACATCAAACAACAATAATCACAAGATCAAAATTAACTTACTAAAAGGTGTGCTGTATAAGACAACGTATTAGACCCTAGTAGAAAACACTGTGTACTTAGTCTAATATTAGGACACCATTCCAAAAGTCACTCACGCATTTTCCATTTCATTCATTTATTAAGTATAGAATTAATCTAATGCTTTATTTACAATCACAGCAAAAGGCTGGTTTGCAAGGACATCAAAGCTCTTTCATGCAAGCCACTGGCACAAAATTACAAGCATGTGATTGATGCCAAAATCACAGCAAGAATAATATTAATGTCCATAGGTAGTTGAAAATTGCTGGGTATTGCAAACAGCTGTCAATTAAGTCTGTCCATTTAACCTGGCACATGAAAGAGACCAAACAAAAGATATTATCCTTCAGTGGAAGAAAAAGGAATTTTTGTAAAGGAATAGCTAATGTAAAGGAATATGCATTATTAAGACTTAAAAATCAAGTACTCAAAAGTCCGTTAATGAACAGCTAAAGTTCAAAATTTAACTTTGACACACAGAAGCAGAGTTAATCTCTTAAAATATGCTCTCCTTTTGCTAAGTTACATTATATATAATGTAATACAACACTAATTTATGGTACGTATAGTCTTCAGTAGTTGCTTGGACCCACATTTTCAAACTTGTGTGCACAAAACTAGGCATCTCAATACATGCTAAGGAACCTATATAAAAGTGCCCTGCTTTGCAGACATGTTGAGCACCCACAGCTACTATGAGCTAGGAGTGCAGAGCACTTCAGTAAATTAGACAGCTCCTCGTTTGGAAAACCTCACACAGTAAATTGCACAGAATTCAATCTCTCTCTCAAGGATGAAGGAATGAACCAAACTTGCCAACAATTCAACCTGTGTCACCAAAGAGGCTAAATATTTCAAACCTGGTGCCAAACCATTATTTTTCAAAACAGAACACCCCACTCAAGTAGATTCATAGATTCTAAGGCCAGAAGAGAACATTGTGATAATCTAGTCTGACCTCTTCTCAGGGGCGGCTCTGTTTTTTGCCGCCCCAAGCATGGCAGTCAGGCAGCCTTCAGCAGCGTTTCTGCGGAAGGTCCACCGGTCACGCGGCTCCAGTGGCATTTCTGCAGGTGATCTGTTGGTCCTGCACCTTTGGCGTACCCGCCGCCGAAGCCGTGGGACCAGCGGACGTCCCGCAGGTATACCGCCAAAGGCTGCCCGACTGCTGCCCTCCCAGCGACCAGCACGCCGCCCCCCCCCCCCCCCCCCCGCAGCTTGCCGCCCCAGGCACACGCTTGCTGCACTGGTGCCTGGAGCCACTCCTGCCTCTTCTATAGCACAGGCCATAGAACCTCCCAAAAATAGAGCATTTATTTTAGCCATACATCCAATATTGATTTAGAAATGCAAGTGATGGAGAATCACTGGAGAATTGACCACAATCCTGGGTTAATGACTCTCACTGTTAAAAATTAATACCTTATTTCCGTCTGAATTTGTCTAGTTTCAGCTTCCAGCTGTTATACCTTTTTATGTTATGTAGGAAGAGACCAATATCAAATAGTTGTTCCCCATGTAGGTACTTATAAACTGTGACTGGCATATCTTAACCTTCTCTTTGCTAAAATAAACAGATTGAGTTCCTTGAGTCTATCCCTATAAAGCATGTTTTCTAATCCTTTAATCATTCTCAGGGCTCTTCTCAGAATCCTCTCCAATTTATTAAAATCCTTCTTGAACTGTAAACACCAAAACTGGATACAGTATTCCAGCAGCGGTCACACCAGTGCCAAATATAGAGGTAAAATAACTTCTCTTCATCTACTCAAATTTCCCGTTTATGCATCCAAAGATCACATTAACTCTTTTTGCCCTTATGCTGCACTAGGAGCTTATGTTCAACTGATTATCCTCCATGACCCAAAAATCTTTTTCAGAGAGTTAGGCTTATCTTAGGTCCAGCTGAAGTATAGAATCATAGAATATCAGGGTTGGAAGGGACCTCAGGAGGTCATCTAGTCCAACCCCCTGCTCAAAGCAGGACCAATTCCCAACTAAATCATCACAGCCAGGGCTTTGTCAAGTCTGACCTTAAAAACCTCTAAGGAAGGGGATTTCACCACCTCCCTAGGTAACCCATTCCAGTACTTCACCACTCTCTGAGTGAAAAAGTTTTTCGTAATACCCAACCTAAACCTCCCACACTGCAACTTGAGACCATTACTCCTTGTTCTGTCATCAGGTACCACTGAGAACAGTCTAGATCCATCCTCTTTGAAACCCCCTTTAAGGTAGTTGAAAGCAGCTATTAAATCCCCCCTTATTCTTCTCTTCTGCAGACTAAACAATCCAAGTTCCCTCAGCCTCTCCTCATAAGTCATGTGCTCCAGCCCCCTAATCATTTTTGTTGCCCTCCGCTGGACTCTTTCCAATTTTTCCACATCCTTCTTGTAGTGTGGGACCCAAAACTGGACACAGTACTCCACATGAGGCCTTACCTATGTCGAAGAGAGGGGAATGATCACATCCCTCGATCTGCTGGCAATGCCCCTATTTATACAGCCCAAAATGCCGTTAGCCTTCTTGGCAACAAGGGCACACTGTTGATTCATAGACAGCTTCTCGTCCACTGTAACCCCTAGGTCCATTTCTGCAGAACTACTTCCTAGCCATTCGGTCCCTAGTCTGTAGCAGTGCATGGGATTCTTCCGTCCTAACTGCAGGACTCTGCACTTGTCCTTGTTGAACCTCATCAGGTTTCTTTTGGCCCAGTCCTCTAATTTGTCTAGGTCCCTCTGTATCCTATCCCTACCCTCCAGCAGATCTACCATTCCTCCCAGTTTAGTGTCATCTGCAAACTTGCTGAGAGTGCAGTCCACGCCATCCTCCAGATCATTAATAAAGATATTGAACAAAACCAGCCCGAGGACCAACCCTTGGGGCACTCCACTTGAAATCCACTGCCAACTAGACATGGAGCCATTGATCACTACCCGCTGAGCCTGACGATCTAGCCAGCTTTCTATCAATCTTATAGTCCAATCATCCAGCCTATACTTCTTTAACTTGCTGGCAAGAATACTGTGGGAGACTGTATCAAAAGCTTTGCTAAAGTCAAGGAATAACACATCCACTGCTTTCCCTCCTCCACAGACCCAGTTATCTCCTCATAGAAGGCAATTAGGTTAATCAGGCAGTAGTGTGTGTATATATGATGTCCAGTCTGTTCTACTGTAGCAGCATATCGTAAGTGAAACACATTAACCTTGAACCCATACATAGAAGGAAATAAGGGACATGTGATTGTTCAGCATGAGTCTTTTGTTTTCTGGCCACTACTCCCTCAGGTGTCTCAGTAACTGCTGCTCTTGCATAGTGACACTTATTTCAAATATAGGGTAGAAGTAGATTCTCAGGCAGGCTGGGGCTGATGGCCAGCCACTTTGGGTAGCATGGAATGCTGGGTATCTGCTCTTGAGCCCAATCCCAAATACATTGTCTTTTCAGTCTGTGGAGATTATAGTAGTTTGGGAGCACATAGGGTTGGCATAAGGACTGATTTAGTATTGAGCACTCCAGTATGGACTATGGAATTGGGTTTGCTCCATACAACAAAAATGATTACTCCCCTAGAATGGTGAAAATGGCCTGCCCCAAAGGGCATCAGTATATGTATTTCATTTAAGACAAATGGGACCTTATTTTCATGGATACTGAGCACCTACCACTTCAGTGGGAGTTGTGTGCACTCAGTACCTCTGAAAAATCAGGCCGGGATGTATAACCAAATAGGATAAAGCCATGGGTCAGAAATGTTTTATGAGTCTGTTTTTCTTTTATCTGGGTTTCATCTAAAAATAATTTAAAATATCTCAGAAGGTTACAGATCTGCTGACCATAGTTATTCACTGCTATCTCTAGGAGCGCATTTGTGAGATACTTTTCTGTGGCAGCTTGTCTCCTAAATCTTGATGCTAGCATGAGATTTGTTTACAAGACAAATCATATCTTTGTTTTGTTTTTTTCTTGTATAACTCCTATTGCAGTCCTGCTAAAATTTCAACTGAAACATAATAGCGCCTCAAACTCAAGTTAGACAAATAAGGTAATAGGTCATCTGGTCCATTACACTGATCATTCCAACCACTGAAACTTAGTACGCATTCATTCAGACATCACATATGAAAATCATTTTAATAGATGCTCTATTAGTAAATGAATTATAGGCAAATTGGTTTGTAACATCTTCCTGTTCCATGTTAGCTTCATGATAAAAAAAAAGCAAAATCCATTACATTATCTTTTTCATAATATGTGGGTCTCCCACATCCCAGGGGAGTGCACTATCCACTGGGGTATAAGGTATTCCACTCCATATCAGCATTTTGTGAACGGTGTCTAAGTCTCCTTGTATATTCTAGCTATATAGGGAACATTTTCTAGTCCTTACATGTTTTATTAAAAAGTTGCATTTTCCTTTTCCTCCAAATGTTTTCGTGTAAATTTGACTGCTGCTGAGACTGCCAACAGGGTGCCAGTTGTGGGCACTGTTTTGTGATGTGGACATCTGTCCCCTGAAAATTGGACTGAGATCACCAAACTCATTTCATATATGCCACCAAATAGCCCACGGCTAAGAACAACGTAACATAAGAACGGCTGTACCGGGTCAGACCAAAGGTCCATCTAGCCCAGTAACTGTCTACCGACAGTGGCCAATACCAGGTGCCCCAGAGGGAGTGAACCTAACAGGCAATGATCAAGTGATCTCTCTCCTGCCATCCATCTCCATCCTCTGATGAACAGAGGTTAGGGACACCATTCTTTACCCATCCTGGCTAATAGCCATTTATGAACTTAACCACCATGAATTTATCCAGTTCTCTTTTAAACACTGTTATAGTCCTAGCCTTCGCAACCTCCTCAGGTAAGGAATTCCACAAATTGACTGTGTGCTGCATGAAGAAGAACTTCCTTTTATTTGTTTTAAACCTGCTGCCTATTAATTTCATTTGGTGACCCCTAGTTCTTGTATTATGGGAATAAGTAAATAACTTTTCCTTATCCACTTTCTCAACATCACTCATGATTTTATATACCTCTATCATGTCCCCCCTTAGTCTTCTCTTTTCCAAGCCTCTTTAAACTTTCCTCATATGGGACCCTCTCCAAACCCCTAATCATTTTAGTTGCCCTTTTCTGAACCTTTTCTAGTGCTAGAATATCTTTTTTGAGTGAGAAGACCACATCTGTAAACAGTATTCGAGATGTGGGAGTACCATAGATTTATATAAGGGCAATAATATATTCTCAGTCTTATTCTCTATCCCCTTTTTAATGATTCCTAACATCCTGTTTGCTTTTTTGACCGCCTCTGCACACTGCGTGGACATCTTCAGAGAACTATCCACGATGACTCCAAGATCTTTTTCCTGATTCGTTGTAGCTAAATTAGCCCCCATCAGATTGTATGTATAGTTGGGGTTATTTTTTCCAATGTGCAATACTTTACATTTATCCACATTAAATTTCATTTGCCATTTTGTTGCCCAATCACTTAGTTTTGTGAGATCTTTTTGAAGTTCTTCACAATCTGCTTTGGTCTTAACTATCTTGAGTAGTTTAGTATCATCTGCAAACTTTGCTACCTCACTGTTTATCCCTTTCTCCAGATCATTTATGAATAAATTGAATAGGATTGGTCCTAGGACTGACCCTTGGGGAACACCACTAGTTACCCCTCTCCATTCTGAGAATTTACCATTTATTCCTACCCTTTGTTCCCTGTCTTTTAACCAGTTCTCAATCCATGGAAGGACCTTCCTTTTTATCCCATGACAGCTTAATTTACGTAAGAGCCTTTGGTGAGGGACCTTGTCAAAGGCTTTCTAGAAATCTAAGTACACTATGTCCACTGGATCCCCCTTGTCCACATGTTTGTTGACCCCTTCAAAGAACTCTAATAGATTAGTAAGACACTATTTCCCTTTACAGAAACCATGTTGACTATTGCTCAACAGTTTATGTTTTTCTGTGTGTCCGATAATTTTATTCTTAACTATTGTTTCATCTAATTTGCCCAGTACCGACGTTAGACTTACCGGTCTGTAATTGCCGGGATCACCTCTAGAGCCCTTTTCAAATATTGGCATTACATTAGCTAACTTCCAGTCATTGGGTACCGAAGCCGATTTAAAGGACAGGTTACAAACCTTAGTTAATAGTTCCACAACTTCATATTTGAGTTCTTTCAGAACTCTTGGGTGAATGCCATCTGGTCCCGGTGACTTGTTAATGTTGAGTTTATCAATTAATTCCAAAACCTCCTCTAGTGACACTTCAATCTGTGACCATTCCTCAGATTTGTTACCTACAAAAGCCGGCTCAGGTTTGGGATCTCCCTAACATACTCAGCCGTGAAGACTGAAGCAAAGAATCCATTTAGTTTCTCCGCAATGACTTAATCGTTTTTAAGCGCTCCTTTTGTATTTCAATCGTCAAGGGGCCCCACTGGTTGTTTAGCAGGCTTCCTGCTTCTGATGTACTTAAAAAACATTTTGTTATTACCTTTGGAGTTTTTGGCTAGCCGTTCTTCAAACTCCTCTTTGGCTTTTCTTATTACACTCTTGCACTTAAGTTGGCAGTGTTTATGCTCCTTTCTATTTGCCTCACTAGGATTTGACTTCCACTTTTTAAAGAAAGTCTTTTTATCTCTCACTGCTTCTTTTACATGGTTGTTAAGCCATGGTGGCTCTTTTTTACTTCTTTTACTGTGTTTCTTAATTTGGGGTATACATTGAAGTTGGGCCTCTATTATGGTGTCTTTAAAAAGGGCCCATGCAGCTTGCAGGGATTTCACTTTAGTCACTGTACCTTTTAACTTTTGTTTAACTAACCCCCTCATTTTTGTATAGGTCCCCCTTTTGAAATTAAATGCCACAGTGTTGGGCTGTTGAGATGTTCTTCCCACCACAGGGATGTTGAATGCTATTGTATTATGGTCACTATTTCCAAGTGGTCCTGCTATAGTTACCTCTTGGACCAGCTCCTGCGCTCCACTCAGGATTAAATCTAGAGTTGCCTCTCCCCTTGTGGGTTCCCGTACCAGCTGCTCCATGAAGCAGTCATTTAAAGTATCAAGAAATTTTATCTCTGCATTTCGTCCTGAAGTGAAATGTTCCCAGTCAATATGGGGATAATTGAAATCCCCCACTATTATTGGGTTCTTAATTTTGATAGCCTCTCTAATTTCCCTTAGCATTTCATCATCACTATTACTGTCCTGGTCAGGTGGTCGATAATAGATCCCTAATGTTATATTTTTATTAGAGCATGACATTTCTATCCATAGAGATTCTATGGAACATGTGGATTTGCTTAATATTTTTACTTCATTTGAATCTACATTTTCTTTCACATATAGTGCCGCTCCTCCCCCTGCACGACCTGTTCTGTCCTTCCGATATATTTTGTACCCCGGAATGATTATGTCCCATTAATTGCTCTCAGTCCACCAGGTTTCTGTGATGCCTATTATATCTATATCCTCCTTTATCACAAGGCACTCTAGTTCACCCATCTTATTATTTAGACTTCTAGCATTTGTGTACAAGCACTTTAAAAACTTGTCCCTGTTTATTTGTCTGCCCTTTTCTGATGTGCCAGATTCTTTTTTATGTGACTGTTTATCATCTGATCTGGCCCTTACATTATCCTCTTCCGTCCTCTGCTCCTGACTATAACCTGGAGATTCTCTATCATCAGACTCTCCCCTAAGAGAAGTCTGTGTCCGATCCACATGCTCCTCTGCAGCAGTCGGCTTTCCCCCATCTCCTAGTTTAAAAACTGCTCTACAACCTTTTTAATGTTAAGTGCCAGCAGTCTGGTTCCACTTTGGTTTAGGTGGAGCCCATCTCTCCTGGATAGGCTCCCCCCATCCCAAAAGTTTCCCCAGTTCCTAATGAATGTAAACCCTTCCTCTCTACACTATCGTCTCATCCACGCATTGAGACTCTGATACTCTGCCCGCCTACCTGGCCCTGCGCGTGGAACTGGGAGCATTTCTGAGAATGCCACCATAGAGGTCCTGGATTTCAGTCTCTTCCCTAGCAGCCTAAATTTGGCTTCCAGGACATCTCTCCTACCCTTCCCTATGTCATTGGTACCTACATGAACCACGACCACCAGCTCCTCCCCAGCACTACACATAAGTCTGTCTAGATGCCTCGAGAGATCCGCAACCTTCGCACCAGGCAGGCAAGTCACCATACGGTTCTCCCGGTCATCACAAACCCAGCTATCTACGTTTCTAATGAACTTTCATTCACTACTGAAATGAGCTGAATTTGAATTTAGAGGTGAAAGTGTCTGTGTCCCATTACAAAGCTCTAAAACATCCAGGGGATTTTATTAACATTTCCTTATAATTCTCAGTCAATGTCTATGCATTCCTAGAACAATATGGACACCCTCTGGTGGCAAAATAGTACCTTTAAATTCTTGTGGATTTTAACTGTAACCAGTTAGTCTAGCAGAGTGGTTTTCAGCCTTTTTTCTTTTTTGCACCCATAAAAATTTCTGAATGGAGGTGCAGACTTAGACTAGTCTGTGAATTCCCAGGGGTCTGCGGACCGCAGGTTGAAAACCACTGGTCTAGTAGATATAGGGCCAGATTCTGCTCTTTTACATCAGTATAAATGTAGAGTAACAATATTGACATCAGAGTTGTTATTCTGGATTAACAGCTGGTGTAAATGATAGAAGAATCTCTTATATTTCAAAGGTATTGGCCCTAATTCTGCCCTCAATTACATGTTTGCAGCTCTCATTTAGTACAATATAGGGGTGGCACCCATGTGGCTGAGGCAGATTTAGGGCTCTACAGTTCAAATCCAGCTGGAATGTGTATGGTACACAGACACACACACCATAAAAACAACTGCAACCTATCTCCTCTCAATGTCAAGTGCAAAGCATATTTTCACTACTTAATTATCTCTATCATCAAAAATACTCTTCATTTAAAAGAAGAAATATTTGTTGATAATAATCTTTACAATATTGATATTTTCCAAAGGGAAAAAAACAAATGATTGATTAGGAATATGTGTATGTAAAGAATGGCCAGATTGTGAATGGCTCTTCTACAGGGGATGGTCACGCAAATAATATCCTCACCTCCCTCCATATTCCATAGACAAGGGCCAATCACATTAGCTGTCCCTCTGATGTAACACACTGGTCAGCCCTTCCTGCCCCCAGAAAGCAAATTGCTTGAAATGGGGCCAGGAGTTCTACTGTGAGGAACAATCTATGCCATCCCAAGTCTTTCACGTGCCAGGTGAGTGCCTTCACCACCACTTCGTAGTAATACTTAGATATCCATCGGTCCAGATAAAGAAAGTGACAATGACTCTATAGGTTGGGGTTTAGGGCACTCCCCAATGAAAGGTAACACCCAGGATCTAGTCCCTGCTCCAATTAATAGTTAATTATTAATACAAAGTGGAACAGCTTCCACAGCAGGGATTGAGAGAGACTCATTCCACATAATCCGGAGGTTAGAGCATTCACCACCTGAGCAGAGATTCAAATGTAGGTCTTCCACATCCCCGGTGAGTGCATTGCCCACTATACACTGCCATATCAGCATTTTGTGAATGGTGCCTAAGTCTCCTTGTGAATCTAGCCTGGAAAATCTAAATGTTTAATTTGACCTGAAATGTCAATTTTTTTGGTTCACTGTCAGTTCAAAAAAAAAAAAAGAAGAAGTATTCACACAGCTCTATTGAGCAGCTCCAGGTAAGACTGTGCCTCCTGAGGTACATGCCTTTGTGCAAATTGCACACTCTAGTCCTCTATGTCTACAGCAATCTGCTGTGGAAAAGAAGTATTGGTCTTTCCATAGGGGCCTTTCCATGGAGGCTAGGGATGGAGCCAGCCCCACTCTTTGGCTCCCCACCATCACCTCCTCCCATCCAACACACTGGACAATGGAACTTGCCCTTTATTGGGGGAGAGGTGAGGAAGCAGCCACTGCACTCCTGGAAATGGCAGCTATTGTCCATCATGTATTCCCTGGAGTTCATAGAGGCAGGCATGGGGTTTGATCAAAAGCCAGCTGAAGTCTTTGGAAGTCTTTCCATTGGGATTTGGATCAGGTCCATTGTGTCTAAATCAGATACAGAGCCTCCAGAAGCTCCTGCTGGGTCAGTGGTGCTCTGTACTTCCACATTACAGGGTTGTGTTTGAGGAGTCAACTAAACCCTAACTCTATGAACTCTATAGCCAGCGTTTATTTTTGTCAGTATAAATATATTAATTTTATTCATGGACTTAAATGGGCCTTGCCTGGAGGCTGATTTTAGCCATATGACTTTGACATTTTTGATGTTGTCATTTCATTGCATTCTCTTACCTTTTCTCCATCATTGCAATTACAGAACCTTGCTATTATTTTAACCAAATAATAGAAATGACAGTTAAACAAGAACATTTTGTAAGTAAAAAAGAAATCCAGTTCAGAGAAACAACAATTCAGACATAGAAAAATGGGCTGATCTAGAAAAGCACCTGTGTTAGAACAGGGTTAGTCATTTCAAAGGTCAAATTAAACAAGAGACAATTAGGGCTAAGGAGCTCTTTTCTCATCTATTCCAAGCTACCAACTGCAGTGGTTAAAACAGACTGAAATAGGATCGCCCTCTTCCAAGAGAAAGTAAATATCTATCCTCCAAGCTTAGTGCTTATTCGCAAAAGTAGCCTAATCACTCAGTGAGAATGCTCTTTTGAGTAAGATTTGCAGGAATGGTTTGTATGTTAATCCCTATTGTTATTTTTAATTTTTTCCATTTAAACAGGTAACCTCTTTTAACATGGCTGCTTTTGTCACTATATGTATGAACCTCTTGTTTTATTTAACTTGGGTCCAAGATCCTAGCTGGTGTAAATCAGCAACTAATACATCAATTTGTACCAGATGGAGATCTGACTCATGGATTTTTGTGCATGAAAAATATTTCAAATCAGAGTTGTCTCTCTCTAGATGCAATTACTTTTTAAAAGAGCCATGAATAGCCTAGGAGTAAAAACAGAATGACAAAGTAAGAGTAGATAAATCTTGTGAACTTTCAGTGTTTATAACAAATGAATAATCTTGCATTCAACTGAGCATTGGATAAAATATTATAATTGTCATCTGTCAGTGCCATTCATTACATTAGAGGAGGAGAACTTTATTTCACTTTGAAATGCAGTTTTTAATATCTTACCACTGCATGACTTAGATTATTTTCTTCTGTCATTCCAGCAAAAAAGATATACGTTAACTATGCCTGCAAAGCACTGAATACAGTACAGCAGATTGAAAGAGTGAGCTGTGACAATAAGAATAAACATTCATGTATGTAATTCAGTCTTGTACTCTAGGAATTAAACTCTGCCATCCTGCAGCTACTGGTCTGTTAATCAGAGCGGAAGCCCTGAACTAATACAAATGGAATATATAGATTGATAAGCTAAATAAAATAGTAGATAAAATAAAACATACAAATCATTTTTGTTGCTAAAAACTGGTTCCCAAATGATTTAACAGTTCAGTGCTAGTTACTTCAAATGGTTCTCTCTTTATTCTGGAGCATAAGAGATGATTCCACAGCCAGGGCATAGCCAGTTATGAAACTTGGATATTTTATAATACTTTCTTGAGATCAACCCAAAGACAGAGGCAAATTTTCCATTGACTTCAGTGGAACCAGGATTAGACCCATGGAATCACTGAACATTTTGAGAACTTTGAGTCTGCTGAATTCAGCAGCATTTGCTGCTCTTTGTTGCAGTCATTTCTTGAATCTTACGGAAACTTGTTATCCTAGTATGCAAAACCGGAAGACTTCTGTATTTATTCACAAGTAGTTTTGTTTCACTTGATGCTAATAAATTCTCATCCTTTGTTTAGAAATGTTCTTCATTTTTATTTTTTCCCAGTAGAAGTCCCCATTTTAGTTTCAATATATCCTTTACAGAAAAAAGTATAATTATTCTGTATTTAATTAAAAAAAATAAAGTAAATCCTGAAGTCCTTACTTAGGGCCAGATTCAGATACCCTAGTTACATTAAGTAGAAGCAGTTCCACTGACATCAACGAGACTACACGTGATGTATGGTACTACTCACTGGGAGTAAGAGCATCACCATGAGGCCCTTAGTATTTGTTCAGTTCCTATTCAAGCAAAACTCCAATGAGTAAAAAAATTGAGTAAGGACTTTAGGAGTTGGCGCAATTAATGGGATTTTTTGAAATGTCTATATTAATATTAATGTTTCTCAAAATGTCCAAACAAGTGTCTTTACAGAGGGCTGATGCAGATTTTAAATCAGTATTTTTCCCCCCCTAATGAACCATTTTCCCTAAAACTCAGAAAAAGGGGGAGTGGCAGATACAAATTCAAAGAACCACATAAGGCTTTATTTTTCCTGACAGAGCGGAGATGACATTTTCATTAAATATAGCAGCCTTACACAGAGGTCACTTTTGAAGGATATATGGACACAGTCACCTTCAAATACTTGCTACATCCCCATGAATACCTGTAAAAGCCTTCCTCGTTTCTGGCCTGATCCAAACCATGTTCAAGTCTTTGCAAAGACTCAAACTGACTTCATTGTGCTTTGTACCAGACCCTTGGATGAGTAGGTTTGTAGTAGTAATAAATATATTATGGTAGCCCCGCCCTAAGCTCCAATCAGAGTCAGGCCCCCATTGTGCTTGGTACTGTACAAACACAGAAAAGAGCCGATTTCTGCCCTGAAAAGCTTACAGCCTCCTGTGGAATCTCTTGAAGTTTTGGTCTGGGAGTTTCCTTTGAAATTATTGCTGGAATTATCTAGCCTAACCTGCTGTGAATACCAATGCATCCTTCTTTAAAAGTGATACAGTGATGATGCTACAGAGGACCTGAAGTACAGTATTCAGTGTCCGAACACACTAAGCCCCCAATCCTGTCCTCCTTCCTCAGGCCAATCTCCCATTGAAATGAAATTTTACCTGAATAACAAGGGCAACGTTAGGCCTTTAAGCAAGGGTCCAGTGCATTACTGTAGCTGAGACTCCAGCTCGGATCTGTGTGGACCACAGCAGGTGGCACTGACAGGTGACACAGTGGTAGCCCTCTGGCTGAATCATTAAGAGTTATGCTAAATTGGTAGTTGCTCTTTGCATATTGTACAACAGTTTAGCAGGTTCATAACACTGATACTGCAGTTTGGATGGGTTTTCTTAGATACCCTTTATTGTGAACAGATATTTAGGTTACTCCCGAATGTAATCTGTTCTTTTTAAAGTATTGTTCAAAATGTCACACAAGGAGTTCCCTGGGAGACTGTTTCTTAGACAACAGACTATAAGTTTAGCCAATCCAAGCAATCCAGACTCTTTTAGCTACACAAATTTGCAAGTGTCTCTGCAGCAGCAGTTCTGAGGTTTAAAGTGCATTCCATATTATGGGACATCTGGATGCACTGGCTACATCTGATGTCATTGAAGGAACACAGTTCTCAGAAGTACTTGCTCAGGACATGCAGGTAAATGAAAGTCAGACACTGCAGCAGGCCACAACTTTACTAACTTAACATTGGGTAGAGACGGTATATGCACACCCATCTCACTTACTAGGCATTTCACTGGTTCCAGTGCAGGTTTACAGGTCCCCTACCATATAATCAGTATCTCACAGTAGACCCTCCTCGGCCTACTGCCCCAGGACTCAGCTCATTACTGAGTCCTCTAGCCTTGCCCCCCACAACACATAGAGTACTGAGGGAGATCCCGGTATGCAAGGACTTCAGGACTCCCCTTATGTGCACAAGGTACACCAATGAAAATCACAGGCTGGTCCTTTTAGTCTTTACCTGCATTCAACACTGGCCACAAGTTGTGACAAACTAAACATTCCCATATGTTCTCATATTAGGCTTCTAAATCCTATTCTTTACACCAATGCTGTGACGAAGGCACAAAAACCCAGCAGACTTCAGCCAATTTGAGCCAGTGGGAAAATATTCCTTCCTGATCTTGAAAAACCGATCATCTGTCAGGCCCACAGCATCCTGGAAACCACAGCTCACTGCCTATAGCTACAGGGAGGGAGGACAGGGCAGCTAGAAAGGCAAGAGACTGAAGCAGCACAAGATTAGATTTAAATTATTGGTGGAGGAAATAGGAGAATGGGAGCCAATCAGCTACCATCTTTCTCCCTTGGCTGGCCAATGGGATGCACTGATACTTGAGTGGGAGGATGACTTCTGCAAGTGCTATTCTACTTCCCCATCCTCTCCCTCCTGGGAGAAGCACATCTCCTTTCTTCGCCCAACCCACCACAATCCCCTGACCCAATGTGGCAGAGGGAAGGCATTTTTCAAGTACTGACTCTTCTCCCTCACATACGCTTCCTTTCCAGGGACAATACACCTCTACCCCGATATAACGCTGTCCTCGGGAGCCAAAAAACTCTTACCGTGTTATAGGTGAAACCGCATTATATCGAACTTGCTTTGATCCACCAGAGCGCACAGCCACACTCACCCCCGGAGTGCTGCTTTACTGCGTTATATCCGAATTTGTGTTATATCGGATCACATTATATCGAGGTAGATGTGTACATTCTCCCTGCATTCTGATAAAATGCCCCCACTCCTGAGTTAGGGGAAGGGAGTACTGTTATATCATCTAGCATAAAAACGGTCAAATGAGGTGCATGCTTTAGAGCATCCACAGCTGGTGTTTCCACTCTCTAAGCTGAAGGTTTCCTACGCTTTCAGTTATAGCCACTGAGCAATGCAATACTTTATATCTGAACTAAGTGACTTGAACAGGAAGATAATTCAACTTTTGCCTAGGTTTTCAGCTCCACACAAAAAGCAAAGCCAGTATTTGATTTAGAAAAGTGTAAAAGGCTCTTTTAGAAGGAAGTATATACCCTGCTTTTAGTATATGGGACTACTGTGTCACCTGTAGTAATTCTCTGAGATTATACTCCTGCTGGTAAATCAGCATTCAGGAAGTGGTAGGGTAAGATTGCTAGAACAATTGAGAGTTGGAGTTCCTTCTCGCCTTTTTTGGAATCCGTTGTGATTGATAGAAATGCTTCTATTCACATCCTCTCTTTTTCCTTAGCTTTTTTATTATATGTAGAGCCTCAAGCCACTCAGATTAGGAAACGTAAAAGGTTTAGGCATTAACTTCTTAAGAATTAACTTCTTAAGGTTTAACTTCTTAAGACCATATAAATTTAGAGCCTCTCTGCTTTGACGCTACCCCAGCAACTCAAGTAACAATTCATAATGTGAATTATCAAGCAATAAACTCTCCAGCTATACCTTCTAGTCTCTTTCTTTAAATTTACATATAGGATGCTATTTCATTCATCTCTGATAAAATCTCTATTTTGTTAGCAAGGTGAACAAACTTACAGCAAAGCTGATCAACAATAGGAGTCTTCCAGACTTTATGTTTCGCCCACAGCTCTATACAGTGGGTCATTAAACAGAAGTGCAGAGTCAACAGTCTCTTTCCCCTCATCATGACTCACAAATTCTTCTCTAATCCACTACAGATATGCACATACCTTCTGTAAGAACCTGCTGTAGACTAGATGAACAAGAGCCCAGGACAAATGCTCTCAAATAACAAATAAATTAGCCTGTGTCATGCTGATTTCAGATGCAGAGGCTTCCAGTGAAAAGCATTTCAAAGAGGTGGTTTATTTTCACAGAAAATCTGAAAGTTTTTTTTAGCTCATTTTCATTTCCTGTATGATACATTTTCCTTACTGGAAGCAAATTCACAAGCCTTCCTCTTTTGAATCTAACCCTTTAAGACTTGAAATTGTTTACATGAAAGATGAGAAGGATGTGCTTGAGCATGATTGAGTGTAAACACCCTAAATACTGAGGAGACATGCCTGAACTGAATGAGAGAAGCAGAATAGAATCATAGGAGCTTATTTCGTCCTCAGATATGCAGGTACAATCCCCACTGACTTCAACAGAATTATCATATTGAATTGTAGAATCAGATATGTAGAAATTAAAGATGAAAAACATCCATCTTTAATAACAATAATTAGTATTATTACTATCCTGTCCATCCCCCTGCCAATATATGATTATTCCCTACAGTACAACTTCTAGTACTTTGTTCAGTATAGTTGTAGAGATCTCAAGAGAGAGGGGATTTCCATGCTCTGTTTGGGAAACTAATTTCCCCCAATAACATCACAGTATTAAGTTAATTTGCTTGATATTCAAGGTCAATGTTCCATTTTTTGAATTTTGACTCATTATAAATCCCCTACCACATTAAATAACAGTAGGTTATATCCATACATAATGGGTGGAATCCTGTCTCCACTGAAGTCAATGCGGAAATTCCCATTGACCTAAATGGAGCCAGGATTTCACCCAATATCTCATTTTGTAATTATCTTTTTTTAAAAAATTCTCTCCTCCCCTGCCCACCTTTGTGTTTACACCCTTCAAATATTAGACTATCATCCTCTCTCACCCTTCCCCATTGTCATCACCTTGCCAAATTACAGATAATGGGCTAAATTCAGTCCTGGCATAACACACTTTCCTTCTGTGCCATTGTATGGCTGATACCAGGAATGAACTGGGGCCATTAACTTTTAATCTTTTTTATAACTTTTTATACAAATTTCTGCTACTCTTCTCTGAATTGTTCCTTATCTGTAAATATCTTTTGGGGTCAGAGGTGCCCTGAACTGAAGGCAATATTGCATTTGCAGTAGCACCATAATACAGAAATGGAATTATTTGTGACTTGGCGCCGCTGCACATTCAGTCCCAAATCGCACTGGCCTTTTTCGCTCCCTCACCACACTGCAATCTCACATCAGATTTGCTGTCCACTGTTACCCTGGATCTTTTTCCATCTTAAACCTTTCTAGGTTTCTCCCCCCCTATGGAATATTTGTACATTTGAACATATTCCCTGAAATGGGCTAATTTGCTTTTTTACCAAATTACTCACATTTCATTTTCAGCAATTAAATGTAGACTTTCTAGGTCCACTTGCATTATTTCTCTATCAGTGATGTTTGTAAAACTTACCTTTAGGGCTTGTCAAGAAGTTCCCATCAAAACTTGTTTATCATTTTTGACAGAAAATGGCTTTTCTGATTAAACAGAAAAAATCATGAAAAAATGTCTGTTTTCATTTTTAAAAAGTCAGGTTTTTTGTGCACATTTTTGTTGGAAAAAATGTATTTTTCAGCCATCTTTAACTCTTGCCTAGCTATTGGTATTTATTACAGTGACAATTATTGTGATATTTGAGTGCCTCCCAAATCTAGAAATGTCCTGCAGTATAATTCTCCTACCTAGTTCCACACAGCAGTTGGGCAAATATTTCTATTTTATTTCTTGTTTGTTTTATTTTTCTTTGAGTTTTTATTTCCATCTCTCCGTCATGATCCATGGGTCTCAAACGTGGGTCTGCAGGAACAGGCTCCCTCCAACCCTCCATCTGGCAGCTTGCTCACCTGGGATCCATGAAGTCCAGCCCCAGTTTGAGGCTCCACCCCTGCAGTCCTATTGGCGGAGTCCCAGGGCAGCCGATTGGCCTGCTGGCCCTACTTAAGCCAGCAGCAGGAACAGGAAGCTGTCTGACAACAGGGCTCCACCCTGTACTGTGTGCCTTGTGCTGCCTACTACTCCTGCTCCTTTAGCTTGATTTTCTGGAATCCTGACCTGGCATGACTCCTGGCATCTGATTTGTGGTTCTGATCTCCTGTTTTTCTCCTGGTATGCTGACTCCTGACTCCTGTCCTGTGACTGTGCACTCTAACTACTAGGTCTGCCTGCCTACAACCCAGCTGATGCTCTTCTCTGCATTTTCCTACTATTCCTTCTTACCTCTCTCTTCTTGTTCTCTACATTCTCTTCTTCCATTTATTAGCATCATCCGAAAATGTTATTAGTTTGCTGTTTGTCCCCTCTTCTAGACATTGATGGAGATGTTACATAAGATAGGGTTTAATACCATTCCCTGTGGTATTCTGCTAGACAACTCCTCAATTCGTTACTTTGCCAATTATTATTGCCTCTTGTTTATGGTATAGCAGATAAGTCTACATGCCAGTTCTCATGACTCCAAGCCAACTTGAATTTGCTTGAAAGTAAGATTTCATGGGACACTGGACAAAATGGTTTACCAGAATCCAAACACATCATGTGCCACATTCCCTTCATCTTCATTGTGCAATTCTATCAAAAACAGCAATCAGCTCTATGTGGCAATTCTTGGGTTGTGGCAGGGGGGTTGTTTTTTATTAACCCGAGTAGTAAATTGCTCCTGGGCCAATAATCTTCTAGCTATTTAGAGCTAAACTTTAGATTCCACTGCTCAGTTGGAGTAGCCAGGCTATACAATGGGCATCTCAATGGGTGCTGGCTGGAAGGAATCTGCCTCCATAGTGTGCACATGGCTGCTGCTTCTGTCTCAGGGAGGGTGGGAACTGAATGAATGGATGGTGGATCTGTTTAGATGTAGATACAGCTGCTCAGCCCTATTCCTGTCCTTCATGCTGGGACACAGACCTTCCCCATGGAATAGGGACTGTGCATCCTGCTGAGGCCTGGGGTGTACAAATCCTGTCTACAGTTCCTTTGGATTAGTATCATACTAGTTCTGGTGATTCTGCTAGTCTAGGACTAGGGGGACCAGACAGCAAATATGAAAAATCAGGATGGGGTGGGGGTTAATAGGAGCCTACATAAGAAAGAGACCCCAAAATTCAGGACTGTCCCTATAAAATCAGGACATCTGGTCACCCTATCTAGGACCCTCTTATACTCCAAAACTGGAGATAGAATTTGGACCTTCGAAATTTATTCTCTAATTTGTTCCAATATTTTCCAAGAGATAGAATCAGAGGGGTCTTATTAACCTTCTCTTACCCATTCATGCCTCAACTGAAATCAGTGATGTTGCATGCCTGTAAAACTGGAGCAACAGAATGGTGAATCAAGCCCATGGAAGTTAGGGCTGGAAAAGACCTGTTGGATTATCCCATCCAGCTCCCTGCCAGTGCAGAAAGTTACAACAATGTGGTTTTTTGTTTGTTTTTTTGGTTTTGTGTGTGTGTGTGTGTGTGTGTGTGTGTGTGTGTGTGTGTGTGTGTGTTTTCTCTGGCCTAATGAGTACCAAGCAATTGAGCTTTCTCCGCGTCCCTTTGGAAACTATTTCTCAGCTGATGTCTCATTCTATACGTGTCTCTCTTTCTCTTTTGTCTTTACATCTTTTAAATAAACAAAGTCAGTCATTGTATTCCTTCCATTTAGTCCCACTTAACCAAGGTATACATATCTAGTTTTTTTAATCTTTCCTCAGAAGACTATCCCTCTAGACTTCTGATCAGTCTTGTTGTTCTTTGACTTCCCTCCAATTTTTCAGTATCTTTCTGATATTCTGAACAAAATACATATGAATAATTATACAAAAGTATAGACACAGGAATGGTTACCTTCTTGCTGTGTAGTGTAATGACATACAAATTAAAAGTTTGCATACAGACTAAAATCACACTGGCCTTTTTCTGCTGTTTTATCACATTGCAATCTTATGTCTAATTAGCTGTCCTTATTGGGTAGTAATTGCCATTATCAGTCTTCTTTCTTCGTCTTGAGGGAGTAATTTTTTTTTCAATCTATGATACCATCTACGTTCTTAGTGACTTTTCAAAACCATCAGGTGTTCAGTGAGTTTGTTTGCTAATTCCCTAACATGCTATATTCATGTAACCAGGAATGATTGATTTGTATCTATTGAAACGTTCCAAGTATTTATTTCACTGCTTTTTAACAATAGCTAATTTACAAGGTCTTCATTATTTCCTATTTAAACCTCTTTTTTAATCTTTCTTGTTAAAGACAGAATAAGAAAAACAGTTCAATATCTTGGTTATTTTAAGTCACCAAATTGCACCCTTCTCATTTATTAATGGCCTGACTTTCTCACTAATCCTCCTTTCCCCCACCCAATTTTCACCAACACATTTATTACACATTTTGCTAATATTATGTTTTCTAGTTATCTTACCTGAATGCCTTTATAGGACTCTGTCTCAGTCTGATGGTTAACTCTTGCACTGCTTTCTCTGTCTTTGAGTCTCTCAAAATCTCTTCCCAGCCTTCTCTCTCTCATCCACCTCTTTCTCTGACAAGATCCAAGGACATCAATATTATCCAGTAAACGTTTTCTTCCTCCCTGATCCTATCTCTCTCATGTCTTCCATCCTATTTTCTTATCCTTCAGCCCCATTACTGACTCAGAGGTTTCCCTCATGCTGTTCACTTCTAAGTCTTTGGCTTCTCCTTACTGTGTCTTATCCCAGTTCTCCTGTCTTGCTTTCACAGCATTCATGCTGCCTCCTAAGCTTGGAAGAGTTCTCCAGTTCCCGTCCACCTAGTGCCCTAAATGACTTGGTAACTAAGAAATAAGGTTAAGCCCATCTGGCAAACTCAGTGGTAGAAACGTAAAGGTTGAGGAAATTGTACAAGGAGCCACAAATCTCACTCACAAAAAGGAAAGGAGTGGATGTAGCATCTGCTTTCAGTGAAGGTTTTCTCCAAACCACTTCTCCCATGCCTCATCATCATTATCTGATTCTCTAGCTATTCTCTAGATAATTGCAGACCCCAGGTTTCCTTGCTTAAGAAACAATAGAATTACCTTAAAATACCACTGGTTTGGACCAATGCAAAAAGCATACACTATACTATGCATTTTCAATAGTTTTCCTGTCATTCCCTTGCCCTCATATTTCAGAGCCTCATATTACAGAACCACATCCCCTGTTATATTTCTCCATGTGTTCTACAGTGTTCTCAAAAGTAATGTTGTCACGGGTGACAAGGAAATCAGCACTGCTGGTTGGCTGCCTGTGCTAAGGGGCTCCTAAGCTGGATGAGAATTGTGCATTTGAAAATTCCATCAGTAATGTTATAGCAGGCATTATTTTTACATTGGTTTGGCTGAGGTTCATTAACAAGATCCAAACCTTTTCTCCTAGATCCCACCTCACATAGATCTCCCCACAGACACATGGTCCACACCTACCCCTCCACAACCCCATACAATGTGCTCTTCTCCACCAAATGGGGAAGGTGCAAACTGGGTCAGCTGAGCGGAGGAATGGCACACATTCTCTCTCCCCATTGTCAGGAGACCAGATCAGAACAGAAGCCCAGCCTAGGGGTCAGAATCCAAATGCCAGAGCCCAAGGTCAAAGCAGAGCCAGAGCTGGGGCTCAGAGTCAAACATCAGAAACAAACTCAGAGTCCAAATGCCACAGGCAGGAGTCAAGACAGAGTCAGAGCCAGGAATCAGAGCTGAGAGTGAGAACCAGATGACCTGGAGCCAGGGAAGGCAGGGTCTAGGCCGGATGCGGGGCAGGAGCAAGGCTGGAACACGTCTGGGTGCAGGGTTTGAAGTGAAGCTAGCACAGGGAGGTAGAGAATCCACACGCATATGCGTTGAGCAGCCACTGACTCTGTGCAGGTGCTGGGCTTAAGAGCAAGCCACCTAACTGCCTGAGACATTCAGGGAGTTCTCCTGTGGCACAACTATGTTTGTTCACTGCCTGATGACTGAGCAGGTGCAGCTGCAGGCCCTTGCTCCTGACATGCACCCCGTGCACCTTAGGTGAGAAAGAGAATAATCTGAGGTCTATTAGTTATTTCTACAAGTGAACCACCCACAGGACTGCCCTGGCTAGACAAGGGTCCAGAGAAAGTGGGACAATATGCAAGCATCGTGATCAGGATGATGATGGGTTCAATCTTGTTAGAACATTCTTTTTCTCCCCTGTGTTTTAGTTGTGGTACGAAAGCACATCTGTTGCTGAAAACAACATCCATTTTATCTGATCAAATGTTTGTTGGTAGCTGTTTAATGGAGATGTCATAAGCAGGGCTGCCCTGGCGGGGAGGTAAGTGGGGCAATTTGCCTCAGGCCACGCAGGGGCCCCACGAGCCCTGGCCCAGCGGCGGTCCGAGTCTTTGGCAACATTTCGGTGGCAGGGGGCCCTTCAGTGCTGCTGCAGAGCCCCCTGCCACCGAAATGCTGCCAAAGACCCGGACCGTCGACGGGTGAGTACAAGCGCCACAGCTCCCTCGTTTTGCTCCAGGCCCCCTGAATCCTCTGAACGGCCCTGGTCACAGGATTTTAAGCATCAAATAAAATACTTCCCTTAAATACATAGCAGGTAATCTCCCTATTTGTACAGTATATTGACCCGATCCAAATTCCACTGGTGTCTGAGAGAGTCTTTCCATTATCTTCAATTGGCTTTAGATCAGGTCTTGTAAGTATAAATGAATGCTAACTATACCTGTAAAATAAAAAACCCCAAAGAGACCTAACTAACAATGAAAGTACATCAGATCTGCAGACTCAAGACAGATCAGGGGAAAAAATGTAGGAAGTATTAGAAATCTATGCAGTAACATGTCCCAAAACCCAGCTATCTGAGTAATGTATAGTGTTTTGAGCTATCATGAGCACTGTTATGGGCAGGGATCTATGAGAAAAGTTCACTAAGGCCTTTTTTAAATGATGAGGGAGATATACATAATTGGTTTATTTGAGATGGAGACAAACCAGGGAATGAACCAGCCATTATGTAAAGTAGAGATTGTGGAGTAACACAGTGCCGCTAGTTCAGAGAGAAATTCTTTTGACAAAAAGAGGCCCAGACAGTTCAGTGAATAACATTTCACAATGAAATGATACATGTTATTATTATAACACAGTCTCTCTTGAATGCTTTGGTACATTTCATCTGCTTTTTGCTTAGCAGAGACAAATCTATTTTCAGAAAGATACCTTTTAAAGGAAAAATATACTCATCATGTCACAGCAGTCAGTAATTTTGATTTCAAACCTGTGCTCTTTGACTATATGAAGGATCAAAGCAACACTCCTACCGCTGATGTCAGAATTCTAATATCATTTTTATTATTATTATTAGAAGGAAGTAAACCAAAAATAACCTTAGTTTTCTTAACATTTGCAGACTGGAAATCACTCTATTTCTCTTTACTGCATTATCTATCTCATCATTCCCATCTTCTCTCTCCCTCTGCTACTTATTTCAATCTACCTTGCCAAGAAAATACCCATCAAAACCCTTAGGGCTGCTCTTGTGACATTCACCCTTTCCTGCCAGTAGCTACGCAGCAAGTAATCTGTAACAGCTAGGATTTCAGCACTGTACTCATCCAACAGCTAAAAGCCCTAAGTATTCCCACATCTCTGAAGAGGTAAGCTGTCTTTGACTTGTGCCTTTTCTTAAATCATCATATAAACATTAGGTTGAAAGTGGCTGAAAGCAAGTACTTTGTAACTCCTTCTACATGAGTTGAATCACCAAATTTCCATCTCATTTCCAAAATTGCCAGTGCCATAATACTTGGAAATGACATGGCACTTCCAGGAATGCTAGCTGACTTTATGGCATAATCCCTGGAAGTAATAGAATAGAATATCAGGGTTGGAAGGGACCTCGGGAGGTCATCTGGTCCAACCCCCTGCTCAAAACAGGACCAATCCCCAGACAGATTTTTGCCCCAGATCCCTAAATGGCCCCCTCAAGGATTTAGCAGGCCAATGCTCGAACCACTGAGCTATCCCTCCCTCCCTTTCCTGTGACATCCCAGAGCAGTGGCCTGAGCAGTGGTGTTTTAAAGGTACCTGCAGACATCAGCAAGTAGTGGCTATTTTCTGACTCATCTCTACAAATTGGTTTGTTTATTAACTGCAAGGAACCCCAAAACCCAGGGCCGGTGCCGCAAGGGGGGCGCCTCAGGGCGGGGGCAGGGCTCAAGGTGGAAGTTTTGCCTAGCACACAAAACATCCTTGCACCGGCCCTGCCAAAACCTTGCTGCTGGTGATGTTCTCCCTAAACAACGGTAATTCTCAATGCCAGATCTGTGTACATGATGATTCATCTCAGAACACCAAAATCACTTCATTTTGAAACAGCCTAGAGAGAGGGGGCATCCTTATTTTCAAGTCAATAAGGAAGGTCTATGACAGTCTGTCTCATCTCCTTTCTCTGGCAAGTCTGATTCTGATGCTTTATTCTGCAGTGGTTTGTGTACACATGAGTAGTGGGCCAAATGCCCTACAACAGATACTTTTCTAATTTTCCTAATATGTTCTTCTAACTCCTGCTGACAGCCCTGCACACACAGTTGCTGTCAGATAGTAAACCGCTTTGGACAGACAACACTGGAGTGAATTTTTTGCAGATACTTAGTAGGTCAAGTAACCTCTCAAAATGGGTAATTTCTTCTAACAAGTGGCCAATTCAGAAGCTATTTTTACTTCAGCATATCTGTTTTAAATGTGCTGGGCACATTAAAATCAACTTCTGGGCTTCCTAAAGGGGGAAATATTTTTGCAACTTGTTTTATTTTTTTCTTACTATAATACAGGCTACAATTCATCTTTCTTAACAGATAAAAGAATATTTGAAGTGATGTCAGGTTGTCTTATTTGACTTGAGTAAATGGGAATCAAAAGTTTTAATGATTTTCTATGAAGACACCAGTTTTTTGGATGAAGCTCTATATTTTTGCATCTGGGGCTGCGATTGAAGTCTGGCCTGAAGTCTTGAGTGTATAGGTATTGAAATTCCAGCTCAGTCCCAAACCCCAGCCACCAGGCAAAAATTCATGCTGTTAGATTTACTTAGGAGGAAAGCTCAGCCTACGGTATCAGAAAAAAGAAATCTCTTCTGACCAAACAAAAGGGGAGAGCCCTCCACATATAGTTTTATCTCATCTGATGGCTTTAAACACTGCACAGGGAGGGGATAAGTATGTGAATAAATGGAGAATTTCAACTTCCTGTGCCCTTAGCCTTCTTGAGACCGTATCTTCCAAGAAAACATAAACATACATAATAAAAAGGATCATTGTTCAAACTGTAGCTAATTACACAATTAATTGAAAAATTGCCTTTCTTAAAGCCCTAATCTGTTCTTCCTATTTATATTTTAACCAATAACTTACTGCAGATATCCTAACCCTGGTACCTTCCTCCCATAGTGGACATTTACTTGTTTCAATACAATTACCCCAACCAATAAGTTAATATAGTCTCATCAGAGAGATGCCATCATTACACAGATTTATGAGCAGAACACTAAACACAAAATTGAGGTAATTGCTTGTGTGCTTCCCAGCTATTTTGCCAGTTAATATAAATAATATAATTCTCAGCATGAGTCACCAAAAGGACATGAGCCTTAAAACTAATTCCTCCCCTGCCTCTGTCAGGTATTCTCACTATAAACTTGCCAAAGAATGTGATGCTAAGTGATACTGACAACCATATATTACCAGGGAGAGGTGGTTTCCTCAAGAACCCCAAACAATCTGTTGTTTTGGTTTGTTACCATATAACATTGATTTAAGGCTGCAATTTTCCATTCCTCTCTGGAGCATGAGCTGCTAAATTTATTAGTGTCACATATACTGAAATTTCTACTTTTTCATCCCTGTTAAAATTTCCATAAAAAAACTGATCAAATATGTATTTTGTTTTGCTTATTTTAAGACACACTTAAAAACAATGATTATTTAACCACTGCTCCTGGCATTATTATACATGTTAAGCAAAGCAATGTAGAAAGCTGTGCAGTTGATCCAGATTGTGAAATGCTATCTGGGGCACACAATATACACCTCTACCCAGATATAATGCTGTCCTCAGGAGCCAAAAAATCTTACCATCTTATAGGTGAAATCGCGTTATATCGAACTTAATTTGGTCTGCCAGAGTGCGCAGCCCTGCCCTCCGGAGCACTGCTTTAACACGTTATATCCGAATTCGTGTTATATCGGGGTAGAGGTGTATATGTGAAGTGTCTTTTTCTACTCCCAAATAAAGATTTACAAAGCATCAATACATAAGAGGAAAATGTGTCTTTGCTGGCAAATGATGCAACATTATTTTGAATGGCTGACAAAGTACATTTAAAGAACTGGAGTTTCATTTAAGAACATAACAGCCATAATGGGTCAGACCAAAGGTCCATCTAGCCCAGTGTCCTGTCTTCTGACAGCAGCCAGTGCCAGGTGCATTTAAATCTCACCCCTAACTTTTCTTCCTTTCCAAATTCCTGAAAAAAAAGGCCGCATAGCTGACAGAACGAATCCCGTGTATTGGTTTTCGGTCATTTGTTTTGTTTTATCTTTTTTCCAGAGCTGATACTAACTGCAGCAAAACTGGGCATTGAGAGCTCATGAGCTTTAGTCTATGACCTATCAGCTTTTTACCCAGCAGGTTCACTGTTTATCATGAGTCTCAGTGAGTCCATTGAGGGCTCACAATGAAGAGCAGCATAAAACAATGTAAAAAATTGTTGCCAGCGAACCAAGGGAAATTTCAGACTTTATCAAAAACGAGGGCCAGTGGAGCTGCTGAACAAGGTCACTGTGTCATGATCTCATTCTCCACGAGTGTTTTCAGTATGTTTAGATGAAGCTAGGGCTTGCCTGGTGCCTGTGCTAAAAGTAACAAATAATCATAACAGATATTGCATGTATATTGCATCTGTCTTCCAAAGGGATCCCAAAGTGCTTTAGAAAATAATTTGTGTGTCCGCTGGCTGCTTCATCCTCCAGTGATATACAACTGCCTCTAGAGTTGTCCCTGGTGCTTTACAACACAACAGCTTTTAGGAAAGTTAAGTATAAATACCTTCCTTTAAAACTGTGGATACAAATTTATAGGGGTCGGGTGCTAGATGGGGCCCTATGTAATTACTCCTACAGAAAATGGGCTAGGACAGTGCAATTAATAATACCCCAACCCTTGTAAAATGTCCCATGGGGGTTTTATTGACCAGATGTGATTTAATCCCCAATTTTACATGGCAACATCAGTCCCCAAAATCTCCCAAGTAAAGTGAACAACAGTAAAAATAACACCTCAGAGGAATACCATTGATTCTTCCAGTAAATGTGCATAAGTTCAAGGCAGCTAATTTTCAGTCAAGTAATACATCTGCCCAAAAATGTAACATGGACAGTGTTTGCGGGAAACATTAAGTGCGTATGTTCACATCTATCTGTTCCGTCGTTCTTCATAGTATTATGTTTGACAATGAATAAGCACAGCTTTGGTGCAATTCTGGAAATACAGTATTCCCAGCCTGAAAAGCCTTTTCTGAGACATTTCAAATGCCGAGAAACATAGGTTTTATCAGTCCAAGAGTCAAGACAGCAGAGGTAGGATTTCAGGTAACAAACGTATTATGGCCAATTAATCCTTTAATAGGAGCGACGGATTGGAAACCTGCATGACACTATTATTGTGATACTGAGGTACCATAAGGTCATGTTATATATCCTGACTGAAAATACATCTATTTTTAATAGGAAATTTAGAACTGTAATTGCAGCCCCCCTGTCCAAATAGTGCTAATAGGCACTTTCACCATACCATCCTTCTTTCTCTGCTCCCTTATTCCCTGTCTGCCTTTCAAGAATATTTTCTATGGAAGAAGACGGAGTCCCAGATCTACCTCCTGACTATTCTTCCCCAACCTTGTATTTCCTATTGACCTTTAGGGTCAAAGCATGAACTAAGCAGTAGATAATCTCCTAATCTCTTGATAAACGATCACGTTTTTTGGATGAGCTCTCTAGAGGACAATTTGAGCACTATCCTTCCTGTAAAGCTTGCTTTTGCTTGATCTTTTTTTTTTAAATACAAGTAATATACTGGTCATTATACTACGTTCAGCTGCATACATACTCCCTGCACTGGCATAGCATAAATACTCCCAAATCATAAATCCTATTTCCTTAGACGGATAGGGTGTTTCTCTCTTGAAACAATTCAGAAAACTCAGCCCACTGGACTGAAACCTGGGAGACAACAAATTCAAACAATGTAATACATGTTGGGGAATAGCTTCCTATGTTGATACCAAGTATCAGTCACAATCATATGGAAAATAAGAAGTAGAGTGCACTTTTGCATTAACAGTGAGTCAAATAGAGGATAAGGCAGTTCAGACAGTAAGTCTATAGCTTAACCACATGGCCAACCATCAAGAAACTACAGAATGCCAACACAAGTGCCTGAGGATTCTGCCAAGGAGGCAGATGCTCCTGATGGAAGAAAATATTCTTTCTGGGTTTTATAACCAACCAAAGGGAAAGACTTGGAATGGCAAAAACAATGAATACCTGACTTGATAATTTTGACTTCAGGGATAGAGAAGGAAAAAATGGTTTTTTTTAATATGTATAACTTGAAGTTAGACCCTTTTGAAAAACACAATGACAATATGTTAAAAAATAATATTCCATCCATTCCAAATTTGTCATGTGTGTAATTTCTTCATTAAAGTTTGGGCAGACAGTGACACTGATAGATGATGCCCTTAGCTAATGTGCACTTTTCAGAGCTGGTTTCATAGATTACATGAGATAGAAAATGAGCACTTTTTAATGAATTGTTATGCTTATATTTGAAATGAAATGCATAAGTCTGGAGCATTTGTAGGTTAGCTACATGTTCTGCAAATTATAATACTGCAGATATTCAAAAGGCTACCACAAATGTATTCCTCCTATTCACAGTGGGGGAATTGTAATATTTTACTTATTATTCTTTTTTTTATATTTTTCAAAGTTCTTTTTGCTCTTCACTATCTTCAGCAGAACTGGGTTGGCTTTGTTAGACTCACTGCTCCTATTTTTCTGGGTTTTTACAGTTCGGGCGATGAAGAAAAAATTTTGTAACTTGTCTATAGCATACTTTTCCCCCCGCATACTTATCTTCTCTCTCTTATTTTCTCTATTCTCCCATGGTTCCCTCTGTCTACTCCTGATTATATTCTCTTTCTCTCTGCATACTTTCAGCAGGCATATGGGATTTTCAAGCAAGATGTCAGTCTCCTTCAGCACTCAGCCCCACGCCAGTTGTCCTCCCTGTTCCAGTCCCCAGGGACCCATTCCTGGAGAGTTTAGAGCAGGGATTCTCAAACTGGGGGTTGTGACCCCTCATGTGGTCACAAAATTACATGGGCGGCGTGAGCTGACAGTCTCCACCCCAAACCCCGTTTCGCCTCCAGCATTTTTAATAGTGTTAAATATAAAAAATAATTGAATTTATAAGAAGGGGCCACACTCAGAGGCTTGCTGTGTGAAAGGGGTCTCCAATACAAAAGTTTGAAAACCACTGGTTTAAAGGATAATCTGACTAGAGTACATCATCTACTCCAGCTCCACATCCATGGGAAGAGGCTCCTGATGGCATGCAGCTACAGGCAGACCCACTGCTTGCCCCTGCATTGCTAATTTTTTGTGTCATCTCCCTTGCTGATATAGCAAAGTGATAAGTAACTTTGAAATATCAAAGCTAGATAAAATATATAGATGCAAAGAACCCCGGCAATCTCAAACCCCAAAACACCAGCTGGCATGAATATTGGGAAATGGCATCCAGAAGGCCCAGGAATGAAGCCTGTGAGTCTCTCAGGTCAGGGGGAAGCAGCCTCTTCTTAAAGTTCAGTCAGATATTGGCATAGGAGCAATGGCAGCAGAAATTCAGGACAGGGGATTTTGCAGTGTGACCCCCCCCTAAACAGAAGCTTATTTAGCTAAACCCTAAAGCCATCATTGACCCCATTGCTAAGAACTGAATAAACTACCAGTCATTAGGGGTTTTCAGCAAGGTGCTGAGAGCCCTTAAGGCAGCAAGGGTTAGGATTAGCTCAGCACTTCACAGAATACCATGTGGTACTAACAATGCCCTGAAGAAGTCTAAATGTTTCACATCAACACCTTTACAACAAGAAGTATAATAAGTTCATTTGACAAGAACTACATTCCAGACATCCATATTGACCCACCTTCATTAAATTCCCATCCTTTAATTCTTTATGGATGGCATCTTATATCATCTGTTCCATTATTTTGCCCAGGACTGATGTCAAGCTAACCAGCTTATCTGCATCTAAGTCATTCCTTTTACCATGTCTATATACTGGCTTTCTTCCAGTTGTCTGACTTTAGCTGAACCATTTCTGAAGTAAGCTAATACTCAGCCAGAGTAAAGGAGACAGATTCAGGTCCTCGGCGGGTAATAGACAATGGGGAGTAGAAACAAAATTCCATAAATTACTGAGTAGTGTTTGGCTCCGCCCCTTTCCACCACTCCTGCATCACAAAAGCAGTGGAAGCTCCTAAACTCCCAAATGGAGATTCTTTCTGCATGGAGGATTTCCAAGTGAGCGTAGAGCCAGTACAGCCTGCTTCTATGCCCCACATGTAGGTGGAAAGAGAAGAGGTGGGGAAGTGATGCAACCTGAGCATGCTACGCTCCAGCAATCCTCACTGGTGCATTTGGGGACTACGGCCAATTTGCATGAGTTAGAGCAGTTTGGGCTAGCGCAGATCAACCCATAAGCTCAGGGAACCATAACAGGTGCCACCCTCCTCTTTGTTCCTGCACCTACTGGATCCTAGTATTAGGAAAGAAACTGGGTCAAATATTGTAGGATGACAGAACACCAGTTTTCTGCAGTTTAATTCAGAGTACACAGTTTTCGCAACTAAATTACACTGAACATTGAAATATGTAGGGCATAAATGACAGGGGAAAAGGAACCTTATTATTTATGTTCCAAGTATTCCTCTCTGGTGAGTAATAAAAGAGCATGATAAACCCCTGCATCATAACATTTGCAAAATGTAATTGAAATCCAAGTGCACAAATTGTGTTTCTATACCTATTTCTTTGCTTATGTATAATAATTGATATCTATCTACATATGCCTCTTGTTGCATTGATTTATATGGTTACATAAGTATGTTCTCACTGTCTTAGTGAAAGAAAGGTTCTAATGGAATAAATGTCAAGATGATTGCTTGGATATCTGCTCACACCAAGATTTGATCTCTTGCTTATGTTGTTTAATATTCATAAATTATGGCATATGTTTCAGGAACAAGTAATTACCCTCATCATTCTGGGTGTTAAACTTGTAAGTACTTTGGAGTGAACTCCATGATAGATGGCCAGTTCAATGATCATTTAGTGTAATGCTTTCAGATAAGGGACAAACACATGTAGCTCTGTAAAATGGTCAGAGATGTATGGAACTATTGTTACTGTCTGCTTTCCAACTCTTTACTAGCAAGAGAATTGTATGACAGTATAACGTTCAGCTACTGCTAATGTCTATTCGATACTCTCATACTTAAAAAAAATACAATATTCCTGAGCCTTTCTAGCTGGATATTTTCCAGAGTATGGTGAACTTGTCTTAGTGACACTGTCAGTTTCAATATCTGTTCACTTGCTTTTAAATGAATTTTTCAATTCTCAGAGAATGAAAATCAACCCTATTTAGGTCTTAAATTGGATTAAGCAGTGTATAGGTCTTGTGTTGTCCTAATTCAGAGGGTGAATTTCATCCAGATTGTACTGTATTTCTTTAAGTACTAGGTCAAATGCAAAAAGTTATTTCTTAATTTACATCATCCTAGAACTCTTTTGTAAATCACTTTTTAACAATAACCAAATGAAGAAGCAATTTGCACACATGGATGGCAGTACGTCTTAATGGACCACATTCTTCCCTCAGACCCACTTCAGAAGTTCTCACTGATTTCCATGGGAGTTGTTTAAATGCCTTCAAGAGCAGAACTAGTCTCAAAATACTCAGAGTGAAATCTTGCCCTGAGCAAATCCAGTGGTATAGTGCTGGAGGCTTGGCTAGCACAAAAGACAGCCTGATATTGTCAATAGGATGGGCAGTTTCTAACATGTTGGCCTAGTATGGGCAGCTTAACATATCAAATGGCATATATTGCTAGTTCTCTGAATGGTAGCAATGCCCGCATTTGATATTCTGCCAGACAGTATTTGCTGCTAATGTAGCATATGCATAGGCTGGTTTATGGCCTAGGATATCTCCATTTTCCCCACGACAACCATGCCTCAGGCCATGGGCTCACCGTCTTGCCAGCTATTTCTCCTAGTACTCTCTCAAGGGATTCTGGGTGGCAGCAGAGACTGTACAGCACTGCGTGAGTGCTGGTTTGGGACTACCACTATGATGTCCCCTCTTTCCCAATATGTGCCCCAGTGCAAGCAATGGCAGCAGTTAGCTTTTACCAAGTAGGAATAAATACGTATGTAGCATTTCTTAGCAAAGTCTTTTCCTTAATCTTTTCAATAAGAGATTTTAGTAACATCAGTGAGATTCATTATTATTGACATGTAACACTGTAACTCATGTTTTTAGTCACTGGGCCTGAAAAAGTATCCCAATTAAAGTCATGACTACTATATTCTTTCATTAGGGCTTCCAAGAAGATGTTCGTTACAGGGAGTATCTTTGCCTCCCCATGTCTCTGTGTCATGCTGCCCCCAGAGTTAAGAAACGCCACAGACGTGTGCTGTTTAGAGAGAGAGAGAAGCATCTTTATATGAAAAAGCTTTTGGCGCAGCCCAATTATTTTATTTATCCATGTGGCATTATTTTTATGCTTCACTTGCTCTGTGTTTTAATATTTTAATGCTTTTAACTACGTTACTTGGAAGTGGCTGAAGTGCTGCAGCAGATAGGCATCATAAACTAAAATATAGCATTATTTATTATCATTATTACATTAGTCCACCTAAGTGACTTCAGTACCAACAGAAGTCACAATATCCTAAAGGAAGGAGGAGCAATAGCCTGTCTATGGAAGGTCCTATAATATTGCATACTGGAAATGGAAAAATCTTTAAGGTCCTTATAGAAAGCTGTATGTAAAAAAAAAAAAAAAAAGCCAAGAAACTTTAGAGTCTTATCCTAAGAACATGCAACATCTGCATTTATGGAGGGGGTGGTTATGTGCCTACAGCTCAACAATGCAAGGTGCTGAGCACCCTGGCCATGATCCAGCAAAGCGTATCAGCACATGCATAGTTCTACTGAAGCCATGGAACGACAATCTTACAGTTAAGCAAGTGCTTTAGTGCTTTCCTTGATTGGGACCAGACTGCTCAGAACCAGGACCAAACCCCTTACACAAAATGTGGTCTTCAGAAATGTTTTTCAACATTTTCACCTGAATACCAAAAGATAGTCTCATAAATCCATAGTTAGGCAACTAAATAAGTGACCTGATCTCCAGAAGTGTTGAACTCCCAGAATCTCCCATAGGCAATCAGTTAGTTGGATTTCGTTTATGTGCAGGCTTTTCAATGGTTCTGGTCACTACAGTACACGAGTACCTCTCATGCATGCATGAGTTTATCTTACACACACACACACACACACACACACACACACCCCCGAAGGAGAAATGAGCCACAGAGAGACTAGGGCCCCAATCCTGCAGACTAACCCATGCAGGCAGATTTTACATCCATGTGGAACCTCATCAGAGCCAAAGCCCAACACTGACCTAGAAAGGGTTGTTGCAAGTTCCAAAACCCTTTTTAAAGTAACAGAAAAAGAATATGTTACAATACAACCACAGTGGATAATTTTTATTTATTTTCAGTTTGGGGGTGCATTTACTGTTTGAGCATAAAAGATTATGGTGAACTTCTTCAAAAATGATGAGTGACTGTGGATTCCCCACTTAAAAGAGCCTGATTCTCAGATTGTTTAGCACTTGTGACACCCAAAATCACTAGTCTCTTTTTTGTTTTTTTTAAATATTGGCTTGTTTTTGAATGGGTTAAGTGTGGAAAGTTGGTTTGCCAAAAGAGATTTAGAGAGATAGCTTAGCTAAGCAGCAACTATATAAGGAGATGACAAGAATCTACAACTCCTGGAAGAGTGTACACACCAAGGATGAAGAAAAATCATGTAGGATATAGCATACAAGGGAGTATAGTTAAAAATAATAAGATGAACTAAAGAAAAGGACCATTTAGGTCGCATAGCAGGAAAAATTCTCATTTCTATGATTCATCTTATTCACAGTCTGCACCCACTCTTTCTTTTCCAGTTCTGAGTATTTTCTGACCAGACACTATTAATAATACTGGATTGTGCATTTTTCAAGTTAATTGGCCATTTAGTTTCTTTTCAAAACACCAGCCTCATTCATGTTCAAAAACCAGGGTACCAAATCATGGCTTAGCTATATCACGGCATTCTGGATGACTGCACGCAGTACCTTTGGGAACCTTATTGTATTAAGTGTATCAATGGTTTAAGTATCACTGTGGCCCAGGGAATGTTTGCAGCTCCAGCGGGGGAGAGTCACCACAGCTCTATCAGGAACTAAGAAGAGGGCATGGGTGGGGAATTATGGTGAAGCACTCAGGTCGTAAACACCTCCAGAGAGGTACCATCCCCTGGGAATGCTTGCTAATACAGGCCCCATCTGGGTTTTCAGAGGCCAACAGACAACAAAGGGCTTTGGGCATAAAAAGACTGCATTTGAACTGACTCAGGACATTTTTTTCTGATCCAGCAGACAGACAGGACCTTCTGTCCAAAGGAGGACCAAAACTTGCAGAAGTTTTGTAAAGATCTTGGCCTACTAGGGTCCCATAAGACTGATGGGTGACTTCTGGTAATCTTTTAGCATGCATATAGGAACTTTTATTGCTTTTATATCTTTTCTCTGTGGTGCTTTTACCTTATGAATAAATGTGCTTGCTTAGAAAGAGCTGTGTGGTAACTTGTAACTGCTGGCATACACTGTTCACAGCCCTAGAAAGAGGAAGCAGAGCACAAGCATTGGCCTTTTGGGAAGACTAGCTTGCTGGGGATATCACAATGTAAGACAGGGAGCTATGCAGCTTTAAAAACCCTGGTCAGGAGATAGAGACACACACAGATCTCCCTCCAAGAAAGGTGACATCTTGGAGCCAGGAACTCTAAGTGGGTTCCCTCAAGGGAGCACAAAGGGTGAATACAGGTTCAGTTATGCTGAAACTGTAACAGATGGCTATGATCTTATGGATAGATTCTGGCAGGTCATAGGCAGGTACACAAATCTTTTTCCTCCTTAGGTTCATAACATGGACAGATGATAGTGAACCTGGGGAATGCAGGTACTGTACACAGATAATGCTGCCAGTGTCTCTTGCCTCCTCAAGAGTCAGGATAGGGTGGGTCATTGATGAGGTGATATATCCAGGTATATGCAGAATGATTCTTCTGCAACACACTCATTTGGAGCCCTCAGGAGGAATTCTGGCTAACTGAAGTCTATGGAATTGAACCCATTTATACCAGCTCTCAATTCATCCCCATATTCCTACTTAAAATATCTGTGACAGATTTTTAAGGTAAGGTGGTTTCTTGTGTCTGGTATTAAATTTTGCAATTAAAGTTTAATTATCATGGGACAGATCCCTTAAGATTTTTATAAATAGTGAACCAAGAACAAATAGAATAGTCTGGCTTTTATTTTTCTGAGGAAAGCATTCCCATTGTTCTGCAGCATGGATAGAGTATAACATTCATATCCTGAAAGCACACTGACAATTAGCAGCCAACATTGTAAAGGGCCCCCTCACCTGGCAATAGCAACATATACAGCAGCTTTAAAGTTGTGCACCTGCTCTTTTGAAAGCTATTTCCCAGTTTTCTCTCTCTGAATAGTATATGATTAAGGGCCTGATCTTGCAACAGCTCTGAGTGCAGAACTCCCATCTGCTTCAATGAACATTCTGTGCACAAAAGACTTGTGTGATGAGACCTTATATAGGACAAAAAGAACTAAGATGCTGGAATTTTGTTATGAAGCTTGAAACCCTGCTACACTCACCTGATTTCAGATTTCCTTAAAAACCTCACACCACCAACTATTTTAATCTAAGAACCACATTTTTTGCTGGTATAAATGGGCACAGAACCATTGACTTCAATGGAAATTTCCATGGAGGGTTTGGTCTTCCAGTCTAGTTTTGCAGATGCGAAAATTTCAGATGGTTCAGATAATGTTTAAGGATTGCCCTTTAGTAGCCTGACTAGAGCGGGTCAACATTTCTTGAATTTTGAAATTTTGCTGAAATTTGTTTTTTTAATTCAGAATTTTTTCAAACCATTTTCCCATTAATTTTCCCCCATTTTTCCAACAGCTACAGCCATTCAACAATCAGAAAAAGGGAGGACATTTCTGAAACCAACTGTGAACACTGGTTTTTGCGGGAGTGCAGGAGCTGGCTCTATTCTGAATCCACTAGATTTCTGCAGGCCTGATCCAAAGCCATCAAGCCAAATCAATTGAAAGAGCCTCATTGAGCTCAGTGGGCTTTTAATCAGACCCTAAAACAGAATCCTCTTGTAATCTGCCATATTGTTTTCAACTGCCCCTTCAGTTCTACCAGTTCACCCAATACTTAGCTGGAATAATAGGCACAGGGCTTTTCTCAAGAAGTGAATATGGAACCCACTTTTAAACAAGCTCTGAACTGTTCCTTAGTTGATGTACAATACTTTCCCAAATGGATAATTAATGGCTAAAACAACTATATAGTGAATCTGTCATTGAGCATATAGTAGTTCTGGATTATTAATGTCCTTTTCCATACAGTGTTAATGGTTATTCTTAGTAGACTGAGCACTCACTGTTTCAGTAGTAATATATTTGTTATGTTGAATTGCTTGAGCTAGATTGTGCTCTCCCACTAGGGTAAAGGAGTTACACCAGAGTAAGTGGAAAAAAAGAACTGTACCTCATATTTGCTCATAATATTGCATTGATGCTTTTTAATTCTTGGTAAAAATAGAAATAGCAGAAAGTAAATATATGAAGCTGTATTTTCTAGAATGTATCAGAGTTAATCTTTGGGCCTGTCTACACTTAAAACACTGCCGTGGGGCAGCTGCACCAGTGTAGTGCTTCAATGAAGATGTTGCCTATGCTGACGGGAGGGATTCTCCCATTGGCATAGATCAGGGATTGGCAACCTTTGGCGGGCCAGGCCGGTTTGTTTACTTGCCACGTCCGCGGGTTCAGTCTATTGTGGCTCCCAGTGGTAGCTAGGTTGATGGGAGAATTTCCCTGTCAGCCTAGCACTGTCTACACTGGAGATTAAGACAGTTTAACTGCATCGCTGAGGGAGGTGGATTTTTCACACCCCTGAGCAATGTAGTTATATTGACCTAATTTCCTCACATAGACCAGGCCCTAGTTACTGATGCATTCCATTCAGACTAGATCAGTCAGTCATTTGACTTCCAGGGGCTATGCCCTACAGGGACTCATTCCCCAGATACAGAAAAGCAAACAAGCTTTTAGTGAAAACAAAATATCTTTTTTTTTTGTAAATGTTTCCTAAGGCACAAGAGTGAACTTGAATAATCGTCATGCAAGTCATTTTCAAATCCAATTTGACTGTCATTTTTCTCAAGCATTTAAGAAAAAAAAATAATCCACTTGGCTAGGTAGAATTAATGTAAATTCCAGATTCTATCTTAATCTTCTTTTATCACATAGTATTTAATATCATGCTTTGTTGTGGTAATGACAGCCATTTGTTCTTCCACTGATTTTAAAATAAATTTCAGCACTGAACTTTAACAGTTTTAATTTTTCAGGGGCAATAATCTGAATATTTTTTTCCTGTCAGTTGAGCTGTTTTTCTTTGACTGTCATGCTTTTCTCTTGGGGATATACAATCTGTAATTACAGTTCAGGCAGGATTTCAACATTTGCTTATAGCAACTGATAATTTGCACATTAAAACCCTATAGTGGGTCAGATCATCTTTTCCCACAGGAAAACCCATGGCAGTGGGCTGTGGAGGAGGAGTCTCTTATCAAGATCTTTCTATCTATTTTAGGTACTTCTATGGCACCCATCACCATAGTTATCTGAGTACCCAACATTCTTTAATGTATTAATGCTCAAAACACCACTGTCAGGTTGGGAAATATTACCTCTATTTTACAGATGGGAAACTGAAGCACAGAGAGAGGCTAGGTGACTGTGTGATGAAGGAAGGAATTGAACCTGAGTCTTCTGAGTCCTAAACTAGCACCCTAACCACCCATATCATCCTTCCTCTCCAGGTACCCAGGCACACAGCATCCATTCCCACCAAGGAGGAGGTGGTTTGCCCCACTCAGAGGAAAGGCTGCAAGGCCTGCCCCCAAAGCAAGTGGATCCTTTAGGACCCGTGGGCTATCAGCAGGATGGCACTTTGTTTCCTTGTGGGCACCCCACACCCCCTTGCCAATCACTCCTCCCTTACCAGATACAAAAGGTTTTCAACTATAAATGGATGAGGAAATAAAATAAGTAAAGCTTGAACTGTGGATTTCAGATGCTTATCGCCAAAGTGTAAGTCCTTCATTATTGACAGTAAAAGTTTTATATGTATATTAACTGGCCTTTCCAACTGGTGATACACTCAGAAAATAATACCTTGATTTCAAGACATTTTTATGATATTCCAAATGGGCAGGTCTTTTGTGGTTCTTCCCCTCCCTACCCCCAAGTTCTCTGATTAACCATCCCCTCTGTACTCTGACAGTTCTAGTTACATTTGGACATTTTCCAAGAGCAGTCCCAGGCGTAACTTCCACCACAAAGCACTGAAAAATCTTCCCGTTATACACACATTCCAAACCATATTTTTTTCCTCAGGTTACTAGTCAATTTGTCTTGAGTCTCCTATGTATCTGTTTTTTGTATTGTTGTTCAGCTGGAGCTAAAGACAGCGTCCCTCTCCCCAAAATGATAAATTTCTGATTTTCAGAAATTTCTAGATATAGTTGACCAAATTGTTCCCAGTAGGTTGATCCAACACCATTAACTTCAGTGAGGTTGCAGAGGTGTAACTGAAAAAAGAATATAGCCCTTTTTTGTAACACTGAGAAAGACAAAGACATATTGTTAATGAGATCAATGTATACACTTAAATGTTCAAAGGGCACGATCATATTTTATCCAGTAAAGAGGACTTACAGCCTGGTTTCTTTTTTCATGCTTTATAATAGCTTTTATTTTCATTATAAACATTTCAGTTCTGCCTCAGTAGAGCACAAAGAGAATCAGTCCTTTAATCCTCCAGACAATATGTATTGCCTTCAGACTTTGGCAAGTAAATATTGCAGCTCGTAACTTTTAAGTCCTGGGCTTTGTTATGGAAAGAATCTCATTCAGAATCCAAGTTAGAAGTGGAACAGACCAGTCACTCACCTAGACCACTTTCCTGCCAATGCAGGCATGTTCCCTACTTGCCATTTTTGTACTTTTGCCTAGTCTAATTTTAAAGATTCTAAGCAAATAGGTCCCCACCTCTTCTCTTGGGAGACTTTTACACAAGCTATTGCAAATGAACAAAGCCATAGACAATGGACAATAGGGAACATCCCAACACATTTTTTCCTGATATTCAGCCCCAAATTCTCCTTTCTTAACTTGTGTACAGTTTACTCCTAGTCACCCCATATATCTTACACTAATTCTTCTTCCTTTTTAGGATTATACCTTTCAAATATTCATATGGACCAATGCAAACACATTAGAAAGAGAGAGGAGAGAGACCACACACACAATTAGATTGATGTAAGCTCAATTTTGTTCTGAAACACAGATGGAGCTCCCTATGAAATAAATGAGATCAGAATATAGGCCATGCATCTTCTATCTAGCCAGTAATACAAAAGCCATTTCTGAGGTGATATGTCCTTGAAATATATACTAGTCATACCACTCTTACAGGACCAACAGCTGACCTTCAGAAATAAATCATCATCTGCTCCCAAGGGAGGCATTTGTATCCCTCTCAGCCTAAGATAAAAGGAGGATCATTAGATCCTAGCATGATGAAATAATGAAGGGCCTACTTCTGCTCTTTCTGTACTTATTCACTTGGAGTAGAATCTGACTATGCCAGTAGTCCCACTGAGAGCAGTAGAAGTATGAAAAATAGCACTCAACTTCTACAACTTGACTCTGTTATCCTGATTTTTCTCTCAAATCCAATTTTACATGAGTATAATTCCTTTGGCCTCCTTGAGGTTACTCCTGATTGACAAGAGACTCGGACTCCATATTTGTTTTGACTAACCAGAATTTAAGAAATTACTGTTCTATCCAGCCAAAGAGGAGATGAGTTTTTTGTGCTAGCTGCCTGCTGCTTCAAGCCAGCTACTCTGCTGAGGTGCCTCTCTTGTAGTGTAAAGCTGGATTGGCAGCTCAGCAGAGAAGTTCTGACACAGCAGCAGGCAAGGGAGAGAAGACTAATTGCCCCTATCCACCTGGCAAGCTGCTCCTCCTGTGGAGTAGAGAGAAGTCCAATCCACTCCTATTCCACCATTCTGGGTTAGGAAGTAAGAGACAGTGCATGAGACAATGGAAGACGGGGTATAGTAAGCACTATTTCCCTAACATTCACCCAAACTGTTTTGCTATATCTCAGAAGCCCAAACTAAAAGTAATTCTCTTCTGGTAAGTGTTAGAGTAAAATGAAGTTACAGACAAGAGAAAGTCAGATTTCTCCCTTCTTTTTTTTTCCCCATTAGCAGTATCATTCTGACTCAACTCCCCATGGCAGGCCTAAGGCCTGGTCTACACTAGGCGTTTAAATCGGTTTTAGGAGCGTAAAACCGATTTAACGCCAAAACCGTCCACACTAGGAGGCACCTTATATCGATTTTAATGGCTCTTTAAACCGGTTTCTGTACTCCTCCCTAACGAGAGGAGTAACGCTAGTATCGGTATTAACATATCGGATTAGGGTTAGTGTGGACGCTGATCGACGGTATTGGCCTCCGGGAGCTATCCCACAGTGCACCAGTGACCGCTCTGGACCGCAATCTGAACTCGGATGCAGTGGTCAGGTAAACAGGAAAAGCCCCGCGAACTTTTGAATATTTCCTGTTTGCCCAGCGTGGAGCTCCGATCAGCACGGGTGGCGATGCAGTCCGAAATCAAAATAAAAAAAAGAGCTCCCGCATGGACCATGCGGATGTGATCGCTGTAAGGGCAGGCAAATCCGTTCTATCCGTTCTATCAGCGCTCCGTTACAGAAGATGAAATTCAGAATCCTTTTTTAAAAATCTCCAGACAGACGCCATAGCAGGGACTCAGCGCACTGCAGCGTGACAAGCGTAACGGAAAGCCAAAGAATCAAATGGATGCGCATGGACTGGAGGACTGAAGCTATCCCACAGTTCCTGCAGCCTCCTAAAATTATTTGCATTCTTGGCTGAGCTCCAAATGCTTCTAGGGTCAAACACAGTGCCCGCGGGTCAGGGCATAGCTTGGCAATCTACTCACCCACCCCCCACCCACCCCCAGAAGCGAAAGGTAAAACAATCCTCTGACTCTTTTACATGTCACCCTATCTTTACTGAATGCTGCAGATAGACGCGATAGTGCAGCACTCAACACCAACATCCTTGCTCCCCCCCCGCCATGGGCGGCTGATGGTACAAAAGGATGGAAATCCATCCTCATCATCAGCCTCAGCTGATGGTACAAAAGGACTGGTAACCGTCCTCGTCATCAGCCTATTGGCCCTAATTTTTTCTGGTGGATGGATGGTGCAATATGGCTGGTAACCATCCTCATCATAGCAACATGGGGCTGAGCTCCATCAGCCCCCACCCTTCATGTGTAAAGAAAAGATTCAGTTGCCCCTGGACTAGCAGTGGGATGCTGGGCTTCTCTCCTACACACTGCTTAATGTCCTGTCTGGACTATCATAGCAGCTGGAGGCTGCCTTCCACTCATTTCTCACTAACAAGTCAGTGTGTCTTATTCCTGCATTCTTTATTAATTCATCACACAAGTGGGGGGACAATGCTACGGTAGCCAAGAAAGGCTGGGGGAAGAACGGAATCAACAGGTGGGGTTGTTACAGGAGCACCCCCTGTGAATAGCATACAGATAATAATTTCTGCGGGCTCTGACACAGAGCAGGTGGTTCTCTAGCACACTTGCCTATATTAGGCAGCACTGATTCTATTTTTAGATACCAAAAAGGAGGGATTGACTCAGGGAGTCATTCCCAATTTTTGCTTTTGCGCCCCTGGCTGATCGGCCAGGGGCACTTATGACAGCAGCCAATGGTACAAAACGATGGAAGGTGCAATATGGCTAGTAACCACTCTTGGCTTTTGCGCCCCTGGCTGATTGACCAGGGGCACTAGCAGCAAATGGTACAAAAGGACTGGTAGCCATGATCATCCTCAGTTCCAATTTATGGAAGGGTTTGGATGGTGCAATATGGCTAGTAACCATCTCTGCTGTCATGCAAAAGCAAAAGCATGCTTCTGTGTAGCGCTGCTGAATCGCCTCTGTGAGCGGCATCTAGTACACATACGGTGAGAGTCACAAACGGCAAAAAAAGCTCCATGATTGCCATGCTATGGCATCTGCCAGGGCAATCCAGGGGAAAAAGGCGCGAAATGCTTGTCTGCCGTTGCTTTCCCAGACGAAGGAGTGACTGACGACATTTACCCAGAACCACCCGCGACAATGATTTTTGCCCCATCAGGCACTGGGATCTCAACCCGGAAGTTCCAAGGGGCGGGGGAGGCTGCGGGAACTATGGGATAGCTAGGGAATAGCTACCCACAGTGCAACGCTCCAGAAATCGACGCTAGCCACGGACCATGGACGCACACCACCGATTTAATGTGCTTAGTATGGCCGCGCTCCACCCGATTTTATAAATTCTGTTTTACAAAACCGGTTTATGCAAATTCGGAATAATCCCGTAGTGTAGACGTACCCTAAGTGAAAATCTTTTACCTCTCTGTCCCATTAGCGCTCAATCTTCTCAACAAGCAGTATTTTCCCTCACCCCCATGAGGTTGCCTTCCCAGTATACTCCGCTCCCAGCCCCCAACCACAGCATGTATGTGGTCCCCCTCATTACTCAAATTCCAGCTCCTCCTTCTGAGATTCAGCACCTGCTGCCTCCACAAGCTGAGACCAGGTAGAGCAGGGGTCTCAAACTCAAATGACCCCGAGGGCCGCATGAGGACTAGTGCATTGGCCCGAGGGCCGCATCACTGACACGCCCCCTTGCTGCCCCTGGCCCCACCCCCAATCCACCCCTTCCATGAGGCCCCGCCCCTGCCCTGTCTCTTCTCCACCTCCTCCCCTAAGCGCGCGGCTCCCCGCTCCTCCCCCTCCCTCCTGGAAAGTGCTAAGCGCCACCAACAGCTGTTGGCGGCTTGGCGGCGGGAAGCGCCTGGAGGTAGGCAGAAAAAAAAATGAAGAGTAATATAGTAGTATAGTATTAAAATATAGTATGCTATTAAAAGTCAATTTATTAACTTTTTTATTAACTTCTTTAACTGTAATGTGAAACATCAGTGCTAATTTTGACAGTCATTTCATTTTTGGCCACTTAGCTGGCAGCGTTTTGCATCAACCAGAGCATCAATATTAGGTTTGATATCCTGAGACGAAACCAATCTCAGTGTTGCTTGCAAATGTTCATCAGTGACCCTTGACCTTAACACAGATTTGTTAATCTTCATGGAAGAGAAAAACTGTTCACATATATATGTACTTCCAAACATTGCCATTATCCTTGCAGAAGCAGAGAATAACATGGGAAATCTTTCTTGTGAAAGAAACCTGTAGAATTCTGGAATTCCAACATCTGTATACTTCTGCTTCAAAATCGTGTCACACTGAAGCTCCACTAACTCCATCTGCATTTCCTCTGCAACATTGTCAATTTCAACAGCAAATGGTGTGGAAAAAAGTTGAAAATGTGGTTCAAGTGCCTTGAAATCTTTAAACCGCACATCAAACTGTTTGTGTAAGTTAGAAATGATCTCTGCATATTCTTTCAAGGATTTGGGTTCAACTTTTCCTAAGGAATTCAGAGTTGAGAAATGGACCAAATTGCCAGCAGTCAGCTGTTTCCCCCATAAAGTAAGCTTGACTTTGAATGACTTAATACTGTCATACATCTGTGTTATCACCTGTTTTCTACCCTGAAGTTTCAAGTTCAGTGCATTCAGGTGATCAGTTACATCTGTTAGAAAAGCAAGGTTGCAGATAAAAGTGGAATCAGCAAGCTGTGGAACCTCCTTGTTTTTCATTTTCATGAAGGAATCAATCTCCTCTTTAAGTGCAAAAAAACGCTTCAAAACATTTCCACGACTCAGCCATCTAACTTGAGTGTGATACAGAAGTTCCCCATATTCACTGTCCATACTTGCTAGAAAAGAAGTGAACTGTCTGTGATTCAGCCCTCGTGCACGTATAAAATTAACAGTTTTAACAACTACATCCATAACTTCTTTCATTTGTAGACTTTTACTACACAGGGCTTCTTGGTGCAAAATACAATGTATACTGGTGAAGCTAATTCCTGGTATATTGAGGCTGTTCAGTTTGGTCTTCAATAATCCAACCACACCAATGTTTTCAGAGCACATTCATGGCGCACCGTCCGTAGCCAAAGATACGAGTTTGTTCCATGGCAGCGCAGCTTTTTCAATGCACTCTTCCAATCCTTGAAATATGTCACGTCCCGTTGTGGTACCCTTCAGTGACATTAAGTCTAGCAATTCTTCAGTTATATTCATATTGCAGTCCACACCTCTAATGAACACTGCACACTGTGCGGTATCTGATACATCTGTACTCTCATCAAGAGCAATTGAAAATACTTCAAAGTCTTTTGCCATTTGAATCAATTGTTTTTGCACATTATCAGCTAAATCCGTTATCCTGCAGGCAACTGTATTTGCAGACAAGCTTTTGCCTTCAAAAACTTTCTTCCTATCAGGACATAAAATTTCACTGGCCTTCATAAGACATTCTTTTATGAATAAGCCTTCTGTAAAAGGTCGCGATGATTTAGCTATCATTTCGCTTATCACAAAACTTGCTCTTACTGAATCTTCGCTAGACTTGTTAATTCCTGAAAATAAATTTCTTTGCTTGGCAAATGCTGCTTTAAGTTGCTGAACTTTTTCTTCTCGGATTTTTCCAGTGAATGCATCATATTTTTCACGGTGCATCGTGTCATAGTGCCAAAGCACGTTATACTCCTTGGGAACAGCAATCGTTTGCTGACAAATAAGGCATTGAATTTTATCTTTTACCTCTGTGAAAAAATATAAATTCTCCCATTTGTCTTGGAAAACTCTCTTTTCTTCCATGAGTGTTCTTTTTTTTTGACGAAGTCATTTCCAAGCAGTTTTAATAAATATATACACTCAGTAATGCACCTCACTCAAAGGACAAAACACGCACTTAGATTTACTGCCTAAGGCTCTGGGAGGGAGTTTGGGTGGGGGAGGGGGTCTGGAGTACAGGCCCTGGGCTGGAGTTTGGGTGGGGGAGGGGGTCTGGAGTGCAGGCTCTGTGCTCGGTGCAGGCTCCAGGCTGCGGCAGGGGGTGGGGGTGCAGGCTTTGGGACGGAGTTTGGGGATAGGAGGGGGTGCAGGGGTGAGGGCTGTGGGGCTGAGGGTGAGGGGTTTGAGGCATTGGAGAGGCTCGGGGCATTGGAGAGTCTCAGGACTAGGGCAGAAGGGCAGGGGAAGGGCAGCCTGCCCTGGCCCTAGTGCAGGGGGGGCGCTAGGACCCTGCGGCAGCAGGTGATGCCGGAAGCCGCATAGCGGAGGAGTGGAGTCAGCGTGAGCTCCCGGGCGGTGAGGGGGCAGCAAGTGGGGGCCGGGAGACACTGGGGGGAGGCGTGTGGGGGCGGCAGGTGGGGCCAGGGGAGAGACCCGGCCCCAAACATTGGGGAGCAGCGCGCAGGGAGCTTAGGCACAGAAAATAACTCGGGGAGGGGGGCAGGGGTGAGGGGAGTTTGGCGGCGACAGGAAGTAACTGGCGGAGCTCCGCGGGCCGCAGGGAAGAGCTCCGAGGGCCGCATGCGTCCCGCGGGCCGCATGTTTGAGACCCCTGAGGTAGAGCAAGGGTGGGCAAACTTTTTGGCATGAGGGCCACATCTGGGTACGGAAATTGTCTGGCGGGCCACAAATGCTCGTGAAATTGGGGGTTGGGCTGTGGGGGTGGTAAGGGCTCTGGCTGAGGGTGTGGGATCTGGGATGGGGCCAGAAATGAGAAGTGGGAGGGGGCTCTGGGCTGGGGCAGCAGGTTGGTGTGCCGGCAGGGAGGGAATGAGGCTCCAGCTGAGGGTGCGGGCTCTGGGGCGGGGCTGGGGATGAGGGGTTTTGGAGTGCAGGAGGGTGCTCTGGGCTGGGACCAAGGGGTTCAGAAGGCGGGAGGGGGAGATCAGGGCTGAGGCATGGGGGTGGTTGGGGTGCAGCCTCCAGGAGCCACACGGAGTGGGGCAAGCCTCTGACCCTATTCCCTGGTGGGAGCTTGAAGGACGGATTAAAAGGTCTGAAGAGCTGGACGCAGCTCTCAGGCCGTAGGTTGCCCGCCCCGAGGTAGAGCCTCATTCATTTATCAGCGCAGGGCCAGGGAACATTTGCCTGAATGTGACTGGAGAATGTTGACTGGAGAATGTTGACTGGAGTATTCTCTTGTGAAGGTGCTGGGAATGGTGGTGATAAAGTAAAATTTTCTTTAAAAAAAAATAGGAAGATGACGACGGAAGAGGGACCAACAAGACTAAGAAACAGGCGCACACACACCCATATCAATGCATAACCTTCCAGTAAATATATCTAAGACCTTCTTTGCCTTTTATGGTATGGAATCTCAGGCTCTGTTCAAGCCCTCCATGTGTGAAGAAGTTCTGCGTGGAGAGGGGAGCAAGCAGAAGAAACATCCATTCTCCTCTCACAGACAGCATAAAGCTTTTCTGGTTAGGGTCCATATGCAGATCACAGCCCAGAGAAGCATTTTGATATTCATTGTTCAATTAAACCAAGTAGAAATTGTGCCTTTCAGTAAGACTCTTGTATGGCTGACTATTGTTCACTGATAAATGCTACCAAAAGAAGAAACATTTAGCTAGTTAGAAGCCAGTTTCTTTCTAAAAGCACAGTGTGCTTCAGAAAAAACAAAACAAACAAAAAAACCACACCTCGGTTATTTTACTAGTTGGCTGTAGCACACAGTAGTGCTTGTTCTCCAATGACCGTCAGAACGCAGGAGGTCAGTAATAATATCGTACAACTGTCACTCTACTACAGCAGACATCCTTCAGAAAAATAAATATCATTTGGGCTAATAAAAATAAAATCATTGCACTAAAACACTGTCACAGGATCAATGTCTCCTTTAAAAATAAATGTCTTGGCTTCACCTCACATTTATGTAGCAGCAGGAGACCTCTACACTGAGAAAATGTGTATTCTATTGACAAAGTCTCTTAAAAAGCTTTCGCCATGGGATTCATGTTCCAGTTCAGAAGCTGGCCCTTAGTGGACTCTGTACGTTAGCCTTTGGGCCTTGTTTTTGGAATTCTTTGTGAAACTAGCATTTATTTGCACTGTTAAAGAAAATATAAGTGACAGGGGAAATAATTCAGTGAATTGTGCTGTATTTATATTATTATGGACAGGATCTCATGGGAAAAAAAATCATCTTTGAAAGAGTATGTAATGGGGTGGCACCCACCTCTCACAAGCGGCCCCTGGTCGACTGTGTGCATGCCTGCAGTATTCTCAATTTCGCAGCTCACCATGCCCCTTGTCAGCCACTGCATGTGTCAAGCAGGTCTCCAGTGACTCAGTCCTCTGGCCAAGGCACCCACAGTCCATGTGCAAACAAACCCCTCCTGGAGTACTCTCTCCAAATGTCCTACAGCCCTCCCTGGGCTCAGTTCTTTAATGGTCCAACCGGGTCCATCATGGTACCCCTCTGTTGGAAACATCTCTTTAGCTCTCCCCAGGCTCCCATCCTCAATCTGACCAACAGGACCTATCTCAGAATCCTAGCTGGTAGCTTATGTGCATCCTGCTCTGGGGTGGAGCCGCATCCCGCAGGGCTTCCTCCCTGGAGGCTCTTCACATGCCCTTTAGTTCTCTGACCCCAGCTGGGCAAGTCTCAGTAAAGTCCCCTTCCAGGGGACTAACAGGTCTACATGAGAAAGCAGCAGACAGTCCTGTGGCACCTTATAGAGTATTGGATGTATTGGAGCATGAGCTTTCGTGGGTGAATACCCACTTCATCGGATGCATGAGGTCTACATGAGGTCATTTCCCTGGGCCTGTCTAAACTCCCTTCTCTCAGGCTGTAGAGGGTGAAGGGATCCAGGCCCTCCCACTATTCGGGGTCCCAGCCCAGGGATCCTCTAAGTAGCAGCCTTCGGCCATGTCCCTTTAACTAACTGCTTTTCCCAGGTCCACTTCCCCATAGCCCATCTTAATCGAGTCCTGGCAGCCAGCCAGAAGCTATCCCTTTGCTTCCCAGGTCCATGCCAGCAACTACCTGCCTTAACCCCCCCCCCATGCAGCCTGCCAAGAGCACCTCTTGCTCCCCCAGACCCTGTTAGCAGACTGAACTCACTCTAGCCCTGCAGCTTCTTTTATATGAGCCTGCTAGACCCTCATTGGCTGCTTCCTGAAGTCTCTATGATTGGCTGCTTCCCCTGCAGCCACTCTAGCCTGCTTGGAGGACCTCTCCACTGCTCCTTTCTTGGGATGGATGTGGTAGGACTCTGAGCCTTCCAGCAGGGGGCCTTTGGGCCTAGTCCACTCTGTCACAGGGTAAAAGAGGGCTTTCCACCTATGCAGAGTCCTTCATCTGAGAAAAGAAAAATAAAACAAACCACATTGTCCCATTTGCCATGGGGATGTCGGAAGAAAATTAGAGCATTGGCCTTTCTTTACAACCTCTTTGTAAGATGTTCAGATACACAGGTTGATATACACATGGAATGATATAGAAACCTGAACATCTTAGATTTATTTACAACAACAACAACAAAACCATGTTATAAAAATTAATTGAGCCTCACATGACCTTTCTATATTATTAACTATTATAGAGATTAGGAAAGTGAGGCACAAAGAGGTTGAGTAATTTGCCCACAGTCACACAGTGAATCAGTGGCAGACCTGGGAATATAACCCAAACGTCCTGACTGCTAGGCCTTTTCTGTATCCACTAGTCACTACTACCTTCAGCTATGGATAAGAAATATTAGAACTTTAGAAGCATAAATTACTAATATACTGTAAAATACAAATGTATCAGGTTGATTTTGCACTCCCTTGCCTTGAACATCTTAGCACAAATTAAAATTGATGCTCATCACTCTGAACAGTTTTCATGGAATCTGGAAATCCATTATTTCCTCTGGCTGCAGTTAAAATATTTCCAAACTATTTCATTATTGATAGTTGTAAAGTATTTGCTGTACACTTCAGTTATCTATACTGTTGCCCTGGTATTTGCTTTCTCTCCCATGACACTTACACTTGTCACTGACAGCATAATCACAGTTGAATCTTAGGGTGTTCTAAGGTGATCCAGGTATCTATTACCATGGAAACATAAAGAGATATAAAAGCTGTTTTATGTAAAGGCAGCAGAACTGTCAAAAACAAGGGGGGGAATCAAATCATTTTCAATGGCATATTCTAACCAATAATAGGCAAGATGTTCAGGCATTAAATAGACACGGGCTTGTAATAAAGTCGACAAAATACTGTAAAAATAAAAGCTGTGTTGGCTATGGCTTCTTTTTATAATTAAATATTTTCAGAAATTGAAAATATCTAGAAAACAACTAACGACAAATCTGTTCATCTTAAAAAGTTGATTTTAAACCCTTTTTTTAAATGGGGGGAAATAAAGAAAAATTTTCTCACATCTCAGATAAGATTTTTTTCTAGCTTGGTTTTAACTACAGAGGGGGAAAATCATCTCATCCTAATTAATTTTAAGTAGCTAATTAGTTCAACTATCCTGCTGCAGAAAATATTAATGACAAATACAGGCTGATACAGTAAACTGAACACTAGTATGGTTTAATCACCACATTTTGATGAGTATGCCAATGTCTTGGGTAGATTTCTAGAGCTTGCTCTTACTCCCATCAAAGTTAATGGCCAAACTCTCCTTGACAAGAGGAGTAGGCCTTTTATAAATTTCAGAAACCATGGCCTAAATACTGTAGCCAGGTTTGAATGGGTCTGGCACCTACATGGAGTCTCTGAAGTCAATGAGACTTCACAAGGACACAAATAACCCCCCTGTGGATTCAGGATCAGGGTTCACACAATTCAAATTGCCACCAAAGGGCATATATTTTCTTCAAACCAACTTAGAATCATAGAATATTAGCGTTGGAAGGGACCTCAGGAGGTCATCTAGTCCAACCCCCTGCTCAAAGCAGGACCCAGTTCCGTAAATGGTCCCCTCAAGGATTGAACTCACAACCCTGGGTTTAGCAGGCCAATGCTCAAACCACTGAGCTATCCCTCCCCCCAACTTTTGATCATGGAGGACATACACACAGGACATCCAGATATATTGATATGGGGGCCATATTGGGCAGGGCTCTATACAGGTGCAGTCCCTATATTCCATTTAGTTCAGGGACTGCTCCTTCCTATCACTCATTGGGGACCTGCCTGGGCAATCAGGGAGGGATTGAGACACTGTCCTGATTATTGTTCCCACTGCGACTATGTGCCCAATGCAAGTGGCAAAAAGTCACAAATGAGTCGTTTGAATACACACACACACTCACATATCATGCATGTCTTAATCAATGTCACAGTAGGAGCAGCACAAGGCTGACAGCTGAGGGTATTCATGCGAAACAACACAAGGCAAAGAAATTGCCAGAACATGCTTGGAGAACTGCAATTTCAAGCTTTGTGTTTATTTGCAAAAAAATGCCTCCTGAATTTCTGGACAATTATATGTAAACCCAAAACAGAAGCTCCTGAAAATCACCTGCCTTATAGATACATATGCATATAATCCACATAAGGTAAACATGTTTAAAGTAAATATTATGGGCCAAATTCCTTTCATACAACAAGAGGCAGCTGAAGTCAATAGGGTTGCACTAGTGTAACAAGGAGAATTTGTCTGTACAGGGTAAATAAGGCCTCTATTGTTTAAACAAAAATATTTTAAAGGTATATTTTGGCAAAAAAATAGAAAGCCTAACATGCCAGTTCTCCAAGCATATTGTCCACCCATCTTGATTCACACGCAAACCATTGTCCCTGGGCTGCTCCCACGGTGACATTCACACATGTCCTAGTCAAAGCGACAGATGGAGTGGCGCTGGGAAGATTAGGGATAGCTTGAGATTTTTAGATGGGAGGAAACCAGTGTAGGCAAATGTCTCTATTTTCCGTCAGACTTTAACCATTCAATATAGATTCAGACATTTTAAAGAATACTAGTCTTAAATGCATGGACCAACAAATTTATTTGAGCATAAGCTTTCATGGGCTAAAACCCACTTCATCAGATGCATAGAATGGAACACACAGAAGATATTTATACATACAGAGAACATGAAAAGGTGGGAGTAGCCATACCAACTGTAAGAGGCCAATCAATTGAGATGAGCTATCAGCAGCAGGAGAGAGAAAAAAAACCATTGAAGTGATAATCGAGATGACCCATAGAAGGTGTGAGGAGGATATTTTAGCATGGGGAAATAGATTCAATTAGTGTAATGACCCAACCATTCCCAGTCTCTGTTCAAACCTAAGTTAATTGTATCTAATTTGCATATTAATTCAAGTTCAGCAGTCTCTCTTTGGAGTCTGTTTTTGAAGTTTTTTTGTTGCAAAATTGCCACCTTTAAGTCTGTCACTGAGTGATTAGAGAGGTTGAAGTGTTCTCCCACTGGTTTTTGAATGTTATGATTCCTGATGTCAGATTTGTGTCCATTTATTCTTTTACGTAGAGACTGTCCGGTTTGGCCAATGTATATGGCAGAGGGGCACTGCTGGCACATGATGGCATATATCAACGTGATATGCTAACCGGCAATCAGCCCAGGAGAGAGACAGACACTAAATGGTCTTTATAGACTGCATAGAAGCCTCCATGGCAGACAGCTGAGAAATGGAGATTTTGGCCTGGAAGAAACAATGCGCCCAAAAATATCTCCTCCCATTCACCAGGGGAACTAGTGACCTTTGACCTACCAAAACAATGGAGGAACCCTGATCTCATCCCATCTCCCCAGTTTCCCCAGCCACCATGCATGGGAGCAGCAAAAAATGTTATTTTAGAGCCGCAGAAGCTCTGGTGGCAGCCTCAGCTGGGGAACATCTGCACTGGGATCCAGAGGAGTAGGTAGCTGCGCAGCTCATTTACTCTATTGCCTTGAGCACGTCCTTGTCTGCCACTGCAGGTTGTCTCCTTTCCCCATTGTTCACAAACAGAACATCCCCAGCATCAGTTTACACAGCCATACGGAGCTATCAAACTCATTACCATGGAAACCAGGCACAGGATTTGGCCCTGTGTGTGTAAGTAACACATGCAAACAGCCAGGCTGACAAGTTCGTCAAGGTTCACAATGTTATATAAGTTCCCTACAGCTTGCCCGGAGATGGAGTGATAGAGCACCTCTCAGCAGCGAGGAGGCTCTGAGGGAGGGATAGGCTATTGAAGATCCTGTATTCATGACAGCCAGAAGAGTGTGGAGGTGGGAGAAGGAACAGAAAGCTCTTTCTGTTTTACAGCTGCAAGAATGAAATGGAGCTTCAAGTGTTTTCAATACTGCCCAGCCAGATGTTGCTATGGGAGCTGGAGCCACCATGCAGGATGCTGGACAGTAGCCACAGAGAACGTCCAATACCCTTCCCTACTGAGCTGCTGTGGATGGTAGGGGAGATTCCCTCATTGGTAGATTCCCTAATCTCACCTTTTGCATCTCCCTACCTCTGTCTGGTAAAGTTTTCAAACTCTGCAAATTTGTTTTCAATATAAAAATTGAGTTGACGCCTAGATACCCCACGTTAGAAATGCTCAACAGAGATGCAGAACCCACACTTTCTCTGTTGGAAGAATAAGGGATGCTATGCTATAAGGCAGAAGTGTCTGCCTTATACCTGTAGACAGTAATAAGACCTACCCTTACCACCAGAAACCCTAAACCTTGGAATAAAAAATAAATGCACACTGTGCCCTAGTCTTCACTCGGGAGCCATGACATCATATTGTTGTAATCCACCCTTCTTCTCCCCACCAACAAAAAAATCCTCTCTAATGTTCGTTATCCCACTTTGAAGCTCTTTGGGACAAGAGCCATGGCTGAGATCTTCACCATCACTCCAGACCTTTTATATTGAGTAAAAGAGCCAGAGTAGCCCACAATCCGGAGGGTGCATAGGTGACTTAAATCCATTTAGACCCACCTCCCCCTGGGCTGTGAGTTCTCAAAGGTGCAGTTTAGAATCTCACCCCATGTCCTATTTGTACTGTGAAATCCCCAGCCAATTTCAGGAACTGAAAAAGAATAAATAGATATCAATTAATCCTGGGCTAAAAAGGATGTTGATATATTGGAGGGGGTTCAGAGAAGAGCTAAGAGAATGATTAAAGGATTAGAAAACATGCCTTAGATTGTGCTTTTTTGGTCTATCACTATATTTACATAACAAAGACGGTTAAGGGGTGACTTGATCACATTCTGTAAGTACCTACATGGGGAAAAATATTTGATAATAGGCTTTACTCTCGCAAATGAAGGTAGGATAAGATCCAAAGGTTATGTTAATAAATATTAACATTTTATATGTTAAACTCTCAGAATTCTTGTATATGTTAACCAAAATCCTTTTTATGTTGTGTATCTATAAATTTAGTCCCCTGAATGTATGAAGCCGAAAAGTGCTGTCCTTAAACTGAATTTAGGACATGAAAATGCTCAGGAATACATGTAATTAAGTACTGGGCTGCCTGCACCTAAATATCCCCTGCACCTCTGAGTCTGTGAGAGTCCAGACATCCAGGGAATGAGTCTCTCAAAACTAATGAAGGGACCTACAAAAGTATATTGCAGTAAACTAGACTGGGTAATTAATATAACCCAATTATGCTTTGTAATTGATAAGGGATATTTATTACCACAGATGTTTTCTATGATTTATGAAGTAATGACCCATTGGAAGATGCTAGGATGTCTTAGCACAACAGGTGTTTTGAATACTAATGGAATTGGAAGTCCTTTAGCCTGTCAATCACATAAGATAAGATATCACAAAAGAAATGCCATTAATAATTAGCTCAACTGAGATACTCAAAACAGTATCTATTATGTGAAAGTATTTTTTTTTCTCCAACAGGAATTTCTTTGCCTCACACCCTATAAAAGGAAACAGGTTTGGAAAGGGAGATTGGGAATGAACACTGACAGAATTCCTCCAGTTACAGAGGGAAGGAACAGAATGCCATCCTTTCATCATTCACAGAAGGTGGTGACCTATGTTTTCTTTCTGTGTCCTGTGTAGTGCTCTATTAATCTTCGATTAATAATTCCATGTGAGCCTGTTATTTTTGACATCTTGCATTGTTATTAAAGTCAAGCATGCAACAGTTGGAAGTTGAAGCTTGATAAATTTGGGCTAGAAATAACGGCACATTTTTAACAGTGAAGGTCGTGAACCATTGGAACAATTTGCCAGGGTCCTGATGGATTCTCCGTCACTGGCAATTTTTAAATCAAGATTGGATATTTTTCTAAAAGTTAAGCTCTTGTTCAAACAGGAGTTATCTGGGGGAAGTCTTGTGGTCTGTGATCTATAGGAGGTCAGACTCGACCAGTGACCCTTTCTGGCACTGGAATCTATGGGTATGTCTACACTTTAAGCTGGGGGTATGATCAGGAGCAGCTCCAGGCCCCAGCATGCAAGCGTGTGCTTGGGGCGGCAAGCCGCGCGGGGCGCTCTGCCGGCGCCACGAGGGCGGCAGACAAGCTGCCGTGGGAGGTCCGCTGAAACCGCGGGACCAGCGGACCGTCTGCAGGCAAGCTGCCAAAGGCAGCCTGCCTGCCATGCAGGGCCGGCTCCAGAGCCCAGCGGGGCAAGCACCCGCTTGGGGCGGCCCTTTCCCGGGGGGGCGGCAGGCTGGGCCGGCGGACCTGCCACAGTCATGCCTGCGGGAGGTCCACCGGAGCCCCGGGAGCAGCGGACCTGCCGCAGGCATGACTGCAGAGGGGACGCTCGGCCCGCGGCTCCAGTGGACCTCCCGCAGGCATGACTGCGGACGGTTCGCTGGTCCCGCGGCTCGGCTGGACCTCCCGCAGCTCAACCGGAGCCGCCGGACCAGCGAGCCGCCCGCAGCTGCGGGAGGTCCAGCCGAGCCGCGCGACCAGCGGACCCTCCGCAGTCATGCCCGCGGGAGGTCCGCTGCTCCCGCGGCTCGGGGGCGCCTCCCGGGCATGACTGCTTGGGGCAGCCAAATTTTTAGAGCCGCCCCTGCTGCCATGCTTGGGGCAGCAAAATGCCTAGAGCCGCCCCTGGGTATGATTCGCAGCTCGAGAAGACATATTCCTAGTAGCTCTCAGCAAACTGGCACAAGAATGGCTCCTTGGTCTGGAAATCACACACCCCAGCTCGAAGTGTAAATGTACCCTATGTTTCTAACCATAATCTTTCACATCCTCTCCCTTCCCTTCCTACAAAGATAAAGACAAGACAAAGTTTGCACCAAGCACCTTGATTAGTATAGAGTGTAACAACAAGCAACCTCATTGCAACAGCTGGGATCTAACACCTAGTCTAATCTAGTCTAACTCAACCTAGTCTAACAGCTGGCAGAAAAGAAGAAGAAAAAAACACCCCCATATGATATTGGTGGAGATATACAAACATAAAAAAACCCAGAACTGTAGCTTGTCTAATTTGTCAGGAGACTGGCTGAGGATAATGGCCTCTCTCTTTGGTCCCCAATTTGCTTGCTTCTTGCAAAGGAACTGAGACAGAAGGATCCTATGAATATCAATCAGTTTACGTTGCCAACCAGATTATCAGCTAGGCTTATCGACCCGTGTGTTTTATGTTGTTGAATCAATATTTTTTTTAAATTGAGCAACAGCAGCATAAAAACCCCAGCTACTGTTCAGAATCTTTTTGTAACCACTTTATACATATATACATATAGTCATACTTGGACTATCTAATATATGGCCCATAATTTCATCACAGATTTCCACTTGATAAATTGCACGTGCAGATCTAGCAAAGTATGCAACCCTTGCATTTAGTAGCTCCAGAGTGCACAAGTAATATTGGACTTCAGACTACAGGTTCAAGCTGTTAAGTAGAACTGTTATGATTGGAATATGGGTGAATAACATGTATCTTGAAAATAGTGTGGAACACAGATTTGTATGGTGGTGATCACTGACTTTAATAAAGTTACATAGATTTCATCAGCTGAGCATCTGGCCCCATATGTAGCGACATTTACTGAGCACTAATTTCTTATCTAGAGCACAAACTTCTTGAGACAAGGACTATGGGCCTTATGCTCAGCTCTGAAGCTATGTTGATTTTCACCAGCTGAGAATCTAGCCCCAAGTCTTCCTGTAAAGTATCATGAACCCCTATGGTGTTATATTAATGGTAAATAATAATAAATAATAATAATAATAATAATAGTTTCTATTCTGCTTGCATAAAATCACTGGGAATATTTCCTAAAATGGCACTGAAATAGGGTCTGATCCTGAAGCCTTTAATCAAGCAAGTTGTCCCACTCATGTCAATGGGGCTACTCATGTAAGGGTCGCAGAATCAGACCTTTTGAGTCCAATCCAAAGTGCAAACATTAAAAATCATCCTATGTAATTTGTACATTAAGGGCACTTGTGCAGGGTCTATAATTAAATGTAAGAGAGATGTCTCCTTCTTTCACCAGCAACTGTGTTACATCAATTAAATGAGTAAATAGGAGCTTTCCCCAGAGGGGTGCCATGTGATGCTATATTGATTAAGTCTGCAGCGGAACGTTATTTGCAATCTTATTGCATAATGGAAATCAGGAGTTAGCTGTCATGGCTTCAGAAGACAAATTACTGACATCTGAGACAATTCATAGGTTTCTTTCCTTCTAGCTGCTCTCAATTCACAGCTAATACATGTCTTACAAGGCTTAGTTTCTTAAATCAGTCTACTACATTGTCTTCAATAGTAACAAAGAGTGGAAGTGGTAATCTAGGTGATTCTGCATTAAGAAAAGCATTAAAGTGACCATTACTTCAGAGCTATGCATTATTTAATAGGTTAACCACTTCAAAAAGGGCATCAATTAAAAAGAGATACATTCAACAGCCAGTGTGATTATTACCAGTAAAGACGGGAATTCAACCAGGCATAACTCAAAAGAATAAAAGGCTGTTATCAATATAGAATATTTTAAAATCTCATTTGTACCTTGACTTTCACAGTTAGCAAATAATTTGACCGGTGCAAATCTCATGCTCTCAAATTTTCATAGTGACTGTGGCCTGAGATCAACCCGTTGCCTACAACACAGACTTAACAAGTCTCCAGTGCACAGGCTGCTTCTCAGCTGAAGTGTAAAGCCAGAAGAAAGGACAGAAAGAAATCCCCCTTAAAACAATTGAAAACATATTCTACTCCAGCTTCAGAGTCCCTCAAGAAGACATTCAAGTTCTACTAGGGTGACCAGATGTCCCATTTTTATAGGGACAGTCCTGATATTCAGGGCTTTGTCTTATATAGGATTATCCCCCACCCCCTATCCTGATTTTTCAGACTTGCTAGCTGGTCACTCTAAATTCTACTCAAATTTCTTCCTTTCTTATGATTTTTTCAACAGTCAAACATGCACCAAAATTAATAAATAACAAGGAAGATAATAGTTTTCAAAACAGTTATAGTAAGCACATTGTTGTAGCCACGTTGGTCCCAGGATATTAGAGGGACAAGGTGAGTGAGGTAGTATCTTTTATTGGACCAGCTTCTGTTGGTGAGAGAGACACGCTTTCAAGCTACATGGAGCTCTTCTTTGGGTTTGGGAAAAGTACTCAGAGTGGGGAGGGCCCATGCGCTCCTGCCGGAGCCTGAATGTCTACAATGCAATTTTATAGCCCCAGAGTCCGTGACACTCTGGGTATGTCTATGTTGTGATAAAAGACCCTGTGGCACAGCCACACTGGCCCGGGTCAGCTGGCTGCAGGGCTATATAACTGCGGAGTAAACATTTGAGCTCAATAGTCTCGATAGTACGCAAGTGCCTGTTCCTGCACCACTGAACTCAGTGGGTTTATATGGGTTTCAATGGGCACCAAGTCTTAAGGAAATGAGATAAGATGTTTTAATGGAAGGAATCAGCATGAATATTAACAGGCAATGGAACAGTTTCAGACAGAAGCTACAACCACTGTGTGTACTGGAAGCATCTAGCGTTCAATTTACCATTATCTGTTTACCATCAAGCAGAATTTAAAATTAAATGTTAGCTGACCAATCACTTCCAACTGAGTTTATTGATTAGAATTCATTCATCCGCCCATCCAAATTGACCAGTGTAGATGTGGCAGGCTCACCTTTCAACTGTTTATACCATAGAACATAATAAAGCACACTGAAGACAAAGAATAGTAAGTCAACACAACCCTTGGACTGAAGTGATCTGCCAAAAATGGTAACTAGTCTGAATGGAAAAAATATCACCTTGTGAAATTTACGGGAGAGATTAAGATTTCAAGAGAAGAGATGATGCTTTGCTACACTTCATTTGACTGGACATGCATATCAAATCACTAGTTTATTACAAGCATATATTCCCATTTAGAGAAATTATCTGGTCCTCCTACAGATGGATTTATATTTAAACGTTTTATTTGATTGTCTTGGCAATATGCAAAGTGGGTCAGATCTAGTATTGAAGAACAGAATTAAATACAGAAAGAAGATTAGCAGTGACAAAAAATAAAGAACATTAAAACATATGGCCAACATGCCGTTCTCTCCTCATTCCAACAGACTTTATTTTTCAGTCATAATCAGTTTATTGACAAAGTACTACTTGTAATGTTTTGGGGTGCTTGTCACAGTAAGACATCATGGGCCTGATGGTCTTTTGTCTTGCAGCTTTGCGTAGTCATTTATACATGTGCGGAGTGAGTGCAAAATGGTATCACATCAGAATAGTAGCATTTTACAACCACTGTGCACATACATAAATAATACCACAAGGTGCAAAGCAAGAGTGAAGCTGGCCCGAGTATAACTTTCATGTTATTTTTATATTTAACCTCCTTTTTTCACTAAGACCAAATTGAAAATATTTCTAGAAAGGTTTTTGTATCCCATTAGGTGAAGAGATGTACCCTCTTTGCATATTGGGCCTGACCCAAACCCTTTGAAATCATGGAAGCAGGCTCATTTTGCATGCATAATGTATAGCCTGTTATATTTTCAGACTTTCTGAGTTAAATTCATCCATGGTGTAATTCAATTTAAGTCAGGGGAGTTAAACCAAGGAGGAATCTGGAAAGTATAGTCTGTAACTAGTTAAACAAAAATTGGACTCATTATGTCCATCCAACGGCTGTGAAATTTCACAAGTTGATAACATCAGGGGACTTTGGAATAGGCCTCATGTGAGAAGGGGGTCACATTATCATTAGCGTGTGACATATCTCATTGAAGCTAAAAGGCACAGTCCTAATTCAGCAAGGCACTTCAGCACATGCTTAAACATGTAAGAAATCTGACATCTATTCACTATTAACTTTAAGCACACGTTAAATGCCAATAAAATGTCAATAAAACTTCAGCCCTTAATCACTTTAAGTGCTTTTCTGAATCAGGCCATAGTGCATACCTCATTTTTATATATAAGTATGTTTACGCCAAGAGATGCTTCTTCCATTTGGAATTTTTAGCACAGTAGATTTTAATAAACTGTATGGTATTACTTTAAATAGCATGATCTATGAGGATGTGAATATATCTGTCTCAAACTGCTCCCCAAAAAACTGTGGAACTAAAGTACTGAAGAGTATATGCCAAGTCTATCTTACATTCTTGACTGCAGCTGCTTGTGTTTCAATTAAAACCTTTACTTTAAGGAATACATGTTTGCAGATAGAGGTATGCAACATTTACAGTAACTGCTGAGGATGATGAGGATGATGAGTAAATATTTCAAGTGAACTGGCCTAACATTGATCCCAGGCTTTGAACAGTGAGTTCTCAGCTAGCGGGGCAACATACAACAATTGTCCCCTTTTGTGGTCAAAACACTTCCTAGATGAGGATCCATTTGTCCCAATGTGAAGCAGGTACACATCCAATACAAAACACTAGTCTGTGAAAGTATCCCAGGGATTCCCTGTTACGCCTTTCAGCTCTCAGATCTGATGGTAAAATAATACAGGTGTGATAGCCAATTTATAAAACTTCATACCCTTAGAATTTTTGTTTTCAAAATATCCAGCATGATTAGCCTGATTTATGGTCTAGTTACTTGCCAGATACTCACCCCAGGATAGAAAAAATTCTTAAAAGGACAACTCTCTGTTTTCTTTTAGAAAGATCATATATTTAATAATGTTCCTAACACCTAGCAGATTAGATGAGACTCTATATAGGGGTGTAACTCCTGGCAGAATTTTCCATTCTAAGAAAACAGTTTCCCTAAGATGAAATTTAACTACTGAGTTCTAGGACCCTTGAAAATACTAAATTATGAAGCAAACACTGACAACCCGGGGCCAAATCCTGAGCATCTTACACGCATGAGAAGCCCCTTTTGCTCTGTTGCAGTCAGTGGCACTATACATGTAATCTGTCCCCTGGACTAAACAGTAGGGCAGTCATAATATTAACAAGTACACAGTTTGAGTGAAATCCCATAGTGTTTGCCCAGGGCTGATGTACTGAATGATTCCTGCAAGATGCTGAGAACTCGCAATGCCTAGTGTAGCCAGCGAGAGTGGAGGGTACTTAGCACTTCACAAGAGGCACTCCGCATCTCGAAGAATAGTGCCTTCTATCATTGCTCAACGTTTTGTTGGAGAAATAACTAGGCAAGACCTTCTGATTTTGGCCCTTTATTTATGAAAATGGAAATACCACAGTCATATTACGTATTATCATGATGGTTGTTATTTAAATGAAGAGTAGAAAACTTTACCTACCTTAAAAAGTCTTAAAATATTAGCAACCATGATGGATACAGAACTTGCAGCAGCACCTATTACACCTGATATCTTGTCTGGCTTAGTGAAAATAGGCGGGTCTCCATTAGCACATTTCACATCTGAACCATCTTTCTCTATCAAAGCTTGCACAAATGTTAAGGACTGCTCCAATGCATAAGTGTCCCTGGAACAAGTATCTAGGATCCGGACTCCTAAAGTGATATTGGCAAGAAGATCGGGGTCCTTATTGATCTGATCTATTGCATATAGCATTGCCTCTAGTCTGTGGATCCCCTTCTCCTTCTTCAGCTCCCCACAAGGCACCCCTCTATCCCCTTTTGCATGGACAGGGAACAGTCCTCCCAAGATGACGTCCCCATCCAGTCGAATAGAGTGGGCATATTCCTGGCCATGAGTTCTTTGCATCGTACTGAGTATCCAGTAGAATTTGGCTGTTAATAGGAAGAAACAATGGCAGGAGACGAGCCGCTTTCCTTCGTATAGCATTTTTCCTGAAGATGTTGTTGCTATCCAAGACCCGAAGTTCCTTCTTGCTAAAAGAGGAGGTGGACCATTTGAAGCAGCACCTTCTGAAAGCTACCATCAGTGCCCAATAAGTAACAATATAGAATTGCGCCACAAGTAGAAAATAGATCTCAGCAAAAGTTCTTAAAATATGTTTTACAAAAAACGCCCATCAGTACCATGGGTTAATTTGTTTTGTGGTGAGGTGTTTTCAGCTATTGTAGACTGATGTTGAAATATAGATTAATATCTATGGCTCTGATGTTGGGAGGAAGTCAGCGACTCATGTCCTTGCATTTTGCCCTGCAGCTGAGGTACTCCTGAAAAATCAGTGAAAAATATTATTTAGTTCAGCAGTTTTGCACTTGTCAACAGTATTTACTTTGGAATATGAGTTACATTGCATAGGTTTTACTTTCCACATTATGTAAGGGACTAATGCTTGGCCCACTGTGAATTTGAACACCTGGTTGCACTGTACTAAAAGCTGAGAGATTGATGATACCAGCAAAGCAGAAGCAACACTGAGGTAACAAAGCCTAGCTTGATGCTCAGTCAGATCAGTAATTTTTATTTACAATTGCACTGCATTTAGATACAAAGGAACATTTAGATACAAAGACTAAGTACCTCTTTGGGTTTTGTTCTGCAATATATTAAATCTCATAATATATTGTATTGGACCCATCCATCCTATTACAGTCTAAGGCTCTTCCCCTGCAAAGATTTACACTTACTAGTCTCATTGAATTCAGCAGCCTACTAATGTGCATAAAGTTAAGCACAAACTTGAGTTTTTTAAGCACTTGATAGTAACGGTGTTACTTCTCTGGCACAACTCATTTTCTGTTCAGTTCCATGTACATCTATAGTGCTCCATAATCAATCATAATTTCAAACTCTGAATATAGTTCATGGGAAAATAGAGTTCCCAAGAAAAAGTTTCACAATATATTTTACCAGATAAGGTATATATCTTTCAGTTATATTTTACTTAATTTGAGGCCCAACATTAACAGGGCCTCTGTTTTGTGCTTGCGGTTTGAGTGTGCAAAATTGGGGTGAAATCCTTGCTTCACTAACAACAATTGAAAAACTCCCATTGATTTGAATGGGGCCAGGAATTCACCCTGTATCTAAAAATTAGAGTGACACTATCTTAAATATTTCTAAGGTACCTATTACCTTGGTATCCAAGCACCAGTAACTAACTTTGTCAACTTGACTTTGTTAGTTTTTTAGACATTTAAATTACCTAATTAGCACCCATATTTTAAAAAGTCTAGCTCTAAATGCATTTTGTTACAAGTACCAAGGATATCATATTGGAGGGGGGACGGGTTAAGCCCCCTGTCTTAATATGACTTGCTATAATATATTATAAATAAAAATGTGATTCTATAATCCCTTAAACTGATCATCTTCCACTAAATATTATTTTGTTCCTCAATTTTCTCAGAACAAATTTTACTCAAATCACAGAAGCTACAGAAGAATTCTAAAATAATGGATGTTTGAAGGCCTGTGAAAAAGATTGGTTGTGGAGTGTCATCTATATAGAAGTAGCTCACCAAGAGCCGGTAACAAAACTAAGACTTGAAATTGCACCATGTATAATTGGTGTGAATAAAAGCAGTGCCATTGGGAATATTAAAGTGCCGAAGTGCATGAAGCACAAAACTTTCAATGCCTCTAAATATTTAGTTTGTTTGAATTTACTTGGGGATTGAATCTAAATAGACCAAATTCTGTGCCGATTGACATAATCTCATTGGCCTCACTGTAAATATACAAAATATAAATGAGTGCAGGCTTTAGCCCAATTAGTTTACTTCCAGCTTTAAAGACGGTAGGACAAAATTTGCTCTGTTCCAAGTACAAATCTACATTGGATTCAGTTGAGTTGATCCTGATTTACATCAGAGTAACTGAGGGCAGAAATTGGCTCAAAAATATATTGATGAGTACAAGAGAACCATTAACCAATCAGAACTGATCATCTTAAGCATCCAGAGACAAGAGCGTCTCTACATGATCTAAAGTAATCTACAGAGATACTTCTTTACTGATCCCCTGTTCATTATGAACAGCCAAGTCTTTAGACTATACATACTAGCACCACTTTTCAAGAATTTCAGAATCAGTTCTTTGAATTAACAAAATTTAAAACAGCTCATATTTAACAATATGCTGAAATTTTGGAGGCAAGAGTAGAGAATTTAAAAAGTCTCAGAATACTGATAAGAAAACTGCTGCTTTTTTTCCATTTGGCTGCATGGTTAGACCAAAGTCCATTTCTAATGAAGAATATTCTACTCAGAAATTGAAGCGTCAAAAATAGGTATCAATCCTTGTACACATGTACAGTGGCAGGTCAAACACAGTGGGCTTGACTTCTAAAGGATTTTCTGGAGTACAAGTGGGCCCAGTAACTTATCTAGGATGAGTAAGTTTAGAATAATTGGAAGGTTAAAGAAATCTCATCATAAGCATTTTGCAATATTACATAATACTTGATTAGTCATCAAGCATTCTATCATTAGATATTGTTAATTTTCAAAAATAAATGTGTATTTCATGTTAATGGCCATAACTTGCCTATAAAATGGAAGGGAAATTCTTTATAAAGTATTAATTTTAAATTTTAATAGATTTAGTCTTATTGTACGTCTTCTAAGAAATCAAAGCTTTTATTATATTGCCTAATTTATTTGTATCACAGCACTTTGGCTATATTGATTAAATTTTACAACTATGTTGTTGTGAGCCTGTATAGCTAAGTAGAAAGTTTTATTTAAAAACATTTTATTTTTATCAATGATTTTTAGTTATATGAAAAATATTAACCTTCTGTGCTACAAATCCAGACAATTGTGTTTCATGTTCAGAGTTTCCCATTCAAAGTACAATATAATCCCTTTCTGATTGACCATAAATCTGGATTAATCCAAATGTGTTCCCAATTTACCAGGTTTTTTATAGTAGTAGTCAGTGCTCACTGGGAAATAACTTCAGAGAAGAAATGTACACATCTCCTCAGCACTGAGCATATAGATTCAAGAGGAAGTGCATCACAGAGCTTCACTTCAAACATAAAAGATCACAAGTTGCTTGCTCTTAATTGCCTTAAAATTGTATCTGGTAGTAACTTAATTTAATTCCTTTTTAAAGCAAAGTTTAAAGTACAAATTTCCATAGATTATCATGTACATTCATTTTAATACATAAGTAGGTGGGGTTAGGGTGGAGGTGGAAGCTTTTATCATCGAACTAGGATACTGTTTAACTTCTGAAAGTACTTCCTTCAGCAATCACCCAGATCTTTAAGAATATTACTATTTCTTGTTTGGTAAAGCATGGCTATAAAAGATTCAGGCTCAGTACAAACTGGAGTTCAGTGTTGCACTACGCAAGGTCTCATGAATACTGCAATGACAGTGTGTGCACATGCGCACTATGTAATAGGACTGTTCATTATTCTGATCACAAACGCATTACTTCTACACTAGTCAGTCCCATTACTGGAGTTCATTAATATAAAGAACTCTAAATAATAAGCTGAAATGATAAATAGTGAAATGGGTTAGACAGTGGCTTTATTTTGGTAACAAAACTACTGAAAGAGTGACCTTTAATTTACAGTAGTGTCAGCTAAAATGAATACAAATATCGTGACGAGATCCTCCCACAAAAAATATTCTTAAAATCACATATGCCCCCGCTGTGATTTCAAGTAGCACTCTATGCATTACAAATAGGGAAATATCTTTCCTCTAGTTCAGTGGTTTTCAAACTTTTTTCCTGCTGACCCAGTTGAAGAAAATTGTTGATGCCCATGACCCAACAGAGCTGGGGTGAGGGGTTTGGGGTGTGGGAGGGGCTCAGAGCTGGGGCAGAGAGTTGGGGTGCAGGGGTGAGGCCAGGAATGAGGGGCATGGGGTGCAGGAGGGTTGTCTGGATTGTGGGGGGCTCAGGCAGAGGATTGGGGTACAGGAGGGGGTCAGGGCTCGGGGCTGGGTGTGCAGGCTCTGGGGTGGGGCTGGGGATGAGGAGCTTGGGATGGAGGAAGGGACTCCTGGTTTGTGGGGCTCAAGGCTGTGGCAGGGGATTGGGGCACAGGATTACCTCGGGCAGCTCCCAGTCAGCGGTGCAGTGCGGGTGCTAAGGCAGGCTTCCTGCCTGTCCTGGCACCGCGGACCACACTGCACCCCGGAAGCAGCCAGCAGCAGGTCTGGCTCCTAGGCGGAGGCATGCAACCGGCTCCCCGTGGCTCTTGCTCGCAGGCACTGCCCGCCCAGCTCCCACTGGCCAGTGCTTGGGCAGGGGCAGCACACGGAGCCCCGTGGCTCCCCCGCCTAGGAGCTGGACCTGCTGCTGGCCGCTTCCGGGGTGCAGTGTGGTGTCAGAACAGGTAGAGACTAGCCTGCCTTATCCAGGCAGCACCGCTGATGGGACTTTTAATGGCCCGCTCGGTGGTGCTGACCAAAGCCACCGCGACCCAGTGCCTTACATTCCACGACCCAGTACTGGGTTTGAAAACCACTGCTCTAGTTTCATGGATCTTTATCTCAATGACCTATTAGACAGTTTAACAGACATGACTCTTTACTGGGGCTGTGTGAAAAGAGCAAGTTTTTTCTATAAGAAAATATTGACAGTTATGTTTGAGGCCATTTCACATTTCCCTGATTTCACTTTTCACAGCATTTTGAAGAGTTGATGAGGTTTTCATTAAAATCGTATCAAAATTTTGTTTTTAAAAAAGAATATTTTTGAGAAAAAAGAGGCTATTTTTTCTCAAATTTATCTTCTTTTCAAGTGATAACACACAAAATTGTTCAGATTTATGAAAAATTGATTTGATTTCATAAAATGAAAATGTAAAAATCTTCCATTTCAAAATTTTGGGGAGAGGATGTTGCAAGTATTTTTTACTTTCCTCTTTATAATATGAAAATAAGCTATTTATAGTAACAGACTGTTATCTTCCTAGTTTTTATGTGAACACTCATATTTTCCTGGGAAATATTTTCTCTTATACTGCACTATATTCAGTGATGAGAAAATATGTGAAGAGGACTATATAGCACATAAAAGTGTTGCCAGGTGAACACAACAATTTGAGTTTCATATAAAAGCAGATTGATTCTTTTTGTTAACAATGTAAGTGGATTGTGGAAGTCTCAGCCCCTGACTCTTAAAACCCTAACTTGAAGGAGTACTTTAGGTTCTGGAACTGGGGGTGCTGCTGCACCCCCAGGTTCAAGTGATTTCTATCATATATAGGGTTTACAGTTTGGTTCAATGGCCCTCAGCCACTCACTATACAAAATGTTCCAGCACCCCTAAGGAGTACTCAGTCCTATGAGTAAAGATTTTATCACTTCTTCCTGCTGAGGGAACCCTTTACACAATAAAAAAACAAGGCAAGTTACCATCAGCATCCAGTCCACATGAACTATTTTTTCATCATACGGCATGGGAGAAATGTCTCAGATCAGTCTATTTCAGACTCTTTTCAAGGCAACTTCAAGTACCACCAGAGCTTCTGCCTTCACAGCCTACCCTGTGAATCTCCATCTTTTAAACAAGCTATCTTTAAAAATCAAAACAAATCCTCTCCAAGTGTGGGCCTAATAAAAGCTTAACGCTAATACATAAATCTTCCAAAGGAAAATCATAGTAAGCAATTCTCTCTGTTCCTGACTGATCTTACAACTGAACAAACTATCAATATTCACACCTTTCAGACTTGATTTTTCACCCCCGGTCTAACAGGTGAAGAAGAGCAGTGAAATTTTCCAGGTCAGCCTAGAGGAGTTTCTTCACCAGAGCTCAAATCTCTGGCCACCAGCTGTAGTTTAGAGCAAGATTCCATGCTTCATCCAGGACCTGGAACACCCTAACAGGGACAGTGGGGAACTCAAATGTAAGTGCAGAATAGGATTTTTTCTTTTTTCTTTTCTTTTTTTTTTTTTTTTTGCAAAAGCTCTAGGAAATGTATTTGTCCAAGAAAAATAATTAGGTGGCACAGGAAAGTTAATATTAAAAGGAAAATCTGCTTGTGCCTAATACACTATCAAAATTGCTCAAGAATAATTTCATCCCAACATAAAGATCACCATCTGAATACTGTCAAGGTCATTGTCAGCTTGGGTTACTGGCTGTATAAGTGCCAATACACAGTCAAAGCTACCTATCAGTAGCTTTAATTTGCACATCCAATATCTCAGTTGAAACATTCAGCATCCTCATTTACTTTCTTTATGGCAGATCTTTCCTTTCCTTTCCCTCTTCTTTCCTGGCTGCCTTTATATTAATAATTATACTCTGTACTTCTGTAGCCTTTTTCATTCCAGCACCTCAAACTACTTAAACATTAAGTGGATCTTTTAGACTAGTTCCACCTGGAAGGGTCCTTTACTGCATAGTGAAAAGGTCCAGTAATCATTTCAGCAGTGAAATAGGATAAGCTGCATTTCACCAATTTTTCCTGCTAAACTACACAAAAAATCAACCATTATCTAGGGTGTGAGCCTTCTTAGCAGGGAGCCCTCTATTGTTCTCTACTTTTACTTAACTAAGCCATTTTTATCTTCCCACACTCATATCTACCATACCAATTTGCTTCTGTTATTGAGGAATTCTATTAAAACACTGAGCTAAGCTATCCCCACTATTCCGGGCGTCTTTCATTATCATTAGCAGCTGTAGTATTTTAACTGTTTTACTACCCACCAATCTTCCTTAGAACCTAAATAGTGGTGTGCAAGGTAGTTATGCAAATGACCAGATTAGAACCAAATGCTCCTGTTGTTCATTACAGTTAATTAAAAAAAAATCTAACGTGAAATAAACAAACTTTCCAATTGGTTATACATGATCATCAGCCTCTATGCACAGCTACGGGCGATTTCTTTTTCTCCTTAAATTAAGTGGTCACTTTTAATGGGACAGGTTATTATTGAACAAAAACAAAAATTCTTTTAACGAATCCCCAATCCCAAAGGTCAGAAGCTTTCCAACGCCAAATGCCCATCCTGTACCGGGTCTGCGTGCAATTCGGATCGGTAATCGATTTTCATTGGTGGTTGGGGGGAGGGTTATGCGTTATTCACGCAGCCCTTGCAAACACTTATGACTCTCACATTAAACACATGCACAATGCTGTGAAAAGACTCATCATCCAGTGGGAGAGCTAACACTTCCCGAACAGAGGTGAGATTACTTTGGAGAGGTGCAGATTCCTCTCCATTAACAGCCTTATTTTGGGTTGAGTATTGTACGAAACATCAAGGGAGCAGAGGGATTCTCCCCCACCCCGCACACACACACCGTGCCCCCCTCAGATATCTATCCCTCCCCCCCGCCCGGTACTTGCAACCGGATTGAAGTAATAATTCGTGTTGGCTGTCAGGGGGGTCTGTCATATCTTGCGCAGTTTGGTGGCCGTTTCATTGTCACAAGCCGGCACGTGTCAGCCAGCCAGTATCTTGTGGGGTTCTATTATATATTTTCAGCAGCTTCGAACAAGCTGCGAGGGATCTTCGCGCTGTTTCGCTGAGCAGATGGATTTGGGTTCAGTATTGCTAGGGGGGCTTTCTGTCTTCTAACAAACATTCCGCCCGGCTCCTTTCTGGTGGTGCCTGGGGTTGGAATTACCTACCGCTGGGGAAAGGGGACAGAATCAGGCTGATTTAAAAAAAAAGACAAAAGAAAAAAGCTACTGAAAATAACGGAAAGAAGGGAATCCTTGGTGCCCTTACCTACGCGTCCCACCCCTGGATATTCCCACCCTGCTAGAATCGAAGTTTGTGGCAGCAGCTTCCTGCACTCACCCAATGTTTATCACTACGCATTTAATAAACAGGTTAAATACTTAATGTGAATTTATCCGCCCAGCGCGCAGAAACCGAAACAAATAAGGAGGTGGAAAGCTCGGGTGCTTATAAGGGAAAACTGCCCCTCTTTGTGGTTTATAATCGGATGCATTTAAAAGAGGAAGGGGGGATCTTGAAATTCAGGGCTACAAATGTCCTTGTTGGGAGAGTTCTTTGCTCGTTGTCTTTTTAACGTGCCATTTAATTCGAGCTGGTTTTAGGAGGAAATTGACAATAAAAGCCCAGGCTATTTCAAGCCCCACAAATCAAGCAGATACTGTCTAGCAGAAGATATTAACTAGGACAAAACTTGCATTGACGCTTATTTGTTGACTGCCCTCTCTCCTTCTCCCCTCCCCCTCTCCCGCACCAAAAAAATGATACAAATACCTTGAGCCTCCATTGGATCAAAAATAGTTGCATGTCCGTATTGCTGAGAACCGGTGGAAGAAGTCCCGGGAATTGATCAAAGCCGCCCTAACCCTACCGCTGGGAACTAGCATTCGGTAATTTCCCTACGATCCGCGACTCAGCTATCGCCCCCGGTAACGTCAGCTGGAGGGGCCGGAGCTCAGACCGGGACAGGTAGCCAGAGAGCTATTTCAATGCTGCTGCAGAAGACTGTAGAGCAGCCGAGCAAAACCAGCCCGGGTACCTCCTCGCCCACCAAAAACACTCCGGAAAAAAAAACTTTTAGGGACCGCTTCGAGCTCAAACCCCAGTGCTGCTCTCTTAGCCCAACTGCTTTGCCTTTCACCCGCGAGGGCTGAGCTCTGGGTTGCCCCCTCTTGGCATTTGAAATGAATCTAAGCAAAGGACCATTGTTCTCCTCTCCCCAATCGCCAGCCTGCGTTTGGATACCCCGATTAATTCCCTCCCCCTCGCAGTAAATCAAATCACCAAACTCCAAGAACGGGCCAGCCTGATGCATCCAAGACTCGGATAAATAGCTGCAGCCCCCGCGCTCTTAGCATAGTGGGGGCTCTGGCTGGCTGGCTACACACACACACACGCCCCCGGTCTTACCCTGGCTCGGGAAGAAGCTGCTGGGAAGGAGCCGGCTCGGTGGCCCTTAGCCCCATTTCAATGCATGCCGGCGCGCGAGGAGCTGCACTTGTAGCTGTTCTTGGTGCTGAACGAGACAGCGATTCCAGAGCACGACGCGAAGTCTCTTCCATGTGAATAACAAATACACCCACTGGCAGCCGCTATTGGTCTGTCTAACTCTCCTAATCCACCTCTTATCAGGCACTCAGCCTGGCCAGGGGCAAAGGGAGCTTTCCCTGCCCGGGATCTCGCAGGCTAATCCCCACCGTTTAGCGCCAAACAAATCTCATCTGGGATGCAGAATAAACCAACCCCGCTGATAGGAAGCCCCCTGGATCTGGCTATGAAGGCTGAGACTCGGGTACCCCGCCTCCCATGTCTTACAAGCTTTCGCCTCCTTTTGCACACACTGCAGTTAACACACACGCGCCTTTCCCCAGGGCGGCGGCCTGAGACCACAAGGTTCAGGTAAACAAGTGTTTCTATCAGGTTTGATTTGCAGTAAAAGCCAATTATGAGGGTGGCGGGAGGGAGGGAGATAAGGCGGGGGAAACATATGGGCTCCTAAGGAACATGGCTGTTAACATCTCTTGCCCGGGCTGGAGCTAAGTCATTCAGACACAGCGAGGGAACCCTTTGGGCGGGGCATTCCTGAGGCTCCGGGCGGTGCTGGTCTGTGATCAATAAATAATAATCACCGGGCCATCGAGGAACACGTGGCCCGCGCTTGGCAATTAACAAGCAGCTGGCCGCAGGCGGCAGTCAGAACATCACGGCTCTCACCTCAGTTGCCCATCAAAGTTTGCAGATGCCTTAAGTGGCCGCGTCTTGGTCTGTTCCCAGAGGCTCCCCTGGGGGTGGGGGACTTTTCTCCAGCACCAGCGTTGGCGGGGAGGGGGCTCCAATGGGGCGGGGAGGAGGGTGCTGGGACGAGGGGGGTTTCTCTATCTTGCATCGCGGCCCCCGCCCCTGGTGCTTGTGCCCGCGTGGGGGGTGGGGGCAGGCAGGAACGGGACGCCCCAGCTTTGCTTTCCTCTCGGGATCGGCGTTCAGGCTTCCCCGGGGCGTCGGGCGGGCCGGGATGTGTTGGCTGGGAGCCCCGCGCCGGGTTGTTCCCCGCCCGGCGCTGCTGGGGTTTCTCCCGGCTCCCGCGGAGCGGGCCGGGCCGGGCCTGGTGAACAGGCTCCATCTGGAGGCAGCGGCTGGTAATTGCACGCTCCGGAGCTGGGTGAATGTGACGCACGGAAGATCCCTCCCCAGAGCCTGAGGCTGCCGCGCGCACAGGCGGGGGCAGAGGCCGAGCTGCGAACGGGAAGGGGCAGCACGGAAATGAAAGAGCGGGGCAGAGCAGGGGTTATGGCAACAGGGCAGGAACAGGTGCAATGGGGCGTGGAATTAATTACACACACACCCCCCCGGAACTTTCTGTTTCCTTTGAGCTCAAGTGAGGCACAAGGAACCTTTATTAAAAGCTGGTGCTCAAAGGCCTGCTGGGAAGGAGGTGCAGGGTGGCTCCAGGGTGGGCTTGCGCGCTGTGCATAGTGGGGCTGGGGGTTTTATATATAATGTAATAAGGCCCGCTGACGCTGTCATCCTGGGCTTCGTTGTTTGTTACTGCTTGGCTTTGTGCAGAAATGGCCTGCCCCAGGCAAGCTGGAGGGCACTGCCAGCCCTTGCTGGGTCTTCCGAGCCTGTAATTGCTATCCTGTAATGGGTCACAAACATCTGCCCTGGAAACTTCATGTACTGTTATCCTGAACATGTTGAGCCAGGCTGTCATTGAGGATTTGGGTGTTGGGGAGGGTGTTAATCCTTTGCTAACAAAGAAAATCAGGGTGTTGGGCTAGCTTCTGTTAGTGGTGTCGTGTGTTAGAAATCTAGGACACACTTACATGGGCTAAACTAGCATTTCTCAAACTGGGGGGTCCTGACCCAAAAGGGGGTCAACAAAGCTAGTGTAGGGGGAGAATTTTTGTATTTCTGTTCTAGTTATTAATACCCACACGTCATCTTGAATTCCTAACAATAACTAGGAATCCATCTTGGCTGCCATTCTTCCCCCTCCTTAGGGAGTTTCCCACCCTTTTTGCCAAAAGGTGAGAAACCGGGCAACCATGTGACATGCAATCTGCCCAGTAACAGCAGGGCATATAAGGGCTAGCACACCTAAAGCAGGGTGCTGTCCATCTGAGGGGCAGAGTTCTGTACTCAGGTGCGTAAGGCAGAGCACCGCACCTTAGGGTTGTGGGAGGGTTTAACACACTTGCACACAAGGGTGAGCTGCCACCCTCTCATCCGGATCTTACTTACACCCACGATGCCGCAGGGAAGAAGGAAGAAGAATCACCAGCACTAAACCGAGTTACCACCTACCTGTTGCCTGAGGTCCACTTCTCACCCTGCTGAGTCACCTGGTCGGTCCTGGACCCGATCCACGCCATGAGGTCAGGAGGCTCCAGACAAGCTGCAAGATATAGTAGAGACCTTTTGAATCCTCCATACCTCTTATCTGGGATCCATCTTGGGGAGGGAGTAAACCCTTTTGGTCACAGTCAGTATAATCATAGTGTCACCTTTGCCTATTTACTTTACTTACCTGTCTTGGGAGTCCTTTATAGCATACCCAGTTTACTTACCTTGTTGAACTGTTGTTAGTCTAATAAACATACCTGAGTTTTACTCCTGTTGGTTTTTATTTTGGGCAAGCTTAAACCCCGGTGATAGCTGCAGATAGGGAGATGAATCTCTCGACTGATCTTGGCCATCCTAAAACCAGTCAACAGCGGTATTGCCACCTTTAATTCTGTGTGGCTGCTGGCTGGGAGCCCAGCTCTGAAGGCAGAGCTGCTGCCAGCAGCAGTACAGAAGTAAGGGTGGCATGGTATAGGGGTTGAAGTGGTTTCCATCATATGCATGCATAGGCACCGACTCCGTAGGTGCTCCGGGGCTGGAGCACCCACAGGGAAAAATTGGTGGGTGCTTAGCACCCACCAGCAGCTCCCCTCCCCCCCCCACCTCCACTCTGCCTCCTCCCCTGGGTGCACCGCATGCCTGCTTTTTCCCCCTGGCTCCCAGTGCTTGCGCCATGAAACAGCTGATTCGCGTGGCAAGCACTGGAAGGGAGGGGGAACGCGGTGCGCTTGGGGAAGAGGCAAGGCTGGGGATTTGGGAAGTGGTCCAATAGGGGCAGAGTTGGGGTGGGGACTTTGGGGAAGGGGTTAGAATGTGGGTGGGGCAGGGGCAAGGTGGAGACAGGGGCAGGGGGGCATGGGAAATTTGGCACCTATGTATGCAGGGTTTACAGTTTGGTTCAGTGGCTCTTAGCACTCCCACTATAAAAATTGTTCCAGCGTCCTTGCCCTTACAACTTTTAGCCCAGTTGTTAAGGAACTCCTCCAGGATGTGAGAGGCTCCGGCTCAGTTCCCCGTCTGCCAGGTGAGGAGAAGTGAACATAGGTTTCCCAGACTTCAATGAGTGCCCTAGCCACTGTAATAAGCAAACATGCAAGTACAGAGCTGTGTAGATTTCTCACAAGTAGAGGCACAGAAGATAAGGTTTCCTACCTTCTATTTTTCAGAAAAAATTAAGTTACAATGGTTTTGTTCAGTGAGGTTGAATGATAAATTCTGCCTTTTGTATCTCTAACTATTTAGACACACACACACTCATCCGGCTTCTATTGCAGCTAATGGCAGTTGGAGAAAGGCTTTAGTTATTAGTAAGTTTGGGCAAATCTCTGCCTGGTTCAAAGGAAAGATTTGGATCCACATCTCCTGTCTCCCAGGTGAGTGCCTTAATCACCCAGCTATAATGTCATTGTCACTCTCACCTTTTGGCCAATGTGTTTATATAAGAACATAAGAATGGCCACACTGGGTCAGCCCAATGGTCCATCTAGCCCAGTATCCTGTCTTCTGACAGTGACCAATGACAGGTGCCCCAGAGGGAATGAACAGAACAGGTAATCATCAAGTGATCCATTTCCAGTCACCCATGCCCAGTTTCTGGCAAACAGAGGATAGGGACACCATCCCTGCCCATCCTGGCTAATAGCCATTGATGGACCTATCCTCCAGGAACTTATCTGGTTCTTTTTTGAACCCTGTTATAGTCTTGGCCATCACAACATCCTTTGGCAAAGAGTTCCACAAGTTGATTGCGCGTTGTATGAAGAAATACTTCCTTTTGTTTTAAACCTGTGCCTATTAATTTCATTTGGTGGCCCCTAGTTCTTGTGTTATGAGAAGGACTAAATAACAGTTCTTTATTTACTTTTTCCACACCAGTCATGATTTTATAGACCTCTATCATATCACCTCTTAGTCATCTCTTTCCCAAGATGAAAAGTACAAGTCTTATTAATCTCTCCTTATATGGAAGCTGTTCCATACCCCTAATCATTTTTGTTGCCCTGTTCTGTACCTGTTCCAATTCCATCAGGGTCGGCGCTTCCATTAGGCAACCCTAGGTGGTCACCTAGGGCGCCAAGATTCGGGGGGCGGCATTTTGTGCGCTCCCCACTGGGAGCACGGGAGCTTCCGGTTCCACTCCCATCGTGCTGCCGAAGAAGGACCTTCTGCTGACATGCCGCGGAAAACAGCGGCAAGCAATTGAGCAGCTCAATGACTGCCGCTGTCACCTGCGGCATTTCGGCGGAGGGTCCTTCTTCAGCAGTGTGACAGGAGCGGAACCAGAAGCTCCCATGCGCCCTGTGGGGAGCTCACAAAATGTTGCCCCCCCGAATTCTGCCTAGGGCGCCAGAAACTCTGGCGCCGCTCCTGAATTCCATATATCTCTTGAGATGGGGTGACCAGGACTGCATGCAGTATTCAAGATGTGGGCATACCATGGATTTACAAAGAGGCAATATGATATTTTCTGTCTTATTTTCTATCCCTTTCCTAATGATTCCGAACATTCTGTTTGCTTTTTTGACTGCCACTGCACATTGAGTGGTTGTTTTCAGAGAATTGAACATAATGACGCCAAAATTTTTCTTGAGTGATAACAGCTAATTTAGACCCCATCATTTTATATGTATAGTTGGAATCATGTTTTCCAATGTGCATGACTTTGCATTTACAACACTGAATTTCATGTGCCATTTTGTTGTCCAGTCACCCAGTTTTGTGAGATCCCTTTGTAAATGTTCCCAGTGTGCTTTGGAATTAACCGTCTTAAATAGTTTTGTATCATCAGCAAATTTAGCCAGCTCGTTGTTTATCTCTTTTTCCAGATCATTTATGAATATGTTGAAAAGCATAGGTCGCACTACAGACCCCTGGGGGACACCACTATTTACTTCTCTCCATTCTGAAAACTGACCCTTTGTTTGATCCATGAGAGAACCTTCCCTCTTATCCCATGAGAGCTTACTTTGCTTAAGAGCCTTTGGTGAGGGACCTTGTCAAAGGCTTTCTGAAAATCTAAGTATGCTATATCCACTGGGTCCCCCTTGTCCATATGCTTGTCGACCCCCTCAAAGAATTCTAGTAGATTGGTAAATTGGAACAGCTTCAACGGGAGAGACTAAGACCTGGTCTGCACCTAAAACATAGGTCAACCTAGCTACATCGCTCTAGTGTGTGAAAAATTCACACCCCTGAGAAACATTGTTAAACTGAACTAATCTCTGGTACAGACACTGCTAGGTGGAAAAAACATTTCACCAGCTACCCCCTCTTGAGAGGGTAGATTTACTACATCGATTGGAAAAAAACCCTTCCATTGCTATAGCAAGTGTTTACACTGCAGCATCGCCACTGAAGCGCATATGGTGTAGACATACCCCAAGAGCAAACCACCTCAGATGAGCCTATAAGAGTCTGGTGTATAGGATACTCACCTGGGATGGGGGAGATCTGAGTTTGTATCCCTGCTGCACAGTAGGGATTCAAACCTGGGTCTCCTACATCCCGGGCAGGTGCCCTAACCACAGGATTAAAGATTATAATAGACACAACCAAGGACACACAGTTTTCTGAAGCCTAAGACCGACATTTCCAACTGGCTGATAAGTTACAAAACTTTTAAGAATTGGACTTTCTGATTTGCTGACATTCCAAACATTTTCAGACAGAGGTGCTGGAACTATTTTTATAGTGGGGGTGCATTGAACCAAATTGTAAACCCTGTATATAATGGAAACCACTTCAGGCCAGGGGTTGCTGCAGTGCCTCCAGCACCTATGTCTTCAGAACTGAACCAAATATTTCCCCTGATCTTTCAGTTTTCTGGCAAAACTGAAATATCAGCTATATGCCCAGCTCTAATTATTAGTGCAGGGGAATGAACCATCCAGGGTAAATTGGCTACACACCTGGGTGAAATCCATTCTTGGGTTGATGACCAGCACAAGGCCTATGTTCCACTTAAGCATTACTTTTGAGCACATTTAACTCCAAGAAGGCCCTGCCTTAATTATTTCGTGCCTCTATTTACCCTTCTATAAAATAGGTATCATACCTACTTATATCATAATGGTACTGTTAGCATTGATCAATTCATGCTTAAAAACACTATTATTATAAGGAACTCAGTGCTAATTATTACTATGGCTGATTTTTACAAACTAAGATGTGCTCACTGAATTATTTCGTGCCTCTATTTACCCTTCTATAAAATAGGTATCATACCTACTTATATCATAATGGTACTGTTAGCATTGATCAATTCATGCTTAAAAACACTATTATTATAAGGAACTCAGTGCTAATTATTACTATGGCTGATTTTTACAAACTAAGATGTGCTCACTGATACTCACTTAACCCCCATCTTGAGTATCTTTTATGAGATTTAATTTTTCAAGCACATATCATTTTGTGAGTAGGAGGATCGCAGCATTTACAAGCTCAACTCTTGTGTATTGTGTATTCTAACAAATTAAGTTTTTCTATGAGATGAAGCATAACAATAAAAACATGTTTAAGAATTTAAAAGTGAAAAAAAAGAGGAAAAAGAATGGGATCTATACCCAGACTGGTATCTGAAAGCAAAGGAAGCACCCAATCTTCTAAGATAGAATATATATATAGAAAACCTTGATTGTGACTCTTATTGCAGATAATTTTTTCAGAGATGACTGAGATACCAGAGTTGGGAGTGTGAAGCAGGGAAATAGTTATCAGGTCGCAGAGGTGCTGAGCACCACATAGCTGAATCGAGATACTTTAATGAAACAGAATATTTGTAGTGCCTAATTCTCAAACTTGAATAGCCTACAATCCACAGCTTTTTAAAGGTTTCAGCTACTGGAAACTACCCCTCTGTTAGAAAAAGCAAAAATACATTCGAGCCCACCATTCAGTAAACAGGTTTTGAGATTCTGATGTATACTAGAATATATCCATGCCAGGATCTCTGGGTTTTGGTTTGTTTGTTTGTTTTAAATGCACATCACTGCAGTCAGACTTGCCATCTTGAGCACTGTGACATAACTTGATGCATTTTCTTGCTACAAAAGTGAGGATTTTAAACATATGCCTCTCCATATGGTTTAAATCTGAAGGAGCGACCCCTCCAGAAGTAGAATACAGTGGGCTCATATGAATTCAAGTGTAAGACGCATGAAGTTTATGGATCAAACCTGGTCCTTCCAGAAAATGGAAGTGTCACGAACTAGTTAAATCCTCTCCAACACAAGCCAGAACTCTGCACTTTTATTTTAACCCCTATAATTACTAATGAAATGAGAGTCAGATTTTGATATTCTTATTTCTCTGAAATACTGTCTTACTCTGCAAGTGGTCCGATTGAAATCAGTGGGGTCACCTGGAGAACAGCAGAGGTTCTCAGCCAGGGGTCCATGGCCCTCTGGGGGCCCACAAGCAGGTTTCAGGTGGTCCGCCAAAATAAACTAGAGAGCAGGGCCAGCATTAGAGTTTCTGGGGCCCAGTACAGAAAGCTGAAGCCCGATCCCCGCCTCTTGGGGCTGAAGCCAAAGCCTGAGCAAATTAGTTGTGTGGGGCCCCACGCAGTTGCCCTGCTTGCTACCCTCTAAAGCAGCCCTGGCTTTTAATCTACTGGATACGCAGAAAAACAGTTGGGGCACACGTGGGCCATGGAGTTTTTATAGCACATTGGGGGGGGCTTCAGAAAGCAAAAGGTTGTGAACCCCTGTAGAATAGGGCACTGTTCAGTAAGAGGATCAGAATCAAACCCTAATTAATTAAGCATCACAACACCCAATGTAGGGAAGTACATATTATACCTATTTCACAGGGACTCTCCAGTCCAGCTCCCTCTAGGGTGGGGCCGATGTGGTTCTATATACATTTAATAACATCTCCATGTATGTACCAACTTCTGTAGCTTCTGAAAACAAGTCTCCCATTTTGTTTTTCTACTAGTGAAAAAAGGAAATGTTGATATAGTGATTTTCATCCCTGAGCACTTCGCAAAATGATATAAAACTAGAGAGAGAGTTTCACTCACCACTGAAATGCAGCCATCCTTGAGGTGAGACTCAGCAACAATTTATAAAGCAGAGAATAAAGCCACATTATTTTTTTCCACATGTGGAGTCTAACCTTCACTTTTAAATGGCATCTGGTGGGCAGCACTCCATTCCCTGCCCAAAAGAAAATCACTGTAGATTGCTACCCTTCACTGATTTTCTCATCTAACATGCACTTCAGCTAAACACTTGTGAGCCTCTTCCCTCCCACCAAATTCTGCTGGAGAGTCACTGATCCTCAGTGGTCCCAGCTGCCTCTTAGGATATGACCTCGGCTTGGCTTTCATGCCCTAGTATTCCCATTGAGGTTAGGAGCAGGATTTGGCCTGCAAGGGCATGAAACTACCTAATATTCAAGCCCTGCATTCTTGTAAGTCGTGTACATAACAGAATTTAACAGAAGATTGTTTGCTACACTAAGTGCACAAAATGCCATGTTCTTTCAAAATGGAAAGTGTACTTATCTCAGTATGAGATAAACTAGGTTCTACTTTTATTACTGCCTATTCAATGGCAAGAAATCTAACATAAATCTGTCAAGTACACTTCGATGCACTACACTGCAAAACCAAACATTACTTTTCATGGCTTAGGTGGGTGAGGTAATATCTTTTATTGGACCAGCTTACAGTAAGCTCAAAAGCTTCTCTCTCTCACCAACAGACGCTGGTCCAATAAAAGATATTGCCTCATGCACCTTCTCTTTTTAATATCCTGGGACCAACTCAGCTACAAAACCACTACGTTTTTGTGGATTTTCACACAAGCAGTAGAAATGTAATTTCAGGTATAATTCAAACTCAGGAATTCAGACTCCATTTAAAGTAATAAAATACTGTAGAAAAAGTGATTTTTAGTTAAACAGCACAGATCCCAGTCACCTTAGATTACAACTGTATTGAAGTGTGAACATCTCTTAGCTTCTTAGGCCTACACTAGGAAATTAGGTCAGTATAACTACATTGCTGAGGGATGTGAAAAATCCATTGAGTGACACAGTTAAACTAACCTAACCCCCAGTGTAGACAGCACTAGGACAATGGGAGAATTCTCCTGTCAACGTAGCTGCTTCCTCTCGGGGAGGTGGAGTACCTCTGTGGACGAGAGAACCCTCCCATTGGTGTAGGTAATGTCTTCACTGAAGCTGCACCATTGCAACAGTGTACACAAGCCCTTAGTTGGGAGGTACATTTAAAACTTGGGTGCGTTTCCTCAGCTACACATATTGCTTAAGTGGGTGTGTGTGCAAGTGCAGGTGCAAGTACTTAGGCTGATTTAAGATATTGGCCCTACTCCTGGGCTATATCTGAGCTGCTCTATTTACACCATCTTTACATCCCAGGATCTTGAGGCTAACCAGAGACCAGCCTGGTCCCTGGCATAAGCTAGAACAGCCTCAAGTCTTTTAGTAGTTTCTAAACTTCAGCTGTAAGTAATACAGTCTCACTATATCGATTTAGCTTCCGAGGTCTCTTTTGAAGTTCAGAACCTTTCCTCAATAACTTCACAAGGTCTTCCACAGCCAAACCTTAGTAGGAGAGGTGTCTGGACACCACACTTGTGTCATACACAAGGCAATCTGCAGTCACTGGCTCTTCATCTTTCATGCAGAGGCTCAATAAGAACAGCTGACTGGAATGAGGGAAACAGACATTATTGTGATTTGAATAAATAGTATTAGTGCTCAGCCTAGAAGATGGGGTGAATTTTTTTTAAGAAGGAAAAGTTATTTCTTGCAACAATGCCAAATATAAGAGCAGGCCACACGTGTCCTGCCACAAAGGAAAGACATACGTCCAGATGGGCAGTGGAGGGCCTCAGAGACTGAGGACAACTTTTCCCCTCCAAAAGCAGCAAAGAATCCTGTGGCACCTTATAGACTAACAGACGTTTTGCAGCATGAGCTTTCGTGGGTGAATACCACGAAAGCTCATGCTGCAAAACGTCTGTTAGTCTATAAGGTGCCACAGGATTCTTTGCTGCTTTTACAGAACCAGACTAACACGGCTACCCCTCTGATACTTTTCCCCTCCAGACTTCCTACTCAACTGGATCTAATCACAGGAGACCACTAGGAGACATTCACCTAGGACCGGAGGTCACCACATTGGTACAGGCCAATTGGTATTGTCCTCTTCTCTTTTCATATTGTCCCTTGTTTCTTATTCCCACCCCAAATAAAACTTTATAATATTTGTGCCTAAAGCCAACATCAAACCCATTATATCTGAGAGCAATAGCGTTAGATATTGAAAGAGAAAAATCTTTGAAAAAACATTTGTGTAAGTTTACAGACAGACCCCGGTTGGAACTGACCAGTCCACTCTGACCAGCAACCACAGCAAAAACTAGTCTTCCTATGGTCCAGATTACTTGCAAAACAAAAATCTTTGCTAGACACTAAAAATCATGGACTGAATAGAGACACTGGATTTATGGCTCATTACAACAATCTGTAACCCACTAAACCACTCCCCCCCCCCCCAACCAGTTTTTTTTCCTTCTCATTTCCCCCTATGACTGGAGAATGGTTAACAGGCCACTTCACCTTGAATGGTCCTTTGAAATATGTGTTAACTACTGTGCTAAACAATCTGTTCCATCTTGTATTAAGCTGTGACAGTGTATTTCCCAGACCTGAGTAAGAGCTCTGTGTAAGCTCGAAAGCTTGTCTCTCACCAACAGAAGTTGGTCCAATCAAAGATATTACTTCATCCACTTGTCTCTCTTCCAAAACAAATGGCTTTTTCTTGCCTTCAGGTGAGCGACTCTCACTTGTTTGTTCCCTGTTCCTTGAAACTCTAGAGCCAGTGACTTTCACAGCCTCTCTTCTAAAGCTCAAAATCCCCTTACTTAAGGGAACAATCATCTCCACCTGAGGTCAGTCCCATTCCCAGTGTCCAGACTCTACAAAGAAAGCAAATAATTTTTATGCTAACATTTTTTTTCCCTTGAGATTCCCCTGCTCAGGGATAACACTAAAACCTTTCCCAACCAGATAGGAGGGTCTATACAATGCATCCTCACCCATAATTATTCTTCTTCTATCTACAAGAGAAAGGGAGAGCCATGTATCAGTTTAAACCTCTTTTCTTAAAACAAATAACATAGTTTTCCCCTATGTAATTTCTACAGAAAGAGAGAAGCCATGTAGCCTAGTGGAGCACAGGACTGGGACTCAAGACTTGATTTCTATTCCCAGCTCTGCCACTGACTAGCTGCTGGGTGACCTTGGGCAAGTCACGTCACCTCTCTGTGCTTCAGTTTCCCCATCTCCTTTGTAAAGTGCTTTGAGATCTATGGGTAAAGAATGCTATAAGAGAGCTACATATTATTGCTACTGAAGGGATAGCATGATCCCATCCTATCTTAATCCTTCTTTATTACAGTCGCAAGAGACACTCATTTCACTTATTGTTACACTTGACATTTACTATTCATTTGAAAATGCATATACCGGTACATACACATGCGTCCTTCCTCCCCTCAGTGGTCTGATCTTGCACTACTGAAATAAATAGGAGTTTTACCATAGACTTGGTGGGAGTGGGAGCAGGCCCATCATGAAACAAGACTCATCTCAGAGCCACAAAATAATTCCCTGTTCAATTTATGTTCTGTATCCACAAAACACTTTGATTACTCTCATTTGTGAACGATATGGTGAATTCATTAAGCTGACGGTTTTGTACTTAAACTTTGCTTTAAATACAAAACAATCAATGGCCAATTGTAATAAGTTGCTACAATACAGACATATTTTTCTTCTAACAAACTCACCGAGGACATTTAAAAGCCACTCACTCTTGTGGTTGGTATTAAGGCTAATGATTCTTGCCTTATTGTGTTTCATTGCTTAACTGTGGGCTAAAAAATGGTAATCACCGATCGTATAATTAAAGACAGCATTTAGGCCAGCTATTTACTGAACAGGAACTCTTCTGTGGTGGAAACATTAACAATCATTAACTGCTACTTCATCTGTCATCTTAATGGGACATGTTATGACTGACAGTTGATGTGTTGCTGTTTGATATGAACTCTATCTGCTATAGCAGTAGGTTAGATTTATATTTTTTTCTATGTACTTTAATGTTCCAAATTGTATTTAGCTAGGAAACAAAAAGAACCCCTCAGGTAAAGTGTTCATTAACATGCTAACAGAAATAACTCCAAGTAGGCAATCCACTCAGACCCAAAATGGGATGTGAGGGATCCTTAGAAAGATTGACGATTTTGTACGCACCTGAAAGGTCTCCCTTAAATGGGTTCAAAGAGTTCTTTTGAAATGGCTGAAAGATCTTTGAAATGCACAGAAATAAACAGGCTTCCAATTCGTATAGGTGTGTCTGAAAAAAAAGAATAGTGAACGGAATTGTAGCACGGCAGGCACTCACCGCCGTGGCGCCTCCTGCTGGTCAACCGGGAATTAGCTCAGTTCCAGCCTCAGAGCACCTCCTGCTGGTGCCTGCTTCCTCCTGATCTACACCACTTATAGCACTTCAGGCCCCGCATCCCTCCCGGACCCCGGTGCCCCTTACCTTGAGGTGCTGCCCCACAGCAGTGCCCCCACACTCTGGGTCTCCCCTCCCCAGGGAACCCCTATCCCCTGAGCCCACGTCGCCTCAGTGACCCACTGCCAGTCCTCATCTAGCCCCTTTACTCAGGGGCAAACTGCAGTCTGAAATGGCCACTCATCATTGGCTAGGGGGTTGGACCTGCTGCCTTTCCCTGAAGGCCCAGTACCTCCTTAGGCCTTCCTGTCAGGCCTCAGCTTGGGAGGTCACCAGCCCTGAGAAACCCAGCTCAGCCCACTCCTTCCTAACCGGAGCGGGGTGACCACCCTGCTACAGGAATCAAGTGTGTTGTAACCTTAACCTACAATTTTTCTTGTACAGTGATGTCTGGACTAAATTATTAGAGATGAAGGAATTTTTTTGAACAAGTATTTTATTGAAAGCTTTCTATTTTCCAGCACTGACATTTTTAATGACATTTGAATTGAAATATTTCATTTATTTTTTACTCTTTATGTAATGAGAAGAGAGCCAAGTACCATGCAGTGGATTAGACCTGCTTACAAATAATCTACCTAACCATGAGGGGGAATCAGCAATCAATCAGTTGATTAAATAATTGATTTATGTGTCCTTTATTCTTGCCCTTCAGAAAAAAAATATTCATCACACTATCATTTCACCACAAGGAGTCATTTTAGCAGGACCTCCCTCAAAATCCCCATTTGTGCCTATATTCTCACTCGCCAAATCATGGGTGAAAGGCATCACCGCATTAGTTTCTATTTGGCGCACGTTCTGAAGGTTATCATACTAAGGACTACAGAGTAAAGCAAGAGACTTGTTTTAAATGCAAGCTTAGACTCTGGGGCACCAATGGGTAGCCTCTTCCCTGCCTCTGCCCCCTTCATTCTCCCCCAAAAAACAATTTACTGAAATGCCATAAGCCAGCCTTGTTTGACTCCTGCTGAAAAGGAAGACGCTCTTGGTGCTTTTTCCTGACTGGTTTATGAGTGCTCTTACTGGAGGAAAGCATGGAACTTCTGGAGGCAGTGCTGAATAATGGGCCAGCATGAGCACATAATAATGACGCTTCATAAGGTTCCTACTTCCTGCCCATTAGTGTTGGCTGAAAACTAGGCTGGAGGATGGGTGAGAAGGGAAGAAGTCTGCATTTTCCCTTTTTTTGGTCAACATTTTGTAATTAAAGGTTTGACCAGTACTTACACTGCAGACACTCAACCAATAGACTCCTGGACAGTGGGAGATAGTGTGAAGATAAGTTTTCCCTTTCCCCTTCCATGACAAGGTTCACTATTGCAAATAAGGAAATCTAAGCCCTCTCTTTACTCCAGGCTTTATACAGAGAAGCAGCCATCTGCTCTGGCTTCCATCTACTACTTCTCTTTTCATTTCAGGAAGGCTTCTTACCCCAGCTCTGTCGCAAGCCTCTTTCCCCAGCTCCCTCTCAGCCATAAACCCAGAGCTGGTCCTCTTCAAACCCTGCCCCCTGTCATGCTCTGATATCTTCTAGCACTCCGCTATTCCCCTCCAAATCCCCTCCTCACACACACACACAGAACAGGCAGCTTCACCAGCGGGTTGTGCTCATGTCCAGTCACATGCTCCCGTTCAATCAGAGGCCGTCTCTTATAACTGAAAGTGCTCTAAAATCCTGGCCTTAAAAGGGCTGATATGCCGTAAGAGTAGGACTTAAAGGGCCTGTACAGCCTGTACTTAAAAGTAGATGATGAAAAAAATGCAACTAGCCATTTGTACAGTACGGTATAAAGGGGGATTACCAGCCCTGAGCCAGTAATGAGCTTTGTGTAGGCAGCCCTATGCAATCACACGTTGCTCACTGCAGGATCAAATCCCACGGTGGTATGGCTGCAAGTCTATACTCACATGCCACTCAGCCTAGCACAGAAATGAACACATGCCCTACAATTAAAAAAAATGGTTCTATTTTTATATTCTGCCTAACATTATTTAACCTGGTTACTTCCTGTACGAATGGCAGCATACATTATAGTGATACTGAAAGAGTGATTCACAAGCATATTATCAGATTACTTGTCAGAAATAAACTTCTTAGTAAGACTTATAAAAATAATGTCTTTGAGTTAGCAAGTGGATTGACGTCGCCAAGAATGGTCGGAAATGTCCAAAGCAGTTTCAAGTTGACATTGAAGGATGGTCCAGTGGTAGGAATGCTAGCATGAAATTGGAAAAACAGACTTCAATTACCTGCTCCTCTACCTCATGTGTGACCTCAGGCAAGTCAAACATAAAATGGGTCTAGCAGCAGTTCTCTATTTCACTGAGGTGTTGTGAGACATTATACTATGGTAATGAGACCTGTAGAAACATCTAGGATAGGTGTCCGATAAAATGGAGATTCATGTTCTATTAATGTTTATACAATCAGTCCATCATCACAGACCATTTGGCCAGAAGACAGGGCCAGCACATTAATCAGTGTCTGTATAGATAGGGCACTACCAAAGCAGAAAAAAGAGCAGCGTTCACTATCATTGATACTTAGCTTGCAGCTAGGGTCCCCTTCAAAATAAACAAATACTTATACCAAACTACCACCTAAAATCCTGTTCACATCTACAGGTCCTAGGAACTTAAAACTATAATCATGGTCACCGTAACAGTATACCTTCTCCATTCAACAGGCATACAGGAGTCTTGGGGAGTGTAACACAACTATTTTAGCTAGTGGAAGAACAAACAACTTGTTGATAAAAAAAAATGAAATTAAGTAGAAACCCCAAAGTGTGCAGGAGGTATGGCAGATTCCAAAGTATTTGTTAGAACTTGTTGACTGGTTCATCAGGGACTCTGAAGTTCCATCTCAACACAAAATCCTCGCCTAAATCTGATCCACCAACCCCAGTTTGAACCAGCAGCTAGGGCTCCTGTACATGGTATCACAAGCCCTGGGCATTGTCTGCTGCGGACTGATTTGGTCAGCCAAGGTCAGTTCTGACAGGTCTGCCTCCAACCAATGAGCTCTTCTCTGGTCCAACATTACCAGCTCCACTCCAGTCTTACCAGTCTTGTCCCTCCATTGTCCAATCAAGCAGATGGACAGGACTTTCTGTCCAAAGGGGCTCCCACCCTTCTGGAAGAGTTGGAAAGACTTTATACTACCAGGGCCTGGTGATTGGGTTTAATTCCCATCACCTGCAAGGCAAAGAAAATAATTCCAATTAGTCATGCTCCACACCTGGGAGTGATTAGTTGCCTCCTTGCCAGAAAAGGCTGAGGAAGTCCCCCTTGGGGTAGGCAGAGATTGAGGAAGGCTGTAGGGAAAGAATTGATCCCTGTATGTGTTGGGCTCCCTTGAGACCCTCTTCCATTCAGTTTCCAAAAACTCACTGGAATTTGTCACTTGGGTACCTTTATTTGGCAAACAGCAACACTACACCCAAACTGGCCTGGCTCAAGCACATGGCCTTTTGGCACAGGCTGATATTGCAATTCCACATCATGTCACATGCTATACCATGTGTATACATTTTTCTTAGCTACTGACACCTATACTTCTTGAATCTAATTGGTTTGGACATCATATGGATCATGTAAGGACCAATCACTTATGTCCTCCCCTTATGTCAAGCTTATCATGCCACCGAATCCACGTGACCAGCGGACCTCCCACAGGCATGCCACCGAATCCGCGTGACCAGCGGACTGCCCGCAGGCACGCCACCAAAAGCCACCTGCCTGCTGTGCTTGGGGCGGCAAAAAACATAGAGCCTCCCCTGCTCTTTACAGATCTAGCCCTTAAAGATTTAAACTACATGTATATTACAGCAACGTTTAATAATGCGTTAGAGAAACTAACCATAGACCCTCTGCTGAGAACTGTAATTGACCTGCAGTTATTCTGTCTGTTTTAGATATGGTGCCCACTACTGTAGTAGCTGAGCAATATTTAATCATTTATCCTCACAACGGCCCTCTCAGGCAGGGAAGTGCTATTATCTCCAGTTTACAGATGGGGCACTGAGGCACAGAGAGACTTGCCTGTGGTCACACAAGAAGGCAGTAGCAGAGCAATGAACTCCCTAGCCCAGGGGTGGACAAACCTTTTGGCCTGAGGGCCACATCTGGGTATGGAAATTGTATGGCAGGCCATGAATGCTCACAAAATTGGGGGTTGGGGTGTGGGAGGGGGTGAGGGCTCCGTCTGGGGGTGCAGGCTCTGGGGTGGGGCCAGAAATGAGTTCAGGGTTTGGGAGGGGGCTCTGGGCTGGGGCAGCAGGTTGGGGTGTGGGTGGGTGAGGGCTCCAGCTGGGGGTGCAGGAGGAGGCTTCGGGCAGGGACCGAGAGGTTTGGAGATCGGGACATGGATCAGGGCTAGAACAGGGGCATGGGAAGGAGTCGGGGTGCAGGCTCCGGGCAGTACTTACCTCAAGCGACTACTGGAAGCAGCGGCATGTCCCCACTCCGGCTCCTACGCACAGGTGTGGCCAGGCGGCACTGCCCCGTCTGCAGGCACCGCCCCTGCAGTTCCTGTTGGCTGTGATTGCCAGCCAATGGGAGCTGCGCGAGTCATGCGGAGCTATGGCATATGCAGAGTGGGGCAAGCCCCGGACCCTACTCCCCAGTAGAAGCTCGAGGGCCTGATTAAAACATCTGAAGGGCTGGATGCCCTGTAGTTTACCCACCCCTGCCCTAGCCCCAGGCTACCACCCTAATGACTGGACCATCCTTCCTCTTACCTGTTGTGACTAAATAAAATGACAGTTTGAAAATCAAGGGAAACAAGCGATGCTGTCCCACCACATGATGTCTCTCTCTCTCTCCTGAACATCCCTGAGGAGAAGTCGGAAGAAGGCTGGAGTGAGCTAGAGAGGGGGAGGAGGATTTCTGATTTCACAGCTCAAGCAGTACTGACACACTAACAAATATGCTCGGTGTGAATTTATCATTGAATTAGCAGGAAAGGGAGGAGTAACAATGACAATACCTTTTTTTAAAATGAGGTTCTGACATCCAGACAAACATGTCAGTGATTTATTTTAAATGTTGAAAGCCTGAACACTGCAGAAAACAAAGACTGGTTAGGTGTGAACTAAGGTCCACCAGCCATTGCCCCACACAGAGTGGTGTTATCTAATTTAGAAAAAGAGGTCCGGGTTAGCCAACAAATGTTAATTAGACCACATGTAGACATTTAGAGAGTGAGCCTCTACTGGCCAAACTGGCATTAGCTCAACAGCAGTAGCAGACCCACAAACCTCTCTATGTGGTCAAGCCACTAGGGAAGAAATGAGCCACCCCATGTTACTGTGGGTCATACCTATATTAACTAGCCCCAACCTAACCTCAATCACTTTCCTTAGGCAATGTTTACACTTAAAACACTACAGCTGCACTACTGTAGCACTTCAGTGTAGACACTCACTACAAAGACAGGAGGGGTTCTCCCATCAGTGTAGGTCAGGGGTTCTCAAACTGGGGGATTGTGACCCCTCAGGGGGTTGCGAGGTTATTACGTGGGGGCGGGGTCACAAGCTGTCAGCCTCCTCCCCAAACTCAGCTTCGCCTGCAGCATTTATAATAGTGTTAAAGATTAAAAAAAAGTGTTTTCTGATTTATAAGGGGAGGGGGGCGGGTCTCACTCAGAGGCTTGCTGTCTGAAAGGGGCCACCAGTACAAAAGTTTGAGAACTACTGGTGTTGGTAATCCACCTCCCAAGAGGCAGTAGCTAGATTGATGGAAGAATTCTTCCACTGACCTACCACCGTCTACACCAGGGGTAGGTCAATGTAGCTATGTCTGTCGGGGGGTGGATTTTTCACATCCCCGAGAGACATAGCTATGCTGATTTTCTGTGTAGAGCAGCCCTTAATCTAGACAACTCCAGCAAGGGTATAGAAATTCTTACAGCCTCAGGGAAGTAGAAGTAACATAGCCCGTGGAAAAGAGGGACTTTCTGCCAGGGCAGGGAAGAGGAACAGCATCCAGTTTTGCACTGGGAACAAACTGCTACCATTATTCCACACAGAAGTCGTATTGTTTGCTCATTAGGTGTGATTATGAAGACCTCACTACTTGTATAAAAATTAACTACTTGTCTGTGCCTCCCCTTCTTTTTTTATACTTTACACCAGGCCTGTGAAAATTTCTCTATCCACAAACCTAATAACAAAATTGAAATTTAAGCAAGCTGACATAAGTGGCTCACGCTCTTAAATCTCCAGATGCTTGACAGTACAAGTACAAGCATCTGGGGGGCTGAATTTTCCTCTAGGGTTCCTAGAGGATTCCCAAAGCATGGGATCTCTCTAGTACTTCCCATGAATCAGTTCTTTTATAGATTAGGTTTTCATGTCTGATGTTCATAATTCTAACAATTTCACTAGAGTATTAAAATCAAGACTCTGAAATGCTTTTATTTCCAAGATGTAGTACTTAAAGTCATGTCACATGGACCATGAACAGAACCTAATTAAATGAAAGCAAATTTGATATTTTAAAAATGTATTTACTAAAAGAAAATTAATCTGACGTTCTCTTTTAAAAATATACCCATTATAATCCACATTAAAGCCCCAAAATAAGCTAATTGGGTTAATTTGGATAATTTTTGAAAATCTTTACTTAGTGGAACCCATTTAATTTTTTGATTCAATGTACAGCTAATATCACCATTCAGACTTTTTTTCCTCATACATCTGATGTTTGCTTAAGGACTTTTCATAAGAATCCCATATAAAATAATAATGGCTCGATGAATATTTAGACTACGTGTGATTCATTAAAAATGTAAAATAAGCTCTGGGTTATATTCACATTGATTAATGCCTTCTTTCAGAGATGACTTTGCTAGAATAGCATGTTTTCATCTGATGGCAATACTTGCTGTGAGAATAGCTACAGGCATGTTATTGATATTTTTAGCAATAAAAAAGTAATTTACAATCAGCAGATATTGTCAAAATGCCAGGCAGCTAATACTATTACTATACATCCACCCGTTATCTTTTATATCAAAGCACTTATGCCTGGTCTCCCTGGGGGGGTGGGAGGGGAGTGATCCCAAGATATGCAACTTCAGCTATGAAGTCGATGTATCTTAGGTTGACTTACCTCGCGTCCTCACGGGGTCGACTGCCGCCGCTCCCTTGTCGATTCCACTTCCACCTCTCGCCGTGGTGGAGTACAGGAGTCGACAGCAAAGTGATCAGGGATTGATTTATCGCATCTATACTAGACGCGATAAATCGATCCCCGATAGACCGATCACTACCTGCCAATCTGGCAGGTAGTGTAGACGTACCCATAGTATACCTAACTCCTTGGGTGTAAGGAGGCATTATACCAGCAGGGTGTACAAAAATGTGGGGAAAGGGAAAACTTGATCTGAGGCCACTCATTCTTCTGAAAATTATCAGAATGTTCCCACAGAGAAGAAAGGAACTTACCTTATCCTAACGATTTAACCCACAAATGTTAAACTTCATAGTACTCAAGTTGGCTGCAATATCTCGGAAGGCTGAAGAACTGAGCCGATTCTGGCATGATTTGTTTAGACCATCATTTTCCACATCCAGTACTCAGTAAAGTTTTCCATGCATTGGTCAGTTTCAGAATTGCCAACCACCAGTCAGTCAGAAATCATAATTGGCTTTAGAATTATAAGTTTTTTGTTTTTTTAAATTGGAAGTTCGTTTTATTTGTCATCTGGTTTCTGCGCTTTTTAGGTATACTCAGTTCATATTTTCAAGCTATTCTCTGCAACCATGAAGGCTAGAAACTTACTTTTAAAAAAATGAAAGCTGGGATTCTCACATAATCAAATGAATCCAGTAACTGGTGCTTTAAGAAAGGCACCAAATATATAATGACACTCCCAATAAAATATTGAGGATTGCTAACACTGCAATTTACCTGCTCCTCTGGTCAACTTTACATAGTGTCCAATTACAAATGAAATAATTTGATAATTAGAAACTTTAAATGGATGAACTGTTATTTTATAGTTCACGTATTTAGTCTATGGTGCACTGAAGAGCAGGAAGAAGGAAACTATTGCAAGTTATAGCACATATAGATCACTTAAGCAGGGTCCAGAGCCAGCTGAAAATAACCATGATATTCCAAGCTATACAAGCCGTGGAAAGCCGCCAGTGCCAAATCACAGTGAAAACAATTCTAGCTCTGCAGCTGCATGTTACAGAGTTAGCGGTGGAAGGAAGGAGAGATTATGCCAATCTGCCACCCACTCCTTTACCCTCTTTGTGCTCATGCAGGTCACACAAGATTGTACAGCCATAAAGCTGGAGAAATCACCTTTCTTGGATGTTCCTGGGGAAAAAAACAGTAATTCCTGAACAAGGCTCTAGCTGGCCAGATTTACAAATAAATAAATCATCTAAACATGTTGGGATTGAGTCTAAAACTTTTGTGCCCTCAACCCTGAAAGCAGGTCAGCAGTGTTGGACTCCTGATGATCAAGGCCTTTGCCCATTGCTGGTTTGCTTAGAGAGCATGAGACAGGTAATTTTCAAGAAAGCATGTCTAACATGTCCCAGAGTTCAGCCCTAATTTGTACATTTTGTATGGAATCCAAAGTATCCAATTTTAGTAGTCTGAGTCAACTGTAATTCTGTATTCCATTGCCTTCAAGCATCCAGCCAAAAATATCACCATAAAGAATAGGTATGAGATCTTTATACTCCTGTCACAGATAAATTACCAGGGTAATGAATTCCCAGATGAAGTTATACAACATTGTATAGTTGGGAATTCTGATATTTCTTCTTCTCATCTATGTGTGCTGATCTAAGAGTCTTACCACAGGTGATCCTCCCGCTGAAGTGAAATCGAATCATAAAACAGAATGGTAAACATTAAATTTTAGTTCTGGGGCAGAATAAATAGAATAACAATTCATAAGGAAATCAAAGTGACAGAAGAAGAACTCCAACAGTGTCAAGGACAATAAGTAGTTATTTTAAGTATATGAGGAACAAAAAAATCTTGACAATGGTATTGGTCCATTTATTAGATGGAAATGGTAGAATTATCAATAATAATGCAGAAAAGGCACAAGTGTTTAAATGTTGCTGTTTCTGTGTATGGGGGGGAAATGATGATATAATTTCACATGGTAATGATAACTCTGTTTCCATTCCATTGGTATCTCTGGAGGATGTTAAACAGAAGCTACTTAAGTTAGACATTTTGAAATCAGAAGCTCTAGATAACTTGCATCCAAGAGTTTTAAAAAAGCTGGCTGAGCTGCTCAGTGGAAGATTAATGTTGATTTTTCAATAAATCTTGGAGCACTGGGGAAGTTCCAGAAACCTGGAAGAAAGCTAGTGTTGTGCCAATTTTTAAAAAGAGTAAACAGGATGGCCTAATAATTACTGATCCCTGGCAAGACAATGGAGTGGAAGATATGGCACTACATTAATAAAGAATGGTAATATAATTAATACATTTATAGATCCAGTCCAACTAACTGGATATCTTTTTTTCAGATTGCAAGCTTGGTTGAAAAAGGTAATAGTGTTGATGTTATATATTTAGACTTTTTGAAGGCATTTTACTTGGTACATCATGACATTGTGATTAAAAAACTAGAGTATAAAATTAACCATGGCACACATTACATGGATTAAAACTTGCTACCTGATAGGTCTTAAAATGTAAATGGGAATGGCCATTGAGTGGGTGTTTATAGTGGGGTCCTGCAGGGATTATTTCTTGGCCCTACTCTATTTAACATTATCAGTGTCCTGGAAGAAGGCATAAAATCCTCACTGATAAAGTTTGCAGAGGATACAAAAATTGAGGGAGTGGTAAATAATGAAGAGGACAGGTCACTGATTCAGAGTGATCTGGATCATTTGGTAAACTGGGAGCGAGCAAACAATATGCATTTTAATATGGTTAAATGTAAATGTCCACATCAAGGAACAAAGAATGTAGGCCATACTTTCAGAATGGGGGACAATATCCTGGGAAGCAGCGACTCGGAAAAAGATTTTGGCATCATGGTGGACAATTAGCTGAAAAGACCTTTTCCGTAACTGGTGTTCTTCGAGATGTGTTGCTCATGTCTATTCCACAGTAGGTGTGCGTGCTCTCCATGTGAACCAGTGCCAGAAGTTTTTCCCCTAGCAGTACCCGTAGGGGGGAGCACCCCCTGCGACCCGTGGAGTGGCGCCTGCCTGGCGCAGTATAAGGGGCGCCACGTGCTCCCCCCACCTTCAGTTCCTTCTTGCCAGACAATTCCGACAGAGGGGAAGGAGGACGGGATGCGGAATAGACATGAGCAACACATCTTGAAGAACACCAGTTATGGAAAAGGTAACTGTCTTTTCTTCTTCGAGTGATTGCTCATGTGTATTCCACAATAGGTGATTCCAAGCTATATCTGTTGCAGGTGGGTAGGAGTTCACAAGTTCCCAGGATGGCCCTGCCAAACCTGATGTCATCCCTGGTTTGGGAGACAATCGCATAGTGCGAGGTGAACGTGTGAACCGAAGACCACATGGCAGCCCTACAAATGTCCTGGATGAAGACATGGGCCACATAGGCAGCCGACGAGGCCCTCTGAGATGAGCTAAGACCAAGTATAAGTCCCACTGTGGAACCAGGGGCCTAGAGTATGGGAAGAGGAGGAGTTCCAGACCTTTAAGGAACCAGCCAGTGATAGTGTGGGAGAACACCATGTGTCCTTGCATCGGCAGATGGAAGGCCGATATGGCCGCCAGGTGCACCTTGCCTGACGAGGGTGCCAGGCCCTGGGCCCTCAGGTGGAGGAGGTAATCAAGAATAAGCTGGATGGGACGGACACCGGGGAGACAACCTGGTCTGCCGCCCACTTAGAGAATCATGACCACTTAGCCAAGTAAGCGCGGCGAGTGGAGGGTCGCCTGCTTTCAAGAAGGACGCGCTGAACCTGTTCTGAGCACGCCCTCTCCTTTCCCCCTAACCATTGAGCAGCCACGCCATGAGATGGAGAGCCACTAGGTTGGGATGGAGGAGGCGGCCCTGGTCCTGTGAGAGCAGGTCTGACTGGAGCGGTAACAGCCACGGCAGAGCTACTGCCAGGCTCATGAGGGTCCTGTACCAGTATGCCTGGGCCACGCCGTGGCGATCAGGAGGACCTATGCCTTGTTCAACTTTATCTTTTCCAAGACCCTGCAGATTAGAGGGAACGAGGGAAAGGCATACAGAAGCCTGCCTGACCAGGACAAGAGAAAGGCATCGGAGATAGCGCCCCTCCCCAGGCCCCTCAGAGCAGAACTGGGGGCATCGCTGGTTCCGGTGAGTCGCGAAAAGGTCCACCTGGGGAGTTCCCACCTTCAGAAGAGCCGGTGGGCCACTTCCGGGTAGAGGGACCACTCGTGTAGTGGGGAGAAGTCCCTGCTTAGGTGATCCGCCTTCTTGTTCCAGATGCCCAGGAAGTGGAAGGCCTTCAGGTGGATATTGTGGTCTATATAAGCAGCAAAGAATCCTGTGGCACCTTATAGACTAACAGACGTTTTGGAGCATGAGCTTTCGTGGGTGAATGTAATGCATCCGACGAAGTGGGTATTCACCCACGAAAGCTCATGCTCCAAAACGTCTGTTAGTCTATAAGGTGCCACAAGACTCTTTGCTGCTTTTACAGATCCAGACTAACACGGCTACCCCTCTGATACGTGATCTATACAGAAGTCCCACAGCCCGAGGGCTTCTTGGCAGAGGGCAGAGGATCGGGCCCCGCCTTGCCTGTTGATATAGAACATAGAAGCCGTGTTGTCCATGAGGACCTTGACTACCTTGCCCTCCAGGCATGAGCAGAAGGCAATACATGCCAGCCGCACCACCCTGAGTTCTTTGACATTTATGTGTGGGGTCAAGTCTTGAGCCGACCACAGGCCTTGGGTCTAAACGCTCCCCACATAGGCACCCCAACCGAGATCTGACGCATTGGACACCAGTTCCAATGATAGGGCCTTGTCCCTGAACAGGACCCGTTGGAGCATGTTGCTTGGGGTGGACCACCGCCTCAGGGAGGTGATCACTGAGTGTGGCACTGTGAGGAGCTTGTCCATCCCGTCCGTGGCCTGGGAGAAATTCGAGGCCAGCCAGAGCTGGAGGGGTCTCATCCTGAGTCTGGTGTGATGGACCACATACCGTGCATGCCGACATATGACCCAAGAGCTGCAGTCCGGGGCGTAAATGATTTGCAAATTTTGCCTTTCGTTGATGTGGGTTTCTCCCACACAGCACAAACAGTCTGTGTGCGGGTCGCTTCTTGGCATAGGTTCATGACAAGAACCGCCCAACTTAAATCCCAGGGCATGCCCTAGCCCAGGCTCACTCACTGACTAAAACTAACTACTCAGTTAACTAACTACAGGTACTAAATGAACGAACAATTCTGGGGACAAGCTAGAGCAAAGCTGGAGCAGAGCAGTTCCGACACACCTTCACTGGTGGCAAGAAGGAACTGGGGGGGGGAGTGTGCTGCTCCCCTTATACCGCGCCAGGCAGGCACCACTCCAGTGGACGCTCCCCACTATGGGTACTGCTAAGGGAAAAACTTCTGGCACCGGTGCACGTGGCGAGCACGCACATCTAGTGTGGAATACACGAGCAATCACTCAAAGAAGACGATGAGCTTCCAGTCTGATGTGGTGGCTAAAAGAGCTTATGCAATCCGGGGATATTTAAACAAGGTAATTTAGAGTACGAGTAGAGAGGTTATTTTACCTCTATATTTGGCACTGATGTGACCTCTGTTGGAATACTGTGTCCAATTCAGGTGCCCATAATTCAAGAAGGATGTTGTTAAATTAGAGAGTGTTCAGAGAAGAACCACAAGAATGATTAAAGGTTTTGAAAACATGTCTTATAGTGATAGACTCAGGAAATTAGCTTAACAAAGAGAAGGTTATGAGGTGACTTGATTATGGTCTATGAGTAACTATATGGGAAATAAATATTTAATAATTGACTCTTCAGTCTAGCAGAGAAAGACATAACACGATCCAAAGGCTGAAAGCTGAAGCTAGACAAATTCAGACTGGAAATAAAGAGTAATATTTTAATGGTGAGAATCATTAACCATAGGAATAATTTATCAAGGGTCTTGGTGGATTGTGCATTATTGATAATTTTTAAATCAAGGTTGGAAGTTTTTCTAAAAGCTATGCTTCAGGACAGGGGTTCTCAAACTGGGGGTCAGGATCCCTCAGGGGCTCACGAGGGTATTACATGGGGGGTTGTGAGCTGTCAGCCTCCACCCCAAACCCTGCTTCACTCCCAGCATTTATAATGGTGTTAAATATATAAAAAAGTGTCTTTAAAGATATAAGGGAGGTCACACTGAGAGGTTTGCTGTGTGAAAAGGGTCACCAGTTCAAAAGTCGGAGAACCCCTGCTCTAGGAATTATTTTGGGGAAGTTGTATGGCCTGTGTTATACTGTAGGTCAGATTAGATTATCACAATGGTCCCTTCCAGCCTTGGAATCTATGAAACAATGATGTCAACACTTCAACTTGAAACCAATGGGAATTTTGCTAATTTAAACTACTAGATCATCTTCAGGTAAAGGAAAATAACAAGCATCTAACACTTCAGGTATAATTACTTTCCCCATAGTCTTCTGTGGGATTGCACAGATGTTTACCAAAGGAAGAATTTGATCCTGTTTTTGGATGTATCAATATTTAAACCTGTCACTTCATAAAACAAATACCTCATGTGCACGTAATTTCATAATGCATTGTTCAACTGTCACCCGATAGTCTCATTCATTATACAGCATGAAAAAGAGAGAACAAATATGATCTGATAAAGAGTTTTAGATTTTTGGCAATGTGTCCATTTTTAACAGGGCTTGTTTGGAAAATTAATAATTAGTGAATGCCAACTCTGCCCCAGTGCATAGAAACAGAAGAGATAATCCTCCCCTGAGATATCTACTGAGCAGGAGGCCAAATGGTCATCCAGTGCTGTGTCCATTTGGTAGAAATACTTAGTAACGAAAAAGTTTTGTTATTGTCTTTTATGAACCATAACTCTCCTTCCTTCTTACAGTTTTAACAAAGGAAGCTTAGTGGAAGAGCTGCATTTTGAATGGAAGTAGTGAGTTTTATTATTTGTCATTTTTATATTTTAAATAAATATTTGAGGTTTCTTTTTGTTCCAAGCGTATTAAAATATTTTCTTATCAAAGAGAAATACAGTCTGGATATGATCTGACAGATTTTAAACAGATGTTGATTTGATTTTAATCATGTTTACTCTTCCTCTCATGTTAAAATTTATTGTGGACCATTGCTCCAGCTCTTCCCTAGTGTATTTTATAGCTGGGAATAAATCAGGCCAAAGTCAATACCGATTTACTTCCAATGAAGAGTCTTTTGAATCAGCACAAAAATTTAACCCCATTTTCAGCTCAATACTAGAGAGATTCAGATTTACACCAGCTGACAAGCTGGCCTATTATCTCCAATTATGTCATCTGGACCTTTTTCGTTTTCATTCCTACATAAAATGGACCCAATTCTTAATTACATTAAGGCACTGCTAGAACAGTATCAAGGAGACCTAACAGAACAGAGAATAAGGATCCCTATGTTTTTGGGTACCTACTTAAAATTCCATGAAGAGAACGTGAGTAAGGGAGGCCGATCTAAAGAGCATCATCTCAGACTTAAAATCAGTCATTTTAGAAACACAGACTGTAACTTCTACAAGAAATTAATAAATTGTAGATGATGTTTCTGGATCTCCAATCCACAATAAGTTCATTAACACAAAGCAATATATATGGCCTCTACAGCATTTCTCAACCAATGGGTTGTGACCCCCCAGGGGGGTCACAAATGACAATCGGGGGTGTGGCAAGGATTAAGTTTTATTACAGTCTAAAGCAAAGAAATCTTTTTGTCCCTGTTACCACAAGAACAGATTCAAAAATCCCAGAGTAGCCCACCTATTGCTTACTTCCAGGTTCCCAAGATGTTGGCCTATTAATCTGTTCCTGCAAGGCCAAAGGAGGGGGCCTGTAGAATTGCCAGTGTTTATCAAGGATCTCCCTATGCCCTTCCAGAAACTCCCCAGAACAGACTAGATCTGTTCACCCCTGGAGGACATGGATACAGCCCTCCGCTCAAAGGATTGACACCGGGGCAGTACTTTTCCAAAACAAGGTATTTTCTTTATTTAGTGTAACCAACTTTTCCTAATACAATTCATCTAAACCTAATCAAAACAAACATAACTCCCTTAGCACAGGTATACAAGTTAAAATACCCAAGACTGTAGTGTCACACAGTTGGAATGGCTTAAGTGATTCTGTTCTGTACATGGTGATCAGTCACGTGCAGGACACTGACAGCGAACTTAATAAACCCTAAACGTCATACATAGTAAAACAGAAGAGATAATCATCTTTATTATCCCAAACATACACATTCATTAACTCTATTTCTAGTCTATAACCTATATGACGACTGGCATGCTTACTCTCTGTAGTCTTCTGTCCCTCTGTTCCATCAGGGTCCTTCTGCTCTGTCCAGCAACACCACTGCTGCTGCCGCCATCACTCTGCAGTTGCTTCAGATCCCATTGCTCTTTTAGGTTTCTTCTGATCTTTTTCTGTTTCTCCTTCTTCTCTTGCTCCTAGCTGGACTCACTTTTGTCTGGTTGATCTCTGCCTTATATACAATTTTTGGCCTGTTCTGATTGGCTTATTTTTCATTGTTTGCATTAGCATGCCTATCCCTCCAGTCACCTTCAGTCCTTCGCTGATTTGTCCATACTTGTAGACCAATCACAACTGCTGAATCTGTCAATTAAAGCTGTTGCACAACAAGTTTTAGTATTATGGGCTGTTTACTATTATGGGATGTGAGCCTCACCTAGTTTTGGATTGAGCATGCCTGACTGACCCCCTCCCTGAAGTTTCTGGAATGATCTTTTCCTAACCTCAGTCCACACTCTGCCTACCAACATACCGGCCATAGGTTAAACTGCTTAAAACTGCCATCTCATTGTCCTTAGCTGTGTGCCAACATTGTACACACATTTAAATGACCAAACTTTTAAACTATAAACCATCATCTTATTTCTTTAGTATTTGCTTAATTGTTAACTTATGCACCTTATGGTCTACTGCTGCCATCCCATTTCCTACCAATTTAATTAACTTTACTTCATTTTCAGATAGCCAGAAAGGATTAAGCAGCTTGCAGGCTAATTGACCCAGAGTCAACCTTTAGAGACATGTTAGAAAGGTATGTAAATTATAATTAGGCCCACTGCATGTTAAATAGGCTAGAACTTTGAAATGCAAACCTATATTGTTAGAAGTTAAAGGTGATACTAATTGTATGTGTTTACTTATCTTGTTTAATGATTAGCCATGTAAACAGACAGTTCCTGTTGTCCCTGTAGCTATTAATTCAGAGATCAAAGGAGAATATTAACATTTAGATGAATCTTGAGTGAAATAATGTTATTGTCTATATGTCTCTTTAAAGTTTGTGATAAGACTGCTTAATGGATAAAGTATGTTATATTAATCCATGTAGTTAATTACTACCGGTGAGGTTTGGGAAATAGATTACATCAAAAGCCTATTGTTCACCCAGGACTGTATGGTTAAGTTGCTGCTAGAAAACTGTCTAAAGATGTCTTGGGTCCCAATCCTTTTTATCTCAGATCCGCTTGATGCTTCATGCAGGGGAAGCTTAAGCCACAAGGCTGAGAACCCAGTCCTGACTGGACCACTCTGAATATAAACATTTGGACTATAACCTATGAACTAATTCTGAAAGAACTCTTTGCAACTACAACGCTCACCATCTCTGCTATGAAACAAAGTCAAGAATTGAACTTATGTCTGTATGTATACTGATCTTTTAACCAATACCCTCTCTCTTTTTGTTAATAAATTTTAGTTTAGTTAATAAAAATTGGCTATAAGCATGTATTTGGGTAAGATCTGGAATATTCATTACCCTGGGAGGTACTGTGTCTGATCCTTTGGGATTGGTAGAACTTTTTTATATGATGAATAAGAGTTTAAGTAATCCTCATCATATTTGACTTTGGTGTCTGGATGGAGACCTAACACTGGGTTACTTTAAGGGAAATTGTGTTGTTGGCTTCTAGGTAACCAGTGAGGGGTAACAGAAGCTGTTTTGTGCTGGCTTGGTAAATCTAAGTATTAGACTATCACCCAGCTTTGGGGATTCCCTGCCCCATTCTTTACAGTTCACCCTAATTGAGGGACCCCAGTCAAACTCCTCTTTTCAGTTAATGGTGGCAGATCAAGGTTTTCCAGTGCTGTGCTTAAGAAACAAAAGAGAAGCTCAAAATCCTTTGTTACATCCCCCCCTCCCATGTCCTTCAGGATAAAATAAATAAATGGAGATATACCTATTTCATAGAACTGGAAGGGATCCTGAAAGGTCATTGTGTCCATCCCCCTGCCTTCACTAGCAGGACCAAGTACTGATTTTGCCCCAGATCCCTAAGTGGCCACCTCAGAGATTGAACTCACAACCCTGGGTTTAGCAGGCCAATGCTCAAACCACTGAGCTATCCCCTCCCCCTGTATTCTTTGTCAACATCTCAAAGCAGACACAAATTACATATGGTTACCATTTATACTTTTATAGTAAATTGAGGGAGGCTGAACATTTTTTACTTCAGATCAGGAATAACCAACCTGTAAAGGTTGTGAATGCTGCTATAAGGAAATAGGCATACCTCTAATATAACATTATGTTACAGGGCCCTCTGAGGAGTTCAGCATCTTTCAAAAGAGAGAAGCATTATCCTTTATTGTTCAGCTAGGGAAACAGAAAGGTTAAGGTCGCACACTGAGCCAGTGAAAGAGTTGGAATTTGAACCCAGGTGTCCTGGCTTTGGTCCCTGTTTTAAGAACTCAACCATGCTGCCTCCCTTATGTTACCCCCCCCCCTTTTTTTTTTCCTTATCTCTGCCAGTTCTCAAGCTCTAGTTTGAAGATGAAGCGATTGTGGGCAGTCTTGCCAAGATCACTTCAGAAAGTTAAAGAAGTTACAGCCTAATCCACTTCTTCAAAATTACAGTCAATCAAGTTTAGTTCCATGTCCTTCGGGAAGTTTTACCTGGACCACATTTCTCTACTGTGTATGATTGAGTGGAATGCAACTACCTGTCAAAAGGTTACTCAGCATCTGATAATAAAACCTGTGAGAACAATTCATAAGGACTTGGGCTTGGTGTTCCTTATGGATTTAGAGGCGTATTTTCTTGAGCTCATTCAGGGAGCAGAAAAGTTTTAGGGCAAGAATAAAGCTCATTTTTAACAAATCTTGAAATAGTGGGGAAGGAAGGAAGGAAGGACGGACTGGGGAAAGGTAAGTTTGCTAATTAAAATGGATACATAAGCTAGTGAGCTTGACCTTGTTCTTGGAAAAAAATCATGGAAAAGCTGATATGGATGCAAATCAGTAAAAAATTAAAGGCCTGTGGCATAATTAATGCCATTCAATGAGGATTATGGAAAACAGATGTCACACACATTTTTTGATGAGATGAAAAATTTGGGTGGTAAAGGTACCTGACAATATAATTACTTAGACTCTGGAAAGATATTTAATTTAGTACTGCATGACTTTCTGATTAAACAGTTAACATGATGCAAAAAATCACTGTAGCACACATGAAATGGATTTAAAAATGACAGATCTCAGAAAGTGACTGTAAATGGGGAATCACCATCTATTTAAGCATTTTTAGTGGGATCCTACAGCAATCTGTTCTTGACCCAATGCTATTCAATATCCCCATTAACAATCTGGATATAAAATCACTACTATCACAAGTATGCAGATGACAAAAAATGGTGGAGTGGTAAATAATAGGGATAAGTCAGGTGGACAGAGCTATCTCGATTGTTTGGTGAGCTGGGCTCAGTAGAACAGGTGTTTTAATACTACCAAATGGCAAGTCAAATCTAGAAACAGAATGTAGGTCACACATTCAGATACTTTCCTATAAACCAGTGAAAAGGATTTAAGTTCACAGTGGATAGCCAACGGAACATGACCTGCAGTGCTGTAGTTATGGGAACTATCGTGAACCTTGGATGTGTAAATAGGTGAATATTGAGTAGAAGCAGGGAGGTGATATTACCTCTGTGTTCAGCATTAATGAATGGGACTGCCTGGGGAAGTTCATTAGAAAATATTGATTTGTTGAAATCAAAATTGTCCATGGGAATGGGCTGGTTTTGAAGAATCTCCCAATTTGAAAAACAACAGTGTAAGTTGACAAAACATCCCATTATGATATTTGCTAAACAGTTTCACTTTCTGGCTTGAAACACCTTTTCATTTCACTATTTTAATTAATTTATACTAACAAGATAAAAAATAGGTTGAAATTTAAATAAAATATTTCAAAATAATAGGTATGAAACATTTTCATTTACCCAAATCAGAATTTTTTCCAATGATCACTTCATGAACATTTGAGATTGGTGGAGGAATAATTGAAAATCTTGTTCTTGCGAGGAAGAAACTTTTCCACCCAACTATTAATAAGATCATTACTGGAATACTGAAAGTGAGAGTCCGCATTTCAAGTAGGATGTTGAAAAACTGGAAAGGTTTAGAATAGAGCTGAGATCTGGCTTATCCTGGAGAAGATTTAAGAGGTGACTTGATCTTTGCCTTTAAATTCTACATGGCATGATTTCTGATAGAAGATGGCTCTAATCTAGCAAAATAAAATGCAACAGTGGGAAGTTGAAGCTAGAAAAATTCAGACTAGAAATATGATTTTTAACAGTGAGAGGAATTAGCCATTGGAAAAAACTTACCTAGGGATATGTTGGATTCTCCATCACTTGAAGTATTTAAGAGTGGATGTTTTTCTAAAAGAGATGCTGCAACTCAGCTAGAACTCATGGTCTTGATGGAGGATTTTATTGGGTTAAATTCTACGGCTTGTTCTATGTAAGAAATCAAACAAGATCAGTGTTTCTCAGATGGAGCTTTCCTTGTGGCCACATCCTCTTGGGCTATGATTGGGAGGAGGTGGGGGGGGGGGGCAAAGCAGCAGCCCCTCCTCCTCACTGTTGCTCCTGGATGCACTGCCTATGGGTATGTCTACAGTACTAAATTAATTTGAAATTATTCTATTCAAATTTTTGGAAGCGATTTTATATATTCGGTGTTGTGTGTCCCCACTAAAGCACATGAATTTGGCGGAGTGCGTCCACAGTACCGAGGCTAGCATCGAATGTCAGAGTGATGCACTGTGAGTAGCTATCCCACAGTTCCCGCAGTCCCTGCTGCCCATAGAAATTCTGGGTTAAGCTCCCAGTGCATGATGAGGCTAAAACATTCTCGCGGGTGTTTCTGGGTGTGTGTCGTCACTCGCTCCTCCCTCCGTGAAAGCTATGGCAGACATCATATTGCCAGCAGACGGTGTAGTACGGTGCACTGCCTGTGTCCTGGTACTATGAATCCACCTCGCATGTCCTCTCGTCTATCTACTCTTATCTAACCATTTCCCGCCTTTTTTCAGCCATCGTGAACTGAGCCACACAGCTTCCGCCGCAAACTCTGCTCTCCCGCTCTTGCAGTTCTAGCAAGCTTCCTGCCTCCGTGAAAGCTACAGAAGACAATCATTTCCCACCTTTTATTGGCCATCTTGAACCAAACACATTTCCTATGTTTCGTGCCCTTTTTCCAGGATTACCCATGCAGGTGCCATAGCACGGCAAGCATGGAGCCCGCTGAGATCTCCACTGCAGTTTTGACCATTGTAAATACCTCGCGCATTATCCAGCAGTATGTACAGTACCTACAAAACCAGGCGAGGAAGCAACAACAGTGTGATTACTATACTGATGAGGACACAGATGTTCCACAGATGTACCTTCTCCAGGGTCATGGTCCAGGAGCCTGAGTTGGGAGTGGGGGGAGGCTATTGGTTCCAGCATTAAGAATAGTTCCTGGCTAGGGGGGAAAATGCCACAGCATGTGGTGATTGGGAACTCATGGTGGCATTGGACCAGGTTCATGCCGTGGAACGCCAATTCTGGGCCCAGGAAACAAGCACAGACTGGTGGGACCGCATAGTATTGCGGGTCTGGGATGATTCCCAGTGGCTGCAAAACTTTCGTATGTGTAGGGCCACTTTCATGGAACTTTGTGACTTGCTGTCCCCTGCCCTGAAGAGCAAAGACACCAAAATGAGAGCAGCCCTCACAGTTGAGAAGCAAGTGGCCATAGCACGGTGGAAGCTTGCAATGCCCAACAGCTACTGGTCAGTCAGGAATCAGTTTGGAGTGGGCAAATCTACTATGGGAGCTGCTGTGCTGTAAGTAACCAACACAATCGTTGACCAGCTGCTATCAAGGGTAATGACTCTGGGAAATGTGCAGACCATTGTGGATGGTCTTAATGCACTGGGGTTCCCTAACTCGGCAGGGCAATATACAGAACGCATATCCCTATCTTGGCCCCAGCACACCGGGGCGGCCAGTATGTAAACTGCAAGGGGTACTTTTCCATGGTGCTGCAAGCACTGGTGGATCACAAGGGACGTTTCACCGACATCAACATGGGATGGCCGGGAAAGGTGCATGATGCTTGCATCTTCAGGTACTCTGGTCTGTTTGAACAGCTGCAGGAAGGGACTTATTTCCCAGACCAGAAAATTACTGTTGGGGATGTTGAAATGCCTATAGTTATCCTCGGGGACCCAGCCTCCCCCTTAATGCCATGGCTCATGAAGCCTTTCACAGGCACCCTGGACAGTAGTAAGTAGCAGTTCAACTATAGACTGACCAAGTGCAGAATGGTGATAGAACATGCATTTGGACATTTGAAAGCACGCTGCCACAGTTTACTGACTCGGTTAGACCTCAGCAAAACCAATATTCCCATTGTTATTTCTGCTTGCTGTGTGCTCCACAATCTCTGTGAGAGTAAGGGGGAGACATTTATGGCGGGGTGGGAGGCTGAGGCAACTTGCCTGGCGGCCAATTTCACACAGCCAGACAACAGGGCAATTAGAAGAGTGCAGCAGGGCACTCTGTGCATCAGAGAAGCTTTGAAAGCCAGTTTCATGACCGGCCAAGGTACGGTGTGACAGTTGTGTTTGTTTCTCTTGAAGTTACCTGCCCCCTATATATATATAGGAAATAAATATATATATAAAAGGAAATAAAGTAACAATTGTTTAAAAAACGTTCTTTATTATTTGTTGCACAATACATTGAGAGAAATCAGAAGGTAGACCCGGGGCGGGGGGGGGGGGAGAAATTGGATTAGAGGAGTGGAGGAGGAGGGAAGGACAAGTCCAGAAACCAAATCAAAAGTTCACATATGCCAGCTTTCTGCTGCTTGGGAGATCCTCTGGGGTTGAGTGTGTGGGTCCCCGTAGCCTCCCCCCTTGTGTTCTTGGGCATCTGGGTGAGGAGGCTATGGAACTTGGGGAGGAGGGGGGCAGTTATATGGAGGCTGCAGCAGCAGTCTGTGGTCTTGCTGCCTTTCCCACATTAGATCCACCATACAGCGCAGCATGTCAGTTTGCTTCCCCATGAGCTTGACCATAGCGTCCTGCCTGCTCTCATCGCGTGCGTCCCTCCTCTCTTCATGTTCACTAAACGCTTTACAGGTCTCTGCAATTGTTTGCCTCCATGCATTCAGCTGGGCCTATCAGTGCGGGAGGACTGCATGAGCTCAGCGAACATGTCATCCCGAGTTCATTTTTTCCGCATTCTAATCTGGACCAGCCTCTGGGCCGGAGTAGATAGGGGCCGCGTTGAAACATTTGCACCTGTGGGAGGAGAAAAAGGGAGAGTAGTATTTTAAAATATACATTTCAGAGAACAAAGGGGACACACTTTCTCAGTGAAACAGGCAATTCATAGTACACAGCACATGTTCTTTCTGTACAAGTTAGCATTTTGCCTCTTACACCAAAGTGGCAGACACTTTAGTGTGAGTAAGCCAAAGCATGGCCAGGCAACAGAATTCATCTTACAGGCAGCCATGGTAAGCCCTAGGGGTACATGGGGTTCTGCTTCTTCCACATTCATTTCAATGCTTTCAAACTGCAGGGCCCCCTCTCCCACAGCAAGCAATGCCTTGTGGGTTTGCCATATAAAAGGAGGGCCTGCGGGCTCTCTGGGATGATCGCGTCACACAACACCCCTCCCCTCCCGACCCCCGACCCCACACCCAACGCGTGGCTCTGATGAGGCTCTGAGCAGAGATGAGCCCTTTAAACTAAACGCAAACAGCCCGGCACGGCTGGGTTTCTCCCCTACCACGTGGCTCCCATCAGGCTCTCACTCACCAGAAATACCTTCTCCAGGGTCATGGTCCGGGAGCCCGCCTTGGGAGTGGAGGAAGGCTATTGGCTCCAGCATTAAGAATAGTTCCTGGCTAGGGCGGAAAACGGATTTCCCACTTGCCGCCTGTGCACTGTCCTCCTCCTCCTCCTCTTTGTCCTCCAATAAACTCATCCACCTCTCTCCGTGCAACTCCCCCCTTGCAGGTATCCATGGACAGTGGTAGGTAGTAGTGGCGTCACCCCCCATAACTGCAAGCAGCTCACAGTAGAAGCAGAATGTATGGGGCTGTGACCCAGAGCACTCATTCGCCTCCCTGGCTTTTTGGTACGCTTGCCTGAGCTCCTTCATTTTTGTACAACGCTGCTCTCTGTTCCTGGAGTAGCCTCTTTCCATCATGGCCCTGGAGACTGTAGCGTACGTATTTGCGTTCTTTTTGGAACATAGTTCTGCCATAACAGATTCGTCTCCCCAACATGCGAGGGGATCCAGTATCTCCCGTTCAGACCATGCTGGAGTTCATCTACGAATCCGGGACTGCGTGATCTCTTGTGATGGTGGACTCTGCAAGGTCGCCTATGATGGTGGACTGTGGTGACCAAACAGGAAATGAAATTCAAGTGTTCCCGGGGCTTTTCCTGCCCACCTGGCTAGTGCATTGGAGTTGAGAGTGTTGTCCAGAGCGGTCACAAGGGAGCATTCTGGGATAGCTCCCGGAGGCCAATAACATCAAATTGTGTCCACAATACCTTTAACCTGGGATTGCGATCTCACTTTAAGTGCTACTCCACTTGCTGAGGTGGAGTACAGAAATTGGATTAAAGAGCCCTTTAAATCAAAAAAACCAGTTTGGTCATGTGGACGGAATCATTTTTTTTAAAATTAACTCTGCTAATTCTGAAATAACTGATTAGCGTAGACCAGGCCTTGGCGTTGCCTGCTGGGACTTCAAAGAGGGGTTGAGTCCTGCCCCTCTCTAGAAACAGCTGGGGTGGTGGGGCTCAGGCTTTGGGCTTCACCCGTGCATTGATGGGGTGGCAGGCTCCATCCCTGTCCCCTGGCCATGGGTCTTTGGGCTCTGTCCCTCAGTTCTCCCCCCCCCCGCAACTCCGTCACCCTTCACCCCTACTGCCTACACCGACCCCCCTCCCCATCCAGGGCTTTATTTGTCCCCAGGCTTGCCGGGGCTGAGTAAGTCTTCTGTTAAAACTGTGATACTTTTATGTTTGTTAATATCACTTTTTACAACAGACTTACTAGCTACCAATAAACAAATTACAATGATTTTGATGTGAATATGTGCATATTTATTTGTTTTTCTTAAAGCTAATGAAGTATTTTAGTGTGAGAGTGACCACTAGCAAAAGTTGGTGGCTGCACTCTGAGGCCACCAAAAATAGTGGCAACATTAGGTTAACAGGAAGGTAGTGCAGGTAAAATTGGGGGGTTGGACCCCAGCAATAACCAATGAAAGGTCAGCAATATTTTTTTTAATGTTCATACATCAAATTCTAAAAGTTACCCTCTGAAAAGGACCAGGTGGCTGAAAAGATTCAAGTCAGCATCTCAGCAGTATGCTGGATGAGGCGGGTGGGGGTGGGAGGGATGACTACTAAGAACTGTATTCTTTAACAAAAAAAGAATCCAAACCAAAACACAGCAAGCAGTAAACAAAAGAGTACATCCCCCCACTGATATCAGCATTTTCTCTCCCAGGTCCCACTTTGTATAGTCACCTGCTCTATATAGGTCAGACTTTTTATTTATTTAAGTACAACAGTAAGCTTGAAATTCCTGGCTTTCTGATCTTCTTAAATAAGCCTACAGTGTTAATCTTCACTCCACTTTAATATATTTCATTGTAAAGTTTTCCTAGATTTTTAAATATATTCAAATTACTCACACTATAATGTACATGGTGGTTCTGAAATAGAAGATAGTGATAAATCTATCTTTTGAGAAAAGTGTTGTGAGACAAATCATAAGTAAACAGTCTCTAATTAAAACTATTCTTAAACAGATTAGGCATAAACAGACTTTTGCATTTCAAATACCAGGTAAGCAAACCTCCTTTTAGACCTAGCTGAAATTCAGTAAAGATACCTAAATCTATGTCTACTTGTCTTGTCTCACCAGAGTCTGTGAGCTCCTCAGCAGGGACTGTTTCTTCTAGGGCTGTCAAGCGATTAAAAATCTTAATCACGATGTTAAACAATAATAGAATACCATTTATTTTAAATATTTTTGGATGATTACTACATTTTCAAGTATATTAATTTCAATTACAACACAGAATACAAAGTGTACAGTGCTCACTTTGTATTTATATTTTATTATAAATATTTGCACTGTAAAAAACAAAAATTTCAATTCACCTCATACAAGTACTGTAGCGCAATCTCTAACATGAAAGTTGAACTGACAAATGTAGAAATATGTAAAAAAACCTGCATTCAAAAATAAAACAATGTAAAACTTTATAGCCTACAAGTCCACTCAGTCCTACCTCTTGGTCAGCCAATCACTCAGGCAAACAAGGTTGGTTACAATTTGCAGAAGATAATGCTGCCTGCTTCTTGTCTACATCATCTGAAAGTAAGAACAAGCTTTCACATGGCACTGTTGTAGCCGGCGTTGCAAGATATTGATGTGCCAGATGTGCTAAAGATTCATATGTCCCTTCATGCTTCAACCACCATTCTAGAGGACATGCTTCCATGCTGATGATGGGCTCTGCTTGATAACAATCCAAAACAATGTGGACTGAGGCATGTTCATTTTCATGATCTGAGTCAGATACCAACAGCAGAAGGTTGATTTTCTTTTTTGGTGGTTTGGGTTCTGTAAAGAACAACACTCTGATGTGGAAACTACAGACTTCTAAAAGCACACTCCACACCTTGTCCCTCTCAGATGTTGGATGGCACTTCAGATTCTTAAATCTTCTTTGCATTTTGTCAAATATGCTGTGAAAGTGTTCTTAAAACGTACATGTGCTGGATCATCATCCAAGACTGCTATAACATGAAATATATGCAGAATCCAGGTAAAACAGAGCAGGAGACATACAATTCTCCCCCCAAGGAGTACAGTCACAAATTTAATTGACGCTTTTTTTTTTTAAACGAGCATCATCAGCATAGAAGCATGTCCTCTGGAATGGTGGCCGAAGCATGGAAGGGGCATACGAATATTTAGTATATCTGGCATGTAAATATCTTGCAACACCAGCTACAAAAGTGCCATGCGAACACCTGTTCTCACTTTCAGGTGACTCTGTAAATAAGAAGCAGGCAGCAGTATCTCCCATCAATGTAAACAAACTTGTTTCTCTTAGCAATTGACAGAATCAGAAGTAGGACTGAGTGGACTTGTAGGCTCTAAAGTTTTACACAGCTTTGTTTTTGAGTGCAGTTATGTAACCAAAAAAAAATCTGCATTTGTAAGTTACACTTTCACGATAAAGAGATTGCACTTTAGTACTTGAATTGAAAAATACTATTTCTTTTGTCATTTTTACAGTGCAAATATTTGTAATAAAAATAATATGAAGTGAGCATTGTGCACTTTCTATTCTGTGTTGTAATTGAAATCAATATTAAAAATGTAGAAAAACAAAAATATTTAATAAATTTCAATTGGTATTCTATTGTTATAAGTGCGATGAATCGTGATACTTTTTGAGTTAATCACGTGAGTTAACTGCCATTAAATTGACAGCCCTAGTTTCTTCCTGAATGTCTGAAAAGTGTTCAGCACATTGAGGGCACTGCCATAAATAAATAATTCCACAGTCCTTGGGGACAGTTTAAGGGAGAGTATAACTTTCCTTAAATATTAAATTTCTCTTCCATAATCTCATAATCCTAGGAAAGCAACACAGTTCAGCATCTTAGTTTGCATCCCTTTTGTTTTTCTGGAGGACCCTTCTGCAAGATAGCAGTGCCACAAAGAAACTGGTGTGGTGAGTAATGTTCTACCATGATAGCTGCTGTTTTGTGGGTGACAAAACAGTCACTCTTTTCCTGCTGCTACCCAAGAAAGAAGATATAAACATAAAGAGAACTACTCTGCATCACAGAAGCTAATCAGAAAAATGTCTAACTTCATCTTTTCAATAGCTGAAAATATTTTATATACAATACATGTCACCAATAATCATTTACAGATTTGTCTGTTTTTTGTTAACCACCTATGGTCCATAGATCATGTAACCTGACTCTTCCTCCTATGTGGCATATTACTTACAAACCTTTAAAATATTTTAGAAGCAGCATATATAATTCAAAATGTAGATACCATACAGCTAAATAATGTAAGCAGATTCCAGACACTAACACTTCCACTTTTATTTATTTTAAATTTTCAGTGGGCAGGGACAATGGGTACTATTAGAGAAGCAGGTAACTGGACCAGAAATCAAAGTCACCAGCCCTCATTTTTCAGCTTCTAATAGAAGCCTAGTGCCTAGTATGGAAAATCATTTTAATGTTATTGTGGTTTATAACAGCTTTCTGTATGCTTGACCTAGAACATATCTTAAATGTAGGATTTTTAAAGTCCCAATACAGAGAATGATGGATGTTTTCTCTCCAAACATACACACCAAGGCTCCAAACATACACACACACACTCACTCCTTTTTCCACACTGGAAAAAAAAAATCTTCAGACCTTACGAGGACAGCAAAGTAATTAACTAAAGATTAAGGGAACTCCAAAGGTATGGAGGATGATGGAAAATGACAAGAGGTGCAGGAGAGAGGTAAAAAGAATACAATAGAAAGCTGGAAAATGAGAACAATGGAAAGATTAGTCTTTAAATCCAGGTTGGATTCTTTCTGAAAAATATGTTCTAGCTCAGACAAAAGCTATGGATTTGATGCAGGAATTACTTTGTGAAATTCTGTAACTGTGTTATGTTTAACTAAGATAATCATAATGGTTCTTTCTAGCCTTAAAACTATAGGAGGGAAAAAGATTTAAAAAGTATCTGTGTGAAAACAGAAGTAAACATTAAAGTAAGGCATAAATCAAGAAATGATGACAAAACCATGGAGAGCTAGAGTTGTATCACCATGATAAAACTAGGGGGTCTCACATTTTGTAGCTTCTGTCAGCTGAGCTCTTTGCACATGCCACAGGCTCTTGCGTTCCTCCTTTCCACCCCACAAGCTCTCGTTGGGTCAAACTCCCCTTTCCCTTTATTTCAGGACTCTGTGGAACTCTCCCAATCTCTCCCGCATTCCAGGGGCTAACTCCACCCCCTCAATTGCCTGCTTTGCCATATACCAGGGACTCATGTGTCCCCCTCCATCCTCTCCTCCACCTTTATACAAGGGAGTATTTCCCCTTGTCCCTCCTCTTACCCCCATGCCAGGAGCTGTATCCCCTATTCCACCCTTTACCCATACTGAAGTCCCCATTCTCCCCCTTCCAGGGTCTGTGTCTCCCATTCCTGCCCCACAATTCCCTGATACCAGGGCCCTGTGTTTTCCCCTCCCTCTTCCCCCATTATTATTTCTTGTCTGTCTGGGAGATAATCATTCAGGGCATCAACATGTTAAACTGCAGATGGGGGGACTGTTACAGTGGTAGGTGTTAATGACGGGTGCCTAGATCATTGCCTCGATTTTTGGAAGTGACTGGATGCAGCATACAAAAGTTGTCATGTTACAACCAAACAGCAAACAAAGAAATGCCATCAAGTTGAACTCAGAACCAGCTTTGCTTGGCCAATAAAAACCGAGGTAGCAATCGGAAAGAGGATAAGCTGTTGCTAAGTGCAGGTAGAAGGAATTAAATATCAATACACAGTATAAGGAGAGAAACTCAGGCCTGGTCTGCACTAGAAAATTAGGCCAGTTTAACTATGTCTCACAGAGGTGTGAAAACTCCAGGTAGATAGCACTAAAATTCTTCTGTCAACCTAGCTACCAACACTTGGGGAGGTGGATTACCTACATGTGTGGGATAACCCCTCCATCGGCATAGGTAGCGCTTTACTGTAGATGCTACAGTAGCTGTATCACTAGCATTTCAAGTGTAGACAAGCCCAAAGGGTTTGAAAGCATGAAGCTAGTATACAGTAAAAAAAATAAGAGCTTGACTACACTAGGGAAGCAATGTACACTGGTGAAAACTCCTCACTTAACCACACTACACCAATACAGAACAAGGCTTCCACTGGTCTGACTCCCCAGTAAATCACTAGAGAATCAGTTGGACTGATACAATCCCCATTATACACTGGCATATTGCATGTGCACCTGTGCTTTGCACTGGTATAGCTACCCCCTCGGAAAGTACAGTCAGAGCCTTTGCAGATAGGGTAGGAAGAGTATGAAGTGGACAGAACAGAGCAGACACAGAGGCAATCAAAAACCAAAAGAAGAAAAGACTATGTGGTAGTCAATGTCCCTCTGAATACCACAAACTTGTAATATTTAAATTGCTTCACTCAGTTATTAAAACCAATTCAATTAAATCACAGAGGGTGTAACTCAAAATAGAGGGTAGACAAAATGAAATGGAAAGATTGGTGAAAATTATACCCAGGCTATATAAAATCTAGACTTCAGTATCGTGTAAGGCGAACTATATTTTGCATAGGTTAGAGGTTAATCACACAGCTAGCTGCAAACACCGGTTTCCTATACTGCAGGTAAAGTGGTCACCTTAAAAAAAGCAAGCATTTGCCAATAGGCTGAGATATCACAGGTCTTGCCCATCCTTAGAATAGCAAACTGTACTAAGTGCCTAGTATTTCTTGGCAAGTGTCAATTTCTTAATGGCAACCACAGTAAATATATTACCAATTAACCCACAAGTGTACAACAGATAAGCAGGTGATGCAATGACAGTTCAGTAGTTACAGTATCTCAAGGCCCTCTCTATCCCACAGTTATGCAGCTGAACCTCCCTTTCTTGTGAAATTTCTGCTTACAGTCCTATTTGTGCTTCAGAATTACTCTCCCGTCTACCAGACAGCTATCGGGGTGAAGAATGTCATTTGGCTTCCTCAATGCCATCCACTTTTAAGTGCTCTTAGGAAAAAAAGTTGCTAAATATTGTTACCCAGAAAACTCCTAGGCTCCTCAAGAAGTGATCTATATACTCCTTTTACCAGTCCTTAATTTGTGCCAGGGCTGAACCCCAGCACTGCATGGCAGTTCATAGCCCCAACACCTCTGGGCTTGCCTCATCAATTATGAAAGTAAAAAAAAAAAAATTTGCTTGAGCCCCGACACCACAATTAAGCACTGCTCCTTACTGTGGGACCGCTCATGTTATTAGCAACAATGAGCAACTGGACTGGGGGAGAAGCAGATGGTTCTAGCTCCAACCTGGCAGGTCTGTGGGCAGATGGACACTAGCTTGTCACAGGAAGGAGGATTGAAAGGAAGCACTGGCTCTTTGACTAGGTGTGGCTGGGAAAAGAGACATCCTCATGTGTAGAGTACTTCTAGTTGGCTTTTGGGCAGCAAAATGAAAAATTCTAGTTGAGACTTTTCCCCCCAAAAAGGAAAAACAACTGCATTTTGAAAGGGAGATGTAATTTTGCTGTCACTAAGTATTTTGCTATTTTAAAATGCAGAGATAAAAGGTAAATGAAGCTTGGAGCTGGTAAAAGACACTGATAAGGTGCAATTCATATCCTGATATTCACTAAGGAATTATGCAGCACCACTGTCCTTAAACTGAACTACAGCACTGATGACAGAATGAATGCTGTTAAGGCCTGCCAAACATCCCATACCACAAATCTTGATTCTTGGAGAGATGTCAGTCATGAATTTCAAATGCCACAATTTAGATGATATTTTCCATAAACACATTAATGACTAACTTGTTTGTCAGACTCAAGCACCATTGACCTTTCTAATGCAAGTTTTCTTCCCTTTTAGGTTGCTAATCTTATATTTATAATATATACTTGCACTTCCTTAAAAGTAACAGATGGGGGGGAACTCTATAGTAGGGGTCGGCAACCTCTGGCACATGGCTCGCCAGGGTAAGCACCCTGGCAGGCCGGGCCAGTTTGTTTACCTGCCACGTCGGCAGGTTCGTCGGACCGCGGCTCCCACTGGCCACGGCTCCCACTGGCTTCCCACCACCCCCATGCTAATGGGGGTGGTGGGAAGCCACGGCCAGTACATCCCTCAGCCCGCAGCACTTCCTGCTGCCCCCATTGGCCTGGGACGGCGAACCACGGCCAGTGGGAGCCGTGGTCTGCCGAACCTTCCGACGCGGCAGGTAAACAAACTGGCCCGGCCTGCCAGGGTGCTTACCCTGGCGAGCCGTGTGACAGAGGTTGCCGACCCCTGCTCTATAGGAATTACATATGTCTGAAAAATAATGAGGAGTGCTGCCACCTTTTGGATGTATAAAAGGGTGACATGTATTAGTAAATCTTTTATGTGAATTAGTTGTATAGAAGACTACTATAAGGAATTTACAGGATAGCAACCTTCAAAGGTTCTCAATTGTCACTTGTCTCGTTGTCACTCAAGCCCATTATATTGGCTTCATCTTTCACTCAGCCCTCTTTTGATCATGCATCCATACCATTTCTAAATCTTGCCACTTTTTCTGCACAACAGCTCCAAGACATGATGTTTTCTCTGTTCACACAGCCAAATTTTTTGACCAAGACATGATTATCTCCCACTTTGAGATTCTCCTACTCCATTACCAGGTGCTGGACTACAATACCCTGAATATCAATTGTTCTTATCCTTCACGTCCGAGATTAGTCACAGACTTCCTAAAGAAAAACTTCTGGTGCCCAGTCATGTAGAGTGATCAGACAAAACATAATATTCTCTCTTTTTTGAGAAAAGTCTACACACATCTGTCTACCTTACTCTACCCATCCTTTGATGATGACCTAGGCAGGCTTAACTTCTCTAGGAACACTAGTTAGGTTCAGGGAACAATTACTCCCTCTGTCTCCTGAGGGTCCCTTTTAAGCCCATGGGAATTCTTTTGTTCTATATTTCCAAGTCTTCTCCTGTTCCAGTCCAAACCAATTTGTAGGCTGACTTGACAGAAGGGGAAATCAAAGCTAGCAATTGTGGCATTGTCCCTTAACAACTTCAGTATTTGACTGAAGATGAGCCACCTCTCAGCATTCTGTCTTGATGAGCTATCCCAATATAGTCATACAAAAAACACCCCAACAAACAGGCTAGCACACAGTATTCATAAATTACAGAGGAACTCCAAATCTGTCACAGTAACATTGATAGAGACTTCAGCTCGGGAATTGTAAACAGAAGTGTAGTACATTTGCTCAGTACAACTGTACTGTTTTAATGGCAATTACACCTGAGAAAATATTTCTGTTTTTGTAAAAACAAATCTCATTCATCAGCTGAAATGTAAGAGTTTAATCTCAAAGCAAAACAAGATTACTACTTTTAGAGTTTATTGTACCTTTTTGCTATTATGTACTAATGAATAATTTAAAACTGAAAACCATAAAAACTTGGCAAACTAAGCATTTTCAAGGAATCTTAAATGGAACTTTTTAAAAGATATTTTCGACTGCAATGGGAACAGAGATAAGTGTTTTAATACAGCTATACTACAGTAAAGGACAGTCAGCATTTCTATTATAGCCTCATGTTTCCAGGGGTTTATCACTTATCCATTGTTCACACTATGCTGAAACTTGGCCTACACTTGGCCTAGACTCCAACATCGTATTTCAGTTACCAACATACTGAGATTATAAAATTGGCATCAAGATAAAAAACCAAACTCATTTCTCTGTGTTTGAGTTTTAAGCCGTTTTAATGTCAAGGATGCTAACTGCTGCTTTGTTCGCCAATAATCGGCGGCCAATTTCTGCAGTATTTAAATCCATAGCCTTCAGCCATGTAACTCAGAATAGTTTCAGAGAAATAACCCAGCATTTTCCAGGGTAAAACTCCCTTTGCAATATGAAATTTCTTTTAAAGGTGACCTAACCTCCTCCCTGTGATTACCTGATGCCATATTGTTGCAACCAGCCAGGTGCCGCTCACTGAAATTCAAAACACAACAGAGAACAAGGGAATCGGGTAGGAGAAATTGCACGCTTCAATATAATTGCAGCTGGCAAGTAACTGACTACCATGAAAACACTTTTTTCAAAAGCTAAAATTTGAACAAAAATTGCCAATCTAATAGAAATTTGACTCCAATGTAATCTCAAGTAGCAAGGCAGAATAGACGAAGCAAGTCTTATAAAATTAGGACTGTGAAACAGTAATACTAATTAAACTGAGTATCTTGGAACATGGACAGAGTAACAAATTGCAAACACCTCATAAATTGTACTTAGATAGCATGCAACAACAGTGCCTAGCACAATGGAGACCTAATCCTTGATTGGCACCTCTAGGCACTATCGCAATAAAACAAAACAGTCCGTTAAATCTTTAAAGTGTGAAAGAGTGGACTGCTTGTGAAGATTGGAAGCGTTAGTAATTTTCCCATTTGCTGTAATTTGTTACAAGTTCCAAGCATATATTTTACGTGACCTCCACAGCAATTATGCAAATATTCTCATTTAAGAATCCACAATATCACACAATTTGTTTGGTTTGGGCTTTTATAATAGTAATGGTGTTCAGAAATCCTTCACCATTACGGAAAGCATACCCTCAACTCTATCCAAAAACCCCAACAAACAGATGTCTTTTGCAGGGTGCTTGAAAGGTCACCCAATTTGGGCTATTTCAGACAAATGGGGAAACAAGTTCCAGAGTCTCAGGGCACATCTACACTGCCCACTTACAGTGGTGTGGAAAGTATATACACCACATGCCCCGTTCCCCTGGCAAAGGCATAAGTAGCAGTGTAGATAATGACACTACATGAACAAGTAGAGACATGCCTGAACCCAGTGGGTATGTATCCTACAGGGCTCTGTACATGCCCAAGCAGCACCTCCCCCATCTAAGGGTAGGGTTTTTAGTAGGGTAATGTCCCAATGCCAGAGCCTTTCCCCACTGTCTCCCGCTGCCAGAGCCTTTCACCACATGCCACTGCCAGGGGTGTGCAGCTGCCAGGGGAGTGCAGTGTAGACATAGCTTAGAGCCCGCTGCCAGACACACCCTCTCTTTTGTAACCAGGAGAATCCTATTCAGGCACCTTTCCTGACTACAGCTATGGTATTATGCCATGGCTGAAGCCAGTCACAGACATTAAGGCTTTACAGGTCATAACACCTTAAACTCCACCCAGAAAACAGGCAGCCAGTGCAGATCTCAGAGCACTGGTGTTATATGCTCCTAGCAAGGTGCCCTGCTCAGTAAGCCAGCTGCTGCTTTCTGCAGCAGCTTCAGTTTCTGAATGGCTTAAGGGTGTAGTCCATGTAGAGCCCATTGTAGAGCCCAGTCTCGTTTTTGTTATCTCATGAACAATGGCAATGACCACATCAGAAAGGAAAGGTCTCAACCTTTTAAAAAGGTGACTAGATTACTGTTTAATGCTTCTTTCAATGCTATAGGTGGTGCCGATTATCTCCACAAGCAAGGGACCCAGTAATTCACCAGCTAGGAAGGGCACTGCTCCAAAGACTGAGGGACAAAGTTCTCTCAACATCTCAAGTGCCTCAGGGAGCACCAGTTGAAACTCTAGCAGGCAAGATGTTGCCCTTATTCCTTCAAGATTTTGCTCTGCCACCACAGACAGTCCATCCATAATTTGATTAATTTTTCCTGCAAAATGACTAGCAATTTGCTCACAATGTGGGGTAGTCAGACTAGTGAGTGAGCTCAGACTGTCTTGATTCATCAGATTATCTACCATCTGAAACAAATCTGTAGTCTGAGATTTTGTGGATATTGTGGTGGTGGAAAATAAATTTTTATTTGCCTTCTGACAGCCACATAAGAGTTTTTAAAAATTCTTTATGCTGCAACTGATCAGTCTTATTATGAGACTTCCACAACCAGTACCCTAGCCATTTTCTCTCTCAATTCATCACTGAACAGCCACAAACAAGGGTGACCTATGAAAATGAAGTCAGAATTTCGGAAAATGAAGAGAATGCCTAGGGGTCACCTCATTAATGGTGGAGGACAAAAAGTATATTGTTCTACTAGCCCATGAGGAGGGTCTTTTAGTGAAACAAGATTCTCCCTCAGAGCAATCTGGATCTTTTCTTGTTCCATTAATCTGAGGACAAATCATCGAAACAGGTCCTTCACCTTGACAACCTCAAAGCACAGGAGTTAAACTTGTGTCAAGGATCAACAATTAACAGCCAATTGTCTAACTTCCAATCTCAATCCAAAAACCAGATCCAGAGTGTGACGAGCTATATGAACTGACCAGGAAATCCTGAGCTACTCCAAAAAAGTCGTCATCTACATGCAAATTGAAATCAGAAAACAATTAAATTTTGCCACTCTAGCAATCAGTTTAGTCAGTTCAAACTGACATAGCAGTGTAACAGGTCAAGCAACAAACTGAAACCAGTCCCATCTTAATCCCATCCTGGGACTTTCCTAGTAAGGGTACGTCTACACTAGCCGCCGGAACGGCGGTAGTGATCGATCTATTGGGGATCAATTTATCGCGTCTAGTGTAGATGTGATAAATTGATCCCCGATCACTCTGCCGTTGACTCCGGAACGCCACCGTGGTGAGAGGCAGAAGCGGAGTTGACAGAGGAGCAGCAGCGGTCAACTCGCCGCCATCCTCATGGCCAGGTAAATCAACCTAAAATATGCCAACTTCAGCTGCGCTATTCACGTAGCTGAAGTTGCGTATCTTAGGCTAGATCTACACTGGGGGCGGGGGGAGACTTAAGTGAACATACTATCAGATCCAGTTTTGGAGAAGGAGACCTCATTAGGCTGGATGCAATCAGCATGGCCATACCTCCTCCCTGCTGAGTCCCACTAGGTTTATAATGTACCAAATAGCAGTTAACACCACGTGGGTAACATTAGACTAGCAGAATCATTTACCTTGTTTTCAGTGATGCACAGGATCAGGAGTTGAAGCTTTTATTAAAGCACAGACTGTTGATGATTTATTTCCCTCTAAGAGTTATCATCAGGAACTGAAAGCCAGGAACCTTGTCTCTTGACAATTAAGCCTCCTGAGGTGACACCAAAAATAAAGAGAAATTAAACATCTTGTTCCTGATTTCTCCTTACAAAATTACTCTCCCCCTCCCCCAATTGTCACGGAGATCAAGGAACTAAGCCCTGCAACCAGACCCCATCCTGGGCTTACATATTCCAGCATACAGCAGCACTGTTCTGTACTTTTGTCCATTTGACAGTGACCTCTAAAGGAATTCAGTTGCTGCAACTAGGTACCCCAAACAGCAAGACCCAGGGCTAGCTGAAAAAGACATCTTAAAATAAACTCTTCCTAACCCATCTTTACTTTTCACCACAATTCAGAACTTCACACTGGCGGGCTCTTACATCTTAGGGACTCCCCCTCCCCATAATGCCATCCCTCTCAAAACATAAATCCCCCTCATCATTACAACCTATTGTTTCCTCCCACCATAGTCACACTCAGTGCAGCTCAGCCAGAAGCCAGCGAGTAAGGATAGTGCCCATTGTTGACAGCCCTGCGATGAAAACTGCTACACTTGGTGGGGGGGTTATTTGGCTTGTACGGGGAGACTATAATGCCATCTTTCCATTCATAGAACCATAGAATATCAGGGCTGGAAGGGACCTCAGGAGGTCATCTACTCCAACCCCCTGCTCAAAGCAGGACCAAACCCAACTAAATCATCCCAGCCAGGGCTTTGTCAAGCCTGACCTTAAAAACCTCTAAAGGAGATTCCACCACCTCCCTAGATAACCCATTCCAGAGCTTCACCACCCTCCTAGTGAAAGAGTTTTTCCTAATATCCAACCTAAATCTCCCCCACTGCAACTTGAGACCATTACTCCTTGTTCTGTCACCTGGTACCACCGAGAACAGTCTAGATCCATCCTCTTTGGAACCCCCTTTCAGATAGTTGAAGGCTGCTATCAAATCCCCCCTCCCCCCTCATTCTTTTCTGCAGACTAAATAATCCCAGTTCCCTCAGCCTCTCCTCATAAGTCATGTGCTCCAGCCCCCTAATCATTTTTGCTGCCCTCCGCTGGACTCTTTCCAATTTTTCCACATCCTTCTTGTAGTGTGGGGCCCAAAACTGGACACAGTACTCCAAATGAGGCCTCACCTATGTCAAATAGAGGGGAATGATGACTTCCCTCGATCTGCTGGCAATGCCCCTATTTATAAAGCCCAAAATGCCGTTAGCCTTCTTGGCAACAAGGGCACTGTTGACTCATATCCAGCTTCTCGTCCACTGTAACCCATAGGTCCTTTTCTGCAGAACTGCTGCCTAGCCATTCGGTCCCTCGTCTGTAATAGTGAATGGGATTCTTCTGTCCTAAGTGCAGGACTCTGCACTTGTCCTTGTTGAACCTCATCAGATTTCTTTTGGCCCAATCCTCTAATTTGTCTAGGTCCATCTGTATCCTATCCCTACACTCCAGCGTATCTATTACTCCTCCCAGTTTAGCGTCATCTGCAAACTTGCTGAGGGTGCAGTCCATGCCATCCTCCAGATCATTAATGAAGATGTTGAACAACACCGGCCCCAGGACCGACCGCTTGATACCGGCTGCCAACTAGACATGGAGCCATTGATCACATTCTGCTAGTACTTTACCCTCTGGTTTCTGACTCAGTTGCACCAAGGATTTAACTGCTGTTTCAAAGCAGCTTTTGATTCAGTTGACAGGTCTCCACCTTCGCTTATGCTAAAAGGAGTTGGTATTCAAAATGTTGTGCTAACTCTGGAGCACAATTTTCACACCAGCACCAATTCACAGCTTTTGACATTAGGACTTGCCACTCCACACATTGGAACAAAGACTAGTCAAGAAGTGTTTACCGACCAAGACTACACCAGTGATATCACCCTGCTTGTGGAAAAGTCAGAGAATTTCAGCCCTCCCCTCCAAGACACGACCTGCACTATGGGGTTGACTATCTCCTGGCACTAGATCAAGGTCCAGAACCTCAGAGCTGGCCTACCAGAACCTCAGTGCAGGTGGAATCGAGTACCATGGAGAGTGTTGATGAATTCATCTACATAACAAGCAGAGTTCAAATAGTAGTAGCAAACCAGATGTTCTTCAGCAAATAGGTCTTGCTGCCTCCTTATGAAGTATAAGCAGCAAAGAATCCTGTGGCACCTTATAGACTAACAGATGTTTTTGCAGCATGAGCTTTCGTGGGTGAATACCCACTTCTTCGGATGCAAGTCCGAAGAAGTGGGTATTCACCCACGAAAGCTCATGCTGCAAAAACATCTGTTAGTCTATAAGGTGCCACAGGATTCTTTGCTGCTTCTACAGAACCAGACTAACACGGCTACCCCTCTGATACTTATGAAGTATATGTCTTGATTATGGATGCAAAAGTGTCTTTGCACTGAGACAAAGTTCAGGATCAAGCCTGTGTACTACCTGTTTTATTACAAAGGTCAGAAACTTGGACCCTCCTACAGGCAGATTTGGAGCACCTTCACAGAGCCACCTGAAGGTCTGCCCCAGAGATTCATGGATTTGTAGGCTCTTCACTTGTGTAACGCCATCACCCATACTCATTCTGGCTGTTGCACTGATCCCTGGCAGGTCTATAAATGTGTGTATCGTCACTCTGCTGTTATTGCCAAATATGGAGAGCAACATCAACACAATCACCCACTCCCATTGTCTCTGCATCCCAGTCCAATCAGTCCCACTTCCATGAAATTAGCTGAGAGAATTCAAGATCATCCCCACCTCATAACCCCAAAAGACTTGTTCTCATAATGGTACAAACCCTTTCATCTATCCTCTCAAATTTCATGATTCACTCAAGTTTATGACACCTCCTGGCCTCTCACACCACACTGCCCACATTTCTGATCTCATCATCACCTATAACCAGCGTCCCTGCCAGAGTTTAGACCCATAGGTATCTCACCAAGGGAGTCTTATCCAGGGCCAGCTCCAGGCACCAGCGAAGGAAGGAGGTGCCTGGGGTGGCCAACAGAAAGGGGCGGCACTCCATCCGTTATTGGGGCGGAATATCCGGGTCTTCGGCGGCGGGTCCTTCAGTCCCTCTCTTCCTCATAGGCAGCACTTCGGCAGCAGCTCAATCAGGTTTTTTTTTTTTCTTTGCCGCTTGGGGCGGCAAAAAAGCTGGAGCCAGCCCTTGTCTTACCTTAATGATTTCTTATCCTACTGACCTCTCACCCCAACAGGAAAAACAAACAAACAAAAAAAACCCCACATTTACAACATACTACTTTTCCTCCATCTAAATCCTTCAACATAAATGATTCATTATTAATACCTTTAAAAAAAAAAGTAACTGCCTAGCTAATTCTAGAAGTTAATGATTTGATTAGGTTTAAACTTATAAAATGATTTAGGTGTATTGGAAAAATATTTACAATGTAATCTCCTGAATAGTTCTGAGAATACGGATACTTTTAAGTCACTTGGAATCGGAACAAGATACCAGGAAAGGCAAGAAGAAGAATTGAGATATTTATGGTATAGAAGAGGGAAACTGTACTGGAAAGAGGCTCTGGGATAACAGATCCTGTTATAAAAGCTAAAGGAATATGTAAAAAAATGGTCTATGCTTTTGGATAATTTAAAAGCTATTATATTTCAGGGTCCTTTTGTTAAGGTCCAGTTACTTACCAAACAAAATGGCACTTAATACAGAAAGTTTCCTGTATTAAAGTGCATGTTAAACACAAGATCTATAAAAATCTTTATGAATACTTCAATTTTTTTTTCTTACGGCAGACATGAAGGACGTAGCACAGTAAGACCACAAAGCCTCACTACAATACTAAAATTAGCTGAATAACCTCCAGTCACTCTACCGCCGCTCCTGCATTTTATTTTCCTGATCTTAACACAGAGATCCCGGAATAGGTGTTAAGGAGCTGGACACGTAAGGGCAACCTACTTTTTAATATATTAAAATCATAAGCCAACAGTAGGGGTTCTCTGTGCATATTCTAACCAAATGAAAATGGGTAACTGTTACAAAAGCCTCGCTCATTCTTTATATAAAAAACAAGGATCCTACCTTCTTATAAAAATCTACATTCATTCTTCCTGAGCATCAGTATTTGATTCACAACTCTATTAACAAGGACCATAACAAAGTTCTGCTTAACTAAAATCAAGACAAGGATAGTTTTTACAAGTGACAAAAAACTAAGATTAGACAAGGATTTCTTAATTACATAATGGAGGTCACTATAAGTGTAGGAAAAAAGGGTTCACTGCAACTGCTAAGTTTCTCATAAGGCAAAAAGTATTTTTAATTCCAGTGGAATAATACAACAAACCAGACCCAATGATAGAGAAATAAAGTTTATAGAAATGCAAATGTTGAAGTGTAGCTGGTGGTAGTAATTGAATTGGTTTATGACTGAAGAAAGGCATTCCAGTTTCACTAGAATATACCTTTTTTTCTAAGCACACTTTGTTAAAGTAACTTCCAGTCTGATTTATTTCCAAATACAGTACATTTATCCAAACAAGAGCATGTACATTCAATATAGAACATTTCCAGCAACAGTTATAGTCCAGTTCCCATTCACAGTGTATTTTTTTTAGTGCAAAGCACTAAAAAGGCCAAACATTCTTCTATCCATAAAAGCATTTTTTTTTAATCGATGACCTTGTGATCAACATTTTTAGATTTTTTTAATACAAAAAGTATATATGACAAGGCACCTCCCTAAGCAAGAGAGTGAACCTCTATAAAAACATGGTATTTCTTCTGATGTACAGTACCTTTCAAATTGTGGCAATTTGACACAAATCACTAAACAAAATATCTTCTAAAAAGTAAAAAAAAATTGATGCACAGAAGCCTGCCAAGATTTCCATAATGGCAGGTGTGCTACTGTTTTGCTAATATCTTGATTATAAAATAGACAAAAGGATCAGTAAGCATTTTGCAAATCCTACAATAAAGTCAAGTGCTACCTAAAGTGGTCATTTAAGATCTTGCGAGAAAAAAATATTCTGAGTTTCTCTCACACTATCCTCCCTTTTATTAATATTTAAAGAAATAAAACTAGCATTATAAGAAGTGGTTGTGCATGGATTGTCTGTGTCTATAAAACATCAGAAAATATTCACTACCTTCATATTAACATTAGTGTGTTTTTTAAAACAATAACTGAAAAATTAACTGCAACTATCATTAAAGTGCTTGTGTATAAAATTTAAACACAAAATTAAAGAATATGGAATAGGGGATGTAGGTATTTTTGTAAACTTCCTAAATGTTTACAAATGAAAGGCTGTCCTATGAACCATGCATGAAAAAAAAAAAAAGTATTGGCAATATCTCTGCAGCAACTTTAGTACAGTGAAATTCAGTACACCCAAAAGTTGGGAAATTAGTCAAACTGAACAAACTGAAGTTATGACAATTACTAAAAATTAGAACAATTCAGCCAATATACACTAATATGGTGTTTGCTCTTATACATTCATTTGTAATAAATTTAAAACAGTACATAACAAAGCAAAAGTTTGCCAGCCAAGTAGAATACCACATAAAAAGTCACAGAATTGGTTCATCAGTATTAGCAGTACTAAGGTCAGTATCTGTGGTGACCTCTCAAGTTGATTTCCTAAATAAAAATAAGTTTTCTTCAAAAAAAAGCTTTTTGTAAAGGGTTTTTTGTTTTTAAAGCACAGAAAGTTCATTTTCTATTGATAACTTTGCTGAACTGCTTAGAGACAAGGGTAGTTAATTGCTAGTCTATAGATGCAGCTTGTGCATTGCAAATCAACAGTTACCTGACAGTGTTGGGATGAGGCACTGTCACAACAAGCCATGAGAATAGTTATTAATTTAGTAAGAAAACAATAGTTTACTAAAGTATTTCCTCATTTTTCTTATGGTACCATTTTCAAGATATTAGTAGTTCTAACACCAAATTAAAGTCTTTCCACTCAAATGAACTCCAAACTTTCTGTACATCACTTGAAGTTATCTGAGGAGAAATGGGAATAAATTAATATTTTGAGTTTACCAAAACAACTTGTTTACTAGTTATACAACAGTGAAACTATTTTTAAATGCAAGGTGGTACCTAAAATTTACCATAAACAAAAAATTTAAAAACATTCTCTTCCTCAGACAAGATTAGTGGGATTTTAAGAGAGAACCCAGCTCATTGTTAAGTTGCATTTTCTTTAGCAGAAAGTGGTTGCCAAACCACTGAAAACCCACCTACGTATGCCTGACTGGTAATCCACTGCAGAAGGTATACCAAGACAGTTGTCTTCGGGAAGAGAGCACTTCTGAGTTGAAGTCAATAGCACATACAGGACAAGGTATATGTATTTAGCCTTATTTTCAATTAACAGGTATTTATTATAAGGAGAGAGTTCCAAAGTAATAATTTGAAGACTGCTTCCCCTCCCCACACCCACGCCTGTTTTTATTACAAATATCTGCAATATCCAAAAAGCCTTCATGATGATTCTGAAATCTAAAATGGCCATCTATAGGTTATTTCCATTTAACCAAGAAATATATTTTATAATTAGAAGACTACCTGTGCCACCATTTTTTCTATAAAGCAGGACTGCGGAAAAACAGTAAGTCATCACAATAAAGAAAAAACATTCATATTTAAGGCGCTATCCTGGAAACGCTTACTCATGCAAAGAGATGCTTTTAGGATTATACCATGATGTTGGGAGAGTGAGGAAAACTTAATAGAATAAGTTAAAAGAAAAATAAAAGTTTACTGCTGGCTGCTCATTCCAAGTTAGATGTAGAGATTTATTTACTCTGCTGTAATGCACTTTTACATCAGATATAAAAGTACCATAATATTTTTGTAACTATCCTACAAATGTGTACATTAGCAGGATAAACCATGTGAACAAGTACCAAACAAGTGCAAAACTAATTAAAATGTCTACTGTAAACATAAGCCAATATAAATTGATTTTTATAATATTAAAACAGTTTAGAAGAACTGTACAGCCTAACTTTATTAGGTTGCAACTTCCTGAAGAAAAAAAGAAGTAGTTTGGAAATTGACTTGTCTCCAAGCCACTGAAAACATATTTTGCTGAAGAGGCAAATGTGATAGCCACATTACTTTTGGGTCTCCTACACCATCATCTATTGGAAAGCATATGTTCAGGCAACAAAATAACGGGGGTGGGGGCTGTGGTGGTGTTTGTTTTTAAATAGAGGCAAAACACTAGTTGTTTCTCACCAGACAAGAGCTTTTGATCTTGTACTTCTGCCTTTGGTTTTGTTTTCTTCTGGTGAATGAGATGCATTTGCCTTGTGAGTTTTCTTATGGTGTTCTAGAAAAGTCTTTTTGGCAAATGCCTTTCCACATTTATTGCATCTGTGAAGAGAAAAGTTTTTTGTGACTTTTACTTCTATGCCAACATCAGCTCCTTCAAACTTTTTACTCGGTGAGTTAGAGGCGACATCCTGTTTTGAACCAATCTGTCTTGCTTCATCCCTCTGAGGGCCTCTTTTTGCCACCTTATTTAGAACAAAATCAATAGGCTTTTTTATTGCTCTGATTTCTAAACTTGCAGTTATTTTACCAAGGTAACGTGATGACTTTTTATGAACTACAGTTATATGCCTTATCACATCACGTTTGCGACGTGTTTCATAAGTGCAGAGAGGACACCTGTAGAATTTAACATAAATGTTATTTCCATCTGTGTGCAACTCAATGTGTTTTGTCAAGTTCTGTTTAGAAGTAAATTGGCGTTTACACAGTTTACAGTAAAGCTGCTTGAAGTCAAAGCCAGCTGAAAGTTTTGGCTTCCTTGTTTTTTGCTGGCCACCTGCAGCAGATGGATTGGTTGATTTAGGGGTTTCAAGGTCTCGCTTAACTTTATTTTTCTGTGCTGCTGGTGTGTTCTTTTTCTCATTTGAATGACTTGTTCCCTTTAACTCATTCTGTGGAGAAAGGGTGACGGAAGGGGTTGAAGATTCTACAGAATCTGCTGGTTCAACTTTTACTTTTATTTCTGTGCCGTTGGTAGTATTATTGGGTCCTTTCTCTCTTTTAGAGTTCTTTCCGGAAAGCATTATCTTGTGAACAATTTGCATGTGCCTTTTAAGCATTATTTGTGAACTATATTTTCTCTTGCACAGAAGGCATTTGCAGGCAGTTAAATTGTATTCAGCCTTTGAGGAAGACTTTTGTTTTCGGGTCTTAAAAGATTTTTTAGCAGAAACTGTATCCAAGAACAAAGGTTGCCCAGGCTTTGTAGCAATATCAGGAGTAATGGAATCCCTCCTTAACCCCCTATGAACTTCATCAAAATGCCTCCTTACATTGGCTTTTGTAGCAAATGATTTATAACATACAGGACAACTTCTACCTAATGTTACAAGCACATTCTTATTTCGTCCTTTTGTAGAGCGCTGATTTGGTTTCTTTTTTGTTTCTATGTACTTCTTTAGTTCTTCCATCTTTTTTTTGTGTACTTTTCTAATGTGCCGACGTACACTACGTCTGGAATGAAATTCTTTTCTACATAAACAACAAATCAACTGGTGGCCAAAATCAGAATTATCAGAAGAGTCCAATTCAGGATTTAATGCTGGAGGTTGTTCGTCAGGAGTAGGTATTACATTTATTACAGCATCAGCAGGTGGCAACTCTAAAGTTTCTGTATCTGGAGTTGAAACAGTTTTGGGTTGCTCAGTGGTAGGTTCCTGTATTTGTAATGGAGCTTGTTCAGGACTACTGCTAATCTCAATGTTCTCTTCTGGGTTGTCAGTTCTTGAAATGTACTGAAACACAGCATTCTGATTTGTTTCTATAGGTTCCAGCTTAATTACATATTCTTGTTTGTCCACTCTAGGATAAATGGCTTCCAGGAGATTATTTACGGCTTGGCTTTGTTTATCATTGACATCTGGAAGGTCTGTAAAAACAAAAGGTTATTGTTTAATCATCTAGAAATCTCAAGTTACTATATTACGTTTTTAAATTTCAAAGTGAGCCTTGAATATCAGCCTAATCATTGAATTATGTGCCCACAAATTTAGTTTTTAATTTAAAGTTCATGTTTGTACTACTTTTCAATAATTGCTATAATTACAGCCAGCCTACTAGGGAGAAATCTTGCTTAATTTGCCAAATCAACCACCAGTTACCATGTCCAGTAGTGGATTTTCTCTGGATAATCAACAAATCTTATTACATCAGTATAAATGTCCTTAGAATTATTAAGGATCTTGGTTTACCTCAGAGATCAACTAACTCCTTTTGGTATACTTGAACCGGCAGCCCCCAAGTTTAAGATGTGCTTTGTGTCTGTAATGAATTTCTTTTCTAGGAAAACAACAAACCAACTACTGGCCAACGTCAAAATTATCAAGATGCAACACCTGACCTTGTTCTTCGTGAGTGTTACCTAGTGTACAATATCATTAGGGAGAGCTTTTCCGGGGGCTAGAGGTAGAGTAGTTTCAATGAAGGACCTGCAACTCTGGATGTTACTTCTCCCTGCCTCCCTCCAACCCTCAACTTTGTCCATCAGATCCCAGATGTACTGACCTTTAGGACACACTACAAGGCCTATACAACCGCACATTTTCTATAAGGGAACAACAAATAGGGTATGAGGATGAAAGGAGAATTTCATTTGTGGCGGGTTGGGAGTTTCATTGGTAGAAAGAACTTTTTATATGTTTTTATAAAATGGGAAGTGCCTAGAGAGCTAGATGGGTGCTTGGTAAATTGAAAAAAAGATATACATAAAACAGAAATTCGATCAGCACTTTTCAAAATAACCTTAATATGATTAGCGTTCAGATCATTTAAATCTGTGTAAACAAATCAAAAAATTAAGCTACTTTAAATTTTACTTTAAATGTTTCAATTGTAAACAGCTATATTAATATTAAAATAACTTGCAATGGAAAGGTCAAGGAAGCATAAGGTGTTTTAAGTTCAGATGAGATTTTGCTTGTAAATATTCACAACAGACTAAAAAGTATACTTATTGATCCTTCCCTCCAAATGAAATTAGTTATATGTTCAATTTATAATGAGCCCTCAACCAGTTAAAAAATACTCCTGGTATGTCCTTCAAAATGTATTATCCTGAGAGTCTTATTGAATCACCAAAACAAAATTAAGAACTGGGACACATTTTCCCTGCAATTCTATTATTTCCAGGATATATTAATATCTGCATATGACAATATATTAGAATATATTATAAACTACCTCTAAGATGCTTTTTAAAAGAGTGGTCAATAACCTTACAGTTAACTAGAGATGAAGCTCTATTAGATCATCCAGACAAGATGCAAGTTACAGTTCTTGATATAGGATGTGAACATTAAACCAATACTACATTTCTCGGTCTCTCTAAAATCCACTGACTAGCTAACACCTTTCCTAAAAACAATCATTAGATCAGTCAATCGAGTTCACTAAAATGGCTGGTTGTGACAGGAGACGAAAATAAAATGGCTAACTGCAGCGTATGCTCTGAGGTAATAGTAAAGCAAACTGCCTCCATCAATTCCCAAAACCTACTAAGCTCCCCCCAAAAAAGAGATCAAAGTTGCAGAGGATGGATTCTCCAAGAAAATCTGAAAATGTAAAGAGACCTCACTCAGAAGAGTGTTTCTGGCAGCGTGGTGGGACTTCTCAGACTCCAAGTGAACACACGGCAGCCAAATCAGGCAGAAATGCCAGAGCTGAAGAAAATCAAATGGCTTCCAAAGTAGGCATTCTGGAGATGATCTCAGAGTATAATTCCATCAGAGATGATATGACGACCAAGCTTTTTGCAGTCAAGAAGGAATAGCGAGCCCTACGCTAGAGAATGGCCTAAGAGAAGCAAGTGAGGGTAAGTCTACAGTGCAAGTAGATACCCACACCTGGCTGGCCTGTGCCAGCTGACTTGGACTAAGGGGCTGTTTAAGTGCTGAGTAGGCTTCCGGTCTCAGGCTGGAGCATGGGCTCTAGGACCCTGCAAGGTGGTAGGGTCCCAGACCTTGGGCTGCAACCCAAGGCCAAAAGTCTACACTGAAATTAAAGAGCCTCTAAGCCCAAGCCCCACAAGCCCAACTCAGCTACTGTGGGCTAACCACAGATGTCTAAATACAGCACAGACATACACAGAGAGAAACAGACTTGCAGAGCTGGAGCAGAGTGCGATTCTGTTTATATTGGATTACATAGAACACAAAGTGAGAAGGAACAACATCAGAATTAAGGAACTGCCTGAAAATGCTGAAGGAGGAAACCCAATCTGGTATGTAAAAAGTTTAAATTGTGGAGTCATTACAGCTGAGCTGTCTGTAAAAGGTAAAGGTGGAGAAAGCACACGGGGCACTACTGCACCCTGCCCCCCCACACACACACCTGGACCTCATAATAATAAATTAATAAACCCTGAGACCTAATGCTGAAATGTTGCTATTATCAGCAGAAAAATTTAATTATGAAAAAAAGTCAGAGAATTTAGAGCTCAAACTCAAAGGCCTTGACCTTTCTGCCCTAACTTTAAAAAAGAAAAGAAAAAAAAGCAGCACTGAGAAAATTACAGCAGCACTCAGGAGGGCAGATATCCACTGCAAAAGTTGACTCCCACTTAGCTTTCAAAAATCAGTATTATACAGAAAAATATTTTAAACAAGGAGAAAGTACATTCAAGATGCTTGGGATAGAAATCCAAATCTCAAATGTACAAAAAGACTCTCCAGAGGTAGTAACTACAGATAAGCCACTGAAAAACCCTTAGCAAATGATAAAACCCAGGAAAAGGGAATTGGGAAAAGAAAAAACGTAAGACTCTAGAGACCATACTGGCAATGGCAGAAGTGAAAATGAAAAAAAGAACTCTGATACTAGAGGAGTAACCTAAAGACTAACCAGAAGAGATTTCTTGGGAGTCACCAGGAATGACCAACTGAACAGTAACTACGTTAAAATTACAAAGAAAACAGTATGAAGTATGCTTTAATTGGGATGATCAGTAATAGCTGTGTTCTGCATTTTAAAACATAGACCAGGAGTGGACAAACAACGGCTTGCAAGCCACATGTGGCTTTTTTACAGTTCAAGTGTGGCTTGTGGCATCTCCCCCCCCATTTTCCACCTAAGAGACTGGGGGCAAAGCTTGGGGCTTCTGCCCTGTTGCAGAGTGGTGGGGATAGAGGCTGTCACATGCGGCTCAGAGGGTCTGTAAGTTTGGCCAGCCCTGACAGACAAAATAAAGGACTATAAGGGAGGAATGGAGGTGGATCCCCAGGATGAAAGAGACTGAAAAAAAATAGAGGGATGGGGAAGAGCCTTTAGGGGTTATGTCTAAATTTTCCTTGTAACTCAAATGATGAGATGCTGATCTATCCCTCAGGGCGAGGGGTCAAGGTTCCATAGGTGGAAAATGTACCTTCTTTGGATTGCTAGAGAAGCAGTCCAAGTGTTCACAAGGAGAATACAGCAAAGCACAATCATTTTGGGACTGTTTTACATGTTATGTTGGCATTTTATTTGTTGATTTAGAGTAAGGGGAGAGGGGAGGGAACTGGGGATGGTGGGGAGAATTAATACAAGAAAGATATATGGAACAAAAACCAAGTCATGTTCAGGCACACAATTGTGAATAGAAAATAATCAGAAACCAGAGATACTGGCAACACAAGGATTCATTTAATCAAACAGCTAAAGAATTAAACATTTCAAGTTTTTCCAGTAAGCTAAATAGTTACTCCCAATGACTCTTACTTTTATTTAAAAGTAACATCTTTGAATGTCAAAGGGCAAAATAATGTCATTAAAAGGACAAAGCCTTAGCAGAACTTTAAAAACCCACTCAGAATATTCTACTTCAATAAACTCATTTTCAGGAAGGGCAAATTATGGTGTAGCCCCACTGAGTGTGGTGCAGGAAATCTAATCCCCTCCCTGTAGGAGTTCAGGGGCCTGGAGTATTGTCTCCTGTATGCTGCCCAGAGGTCCCAACAGGGCCATTGCATGGGAAATGGCACAGGTGGTGGCATCCAGGGGTGGCCATCCCAGGTCTGGGTGTCAATCCTGTGTGAGATTTAGGCTGTACAGGTGGGCCTAAAGTTGCAGTAGTTTGAATGGCAGAGGAGCGGTGAGATGAAAAAACCCTCCTCATTAGAAAATGGAGTGGCCAGAGGTGAAGCCAGTTGACACGGTACCATGCATACCAGAGATACATCAGTTACCACAGAGTGGTGATTCCGACGTCAATGAAATAAGTATATCTTTGTATTGCAGGAAATGGTGTACCACTGTTTTTGGAGCCGAAGTGGTTGGTGCCAACAACACTGTTGCAGTTGCGGGCATCGGTGCCAACATCTGAGTGCTCTACGCTACTGGAGCAGGTGGCGGCGCTGCAGGGAGCACCTCAGTATCGCGTCTTCAGGCAGCTCCATTGGTGCCGTAGCAAAGGAGGTGGGCCTCTGTTTGCCTCTTGACTCTGAGCCGCCTTGCTTGGGGTCACTGGCTTCCACAGTATGCATGGTACCAGAAGATCCCAGTGCCTTGTACGTACTCAGCCGCTGAGTGGTCGGTACCAAGGATACAGAATGAGCCGGAGACACAATCTTTTTCGGTGGCTCTTTAAGGGGGAAAAATTGATGCTCTTTTCCTCGCTACCTTTTCTGGAGGAATTAGCCTTCCTCTGTGAAGAGGGTTTCCTGGCGCAAACCTTTAAGTTGCTGCAGTGAAAGCACTTTTGTGGGATGTGTGTCTCACCTAAGCACCGGACGCAATGAGAGTGCCCATCCAATACTGGGATTGCGTCCCAGCAGGAAAGGCAGCACTTGAAGCCCAGTGAATCTGGAATGGCTCAAACTATAGTGGTTCAGCCCTAAGGGTGAACATGAACTATTCTAAGAGGCAGGAAAATATCTCTCTTTTTTAAACGAAAAAACAAACAGGGAAAGTAAAAAGGGATTCTAACTAGTATACTAAGGCCTGGTCTACACTGGGGGGGGTTCGAACTAAGGTACGCAAGTTCAGCTATGCGAATAGCGTAGCTGAACTCGAACTACCTTAGTTCGAACTACTTACCCGTCCTGACGGTGCGGGATCGAAGTCCGCGGCTTCCCCGTTGACTCCGCCACCGCCGTTCGCGGTGGTGGAGTTCCGGAGTCGACGGGAGCGCGTTCGGAGTTAGATATATCACATCTAGATGAGACGCGATATATCGAACTCCGAGAAGTCGATCGCTACCCGCTGACCCGGGCGGGTAGTATGGACATACCCTAAGACTACTCTTAAAAACCTATTCTAAACACTAAATAAAGCTATCAGTTTTCACACTGCTGGAAGCTCCATCTCAGGCCAAGGATGGTTGACAAGGAACTGTCACGCACACAATATAGGCACTGACAATGGTGTGAGAGAGGGGAGAGCAACCCAGACAAGTACTATTGTTGAAATTCTCCAAGCTGAGGGCTTGTCTTCACTACCATACTGCAGCAGTGCCAGTGTAGCGTGTCTGGTGAAGACATGCTATGTTGACAGGAGAGCACTCGCCAATCGACATAATTACTTTACCTCAATGAGACGCGGAAGCTATGGAGACAGAAGAGCATCTCTCACCAACATGGAACGGTGTAGACACAGCTTTAAGTCGATGTAGCTTACGTTGATCACCGGGATTTTTTTCACACCCCTGAGCAACATAAGTTGCATCGACTTAAGCAGTAGTGTAGATAAGCCCAAAGGTGCAGGGATGCATATTCACCTGAAGTGGAGCACCCACAGGGACACTCCTCAAAGAACAACTTGCTGTTTCAAGTCTTGTCCTATACAGGACCCCCAGTTCCTTAAATGGATAACTGCTCTTTACACCAGCACAAAAGCAGTTGTGCAAGTAATGGGGTTAAATCTCCCATTTGAATTAAATCCTTGCTTAGTCGCCATCTGTAATTTTGGCACTGGCCATGAAGTCTTTTGCTCAGCAGATAAGGAACAAGGAATTAATCACAGGAATAAAACCTGCAGGAGCACATAAGAAAATAGCACTCTATGCAGATGATGTAATAATTTTATTTAAGCCAAATATTTACCTAAAATTAGTTTCTAACAAAGTCCAGGACTTTGGGAAAGCATCTGGATTTAAAGCAAATTATGCCAAATATGAAATGCTAGCTACAAATTTGCCAGACTCTGAAAAGTAACACCTCCAGAAAACATGTAGGTACAATTGGACAACAAATTCTATACGATATTTGGAAATTCAAATCTCAAACAACCTAAAAAGAGCTCTCTGATTTAAATGTCAAACTACTCCTTCAGCAAATGAAAGAAGACCTTGAATGCTGAAGGAACAAAACATTTTCTTGGTGGAGAAGAATAACCAGAGTTAAAATGAACATTCTGCCATGGATATCTTCCTTGTTTCAAAATCTTTCTGTAGTAATTTCTGATAAAACCCTAACAGGAATACAGAGAATGTTAGAATTTATATGGAATAAGAAAAGACCAAGAGTGAGTGCAAATATTTTGTACAGTCCCATTCAACAGGGTGGACTACCTGTTCCAAATAATCTCTGGTACTATCAAGCCAGCCAGCTCAAAGCAGTAATGGATTGGGGACACTTTAACCCAGCCAACACTGGGTCTTTATTGAACAAGAAAATTGCAGCAATGTAGACATCACTAGGCTACTAGGCTTAATGAACAAAAAACACACTCTCCAGAAATTTATACACATTCTTTAGCAAAGGCTACTCTACAGGTTTGGAATAGAATTAGACGTAAGAAATTATTTTCCCTTGCCAATGACACTCATTGCAAATAATCCTGATCTTAACCCACATTGCAAATCAGAGAACTTCAAAAATTGGAGAAGCCATGAAATACACACGGTTGGCTAGCTACACAGTAAAGAAACTCTTCTAACTTATTTAAAGATCAAAACTAACTTAAACTGGTCTGCTCTCCCCTGGTACCAGTACTTTCAAGTCAGGCATTATAACTTCCTAGAAAACCTGTTTTATACAGAAAGCGAACTTTAATAGAAGCAATGACATCTGGTCAATTAGAAAACAAAAAACATAATTAATTGATATCAATCTTTGCAGACATCTTTCCCAACAAAAGAAAGTTCATATATGACAGCTGGGAGAAGGACCAGTTTAGACAAAATTACCACAGAGAAATGGCATTTGATCTGGAAAAGAGAACAAGACAACCTCAGTCTGTAAAAGAAAAAAAGAAAATTTCTTTAAGGTACCGTTTCAGTGGTACCTCGCACCAATCAGGTTAAAAAACGAATATCAGCTGAATGGTGATTAATATAGAAATTGTGATGAAAGGGAAGATTTGTATGTATATATGGTCAACATGTCCAGTCATTAGAAAGTACTGGGATGCAATCCATAAGTAGGTCCACTTAAATCACAAAGAAATCACACAATTTTCATGGCGACCAACCCATGGTGACCAACCCATGAAAAATGTCTGAATTCTCTGCAGCATTTCTCAGTCTAGTGGCCCCAACCCTATTAAGGGTCATGGTATAGCCACCCTTACTTTTCTCCATGCTGCTGGCAAGTGGCACTGCCTCCAGAGCTGGGCGGCCAGAGACCAGATTTCACAGTCCGTGACATGATTTTCATGGCTGCAAATTTGGTAGACCCCTATCCATAACTAAGTATCATGGAGTGTTGGATATTTATTACCAAATGCTTCTTTGGTAATCCTCCTAGGGCTTCCTAATGAAAATGGTCACAAGAGAAAATGAAAAATTAATCTCTCATCTGCTAGTAGCTGCTTTGCTATTGGTAGCCTCTTATTGGAAAAAAGAAAAATAGCTCAACCACAGAGTTCTTATTGGAAAAAAGAAGGGAGGTTGTGTTTATGGAAAAGTTAACACACCAATTATGTACCCAGAGAAAGAAAGAAAGAGAGAAAGAGAGAGAGAAAGAAAGAGAGAAAGAAAGGGGGGACAGATGGATATTTAGAAAACTGGTGAAATTTTTTTAATACTCAAAGTACATTAAAACTGGAGAAAAAACAGCACTCCTGCCCAATTTTATTTATTTATTTTTAATATTAATATTTGCTAGACAAGCCTGGTCTGTTATACGTATACAGAGATTTCACTCAGTTTGATCAAACCACGAGAATCAACACACAGGTGTTGCAATGATGCTCAGTCTGTAACACAGTAACACCCTGTTAAACAGAAAGATCAGATGACTATATTCCTCATTAAACAAAAGCTAATTGTTGTAATGATCGTTTTGTTTCTGATATTTACATGGCAAGGATTTGTAAACTTGTTAAAACTTTGTAAATGAATAGTTTTTAAAAATAGCTGGTTGAAGGTTCACAGATTCTTTGCATTTTTATTATACCTTCATGCTCATGACAGTAGCTTTTAAAGTTTGTTAAAAAATTGAGGCTGTTCATATGTATACCTATAAAATGAAACAGGGACTCAATCTATTTACTAGAGTTAAATATATTACACAAAAAAGCTGTTGATAGCACTTGTTTTTCCTTGGACAGTAAGTCTTTTGCTTGGGCAGTTTGTTTTGTTTCAGTGGGATAACATACAGTTGTAGATAGAATGGCAGAGATAAAAATTTAAGTTAGTTTGATTTACACTTTTCTAACATTAAAATCAACACAATCACAAAAATCTTACACATGCTGACCTCCTCAGTATGGATGGGTCAAGAGAAAATTCAAAATACTGTATCTTACTGATGTACACTTTTCTTCCCATACTTTCTCACTGATTTTTCACTTGCATGCAAGGACTCCGATTAAGAAATTTGTCCGTTTATGAAAATCTCTTCATAAGAACTTAATCAACATTGGAGACACTGTCCAAACATTGTGAAATTAGTTTCTGCATTAGGATAGATTATTTTTAGTTGGGCACAATAGGGGTCTTTCATATGCCTTTATTCATATAGCATAATAGATGTCAAGGCTAACCCCCTCCCCACCCACAGTTAAATAGAGGACAAAACACCAAGGGCTAGACTATAGCTTTATAATCTACCCTGAATAAAGAGTGATGAATAGCTGCATCTCAGAGCAGACCAGAAAACTAATGATGACTTAGGGTCACAATTTCTCTCCTGCTCAGAGGAGGAAGCAAGTTACTTCATCCCTTTTCATGGAAAAGCCTATTCACCCCATGTGACTGACCAACTACTTTGGCCAATAATTTAAGTGGGGAGCCAAGACTGCTCCTAGGCCTCACCCCCTTCTTGTGGGGAGAGGAGTATCAGACAAGCAGTCACTACAGGCTTCCCAACGTCCTCAGGCACAATCTGAACAGGGACTAGTAAAGGAGGCCTTATTCTTCACTTCCTGATACAATCAACAAGTACGGACTGTGACAATCTAGCATAAAAGGGACTTCTGGCTATTGGAATAAAGATTCTAAGCTTTGAAGAAGATTTTCAAACATCTACATGTTTTTGAAGCATCCAACCCTACACAGAAAAATATTCAAGAGCAACAGAAAAGCAATCCTTAAGGGCATGTCTACACAACAGACTTAAAGGTCAGCTTATAGCCACCACAGTAACTACCGAGGTGGCTGATGTCCACACTACCCTCCTTCTGTCCATGATGCACATCCTCACCAGGAGTGCTTCCACAGACTCAAGAGGGGCAGTGTTTGGGGCCTGAGAGCTCCACGCAGCTCTCCACCAGGAGCCCAGCTGCCCCCTGGGCTCTCATCTCTGAGAGTGGGGGACAGCCACCCAGGCTTCTCATCTCCCTGTCAGGAGTGGGCAGCAGCCACCTGAACTTCTCACCTTCCTGCACAGGGGACAACTAGGCTCTAGTTGCTTGGCTTCCTTGTTAATTTCACAGCTCCAGCATGCTCAAATGTGAGTACAACTAACATTATGCTCCTCTAAAATTTAATATCTACATAATATTTGCCCATTACATCTAATTCAGCAAGAAGGATAAGTGCAACAAAAAGAAATTTAATCCAGGAATACTGCCAATTGCCTTTGCTCAATGTGTTTTCAATTTCAAATCAGAAACTCTTAATAACATGGTTTAAAAAGCATGCTCGGTAAAAATATATTTTAAAAACTGAAACTGCCAATGTGTTCATTGCTGTAAAGAGTATAGATATGGTCCTTTCCCAAAACGTTTTAATAAACTGTTAGACACATGAGCTGCAAAATGTTAATAGCTCAATTCCATATAATCCTATGGATAAAAATTACATAGAATAAAAAAATTAGATGGTGGAGTCCAAAGTATGTTTTCCTAAACTTTTCACCCTCTTCCCTTTATTTTTGGTTTATTTTTTTCCAGTTCAGTCCAGAAAGTATGAGAGAAAGTTAATGCCATACACTTGCATGGTAATAACAGAAGTGCTTTACCCACATCTTCAGTTGCTAAATGAAATTTATTAGAACATCATCAACCCATCCTTGTTACTTTAATGGAGCAGCAGGCACAAGTAAAACCTCTGTGCAGGAGTATAGCTTTAAAGTAAGATGGGAATGAGGAAGCAGACCGTTAGCTGGTCAAAAAGGTACTGTAAGCCAATACGTAAGGCATAAGAGAAAGACTTAGGCCTGATCTACATTAGGAATTTACTTTGGTATAGCTACGTCTCAGAAGTGTGAAAAATCCACATACCTGAGAGGTGTAGCTATGCCAACCTAACCGTTAGCATAGACCAGCACTAGCTCAATGGGAGAATTCTTCCGTCAACCTAGTTACTGCCTCTCAGGAAGGAGATGACTTACACCAAGGGGAGAAGCCCTTGTCCGCATAGGTAGCATCTACACTGACATGTTACAGCAGCTCCACAGCAGCATTTTAAGTGCAGACATACCACTAGGAAACCTGGGTTCTATTCCCAGCTGTCACTAACCTGTGACATAACACCAAGCAAGGCAATTTACCTCTCTATCCCTTCATTGCCCCTTCCACGCTTTGTCTGTCTGGGCTATTTAAAACGTGCTTTTACTCAGAGGTACTGTGCAAGGTGTTAGCCTATGCCAAGCTAAGTTCTAGGTCTATCACATTTGTATGTTTGTCTCCCCAACCTCCATAAGAACAAAACCAAATTCAGGTTGTCATCTGGGTATACATTATTTTAAATTAGGGAATGTTTTGTCATAATATACTAATCATTTTTAACAGCAAATTATGTGTCAGTCCATCAATAATCTTGCATTTTTCTCACTGCATAAAGGATTGGTTGAAGGAAAATAACAAAAATCTTAAGAGTTCAAGGAAGCATATGCTAACAAGAGGCGTGTGTAAAGGTAAAAGTGACCGACTTTTAGATCTTGGTATTTTATTAATTTTAAAAAGACACTTTCACTACTTGTTCAATAACATATCAAGGCCAACATGAAAATTACCTAATACCGTATGGCTCATCATAATGCTCTCGGCCCTGGCTTTCGATCTCTAAGGAGAAACCTTCAAAAATCATCATATACAAGACCTAACCTCTTTTATATTTTCTCACTCTTTTTTCCTGTGGAAATACGGGAGTTTTCAACTACCCTGAATTTCATGACTTGGATCATGATTCTGCAAAACACTGAACACATTCACAACTTTACTCATGTGAGTAAAACGTACATACATCCTTTACAGAACCAAGGCCTTAAATTGCCACATGGCACAAATTAATATCTTTGGAGCATTGTTTGCCCTCCTTCTCTTAATAGAAAACTCCCATTTGACAGAGAGAGTTTCAGACAAATTGAAGAATGAGTCTGAAAGTGACAAGCTAATAAAAGTGAAGTACTTCATTGCTTCACCAATCCTCTAATTTACCTGTTAAATTAGTTACATCTTGTTTCTGATGGTGTTTTTACGTACAATATAAAAGGGAAAATTTACTCAATTCTAGATTGTTTGATTAAATATTTTGGTGAATAAAACTTACTGTCATCCATCTGGAGACTTGGAGGACAATAGAACTTTTTATGAGTAATTAAGTTTGGTAATCCTCTGAAGAGACTGCGGCATATTTTACATTCAAAAATGGTGTCCACGTCTTTTAACAAGATATGTTTAAGTTGTTTAGTTCCTAGAACAAAAGAAATGTTACACTTAAAATAAGGTACTTTTTTTTTTAAGTCACACTCTCTCATTAAAGCAAAAACATTTTAAAATCAAACAAATTTCAGTGCTAAAGCAGGAAATAATGCAAGACAAAATGCCATTATCATTGTCATTTGTAAGTCAGCTACATACATTCTGGATTACTGCATAAAGACTAGGCTGAAGAAAAAAAATCAAGATTATAGATATTGTTAAAAGTAAAAGGACTGAAAGATTTAAGATTAAAACCAAGAACTAAATTCAGAAAGGGAGCTTTTGGTTAATGAGTTATAATTGCCCATCAGTTGGCAGGAAAGAACAGCCACCTAGTCATTTAAATAATTATTTAGCACCTTTCCAAGGTCCTCAGGCAGCGCTGAGGATGTACACCAAAGCACTTTCACTCAAAAAGACTGTCAAACGGGGCAGAAAATTGTAAAGAACACAACAAAATGAAAAGCGAATAATAGACAAATTCTAGACTGTTGCATGAGGGTACCAGACATCAATGTAGTTGCACTTATATTACAGAGCAGAATTTGGACTCATATCTTTAGTCTGCCCATTGTCTTCCTCGCTAAAGAAAAATACAAAATTTAAGATTAGTTTTGAATTAGCATGTTGTGTGTCAAGTGTAGAGTTTGTGTTTATGAGCATGCAAATGTTATAGTTTAAAAATCACATACATAAAGTGCCGACGTGCCTTGCTAATGTACTCCAACCCTGACTTTTCCTGAAGAACCAATTAAAGTGGTGAGAGAATAGCTCATGCTCCAAATCCATTCCTTCATCGGCCTCTGTGCTGAAACTGCTAACAAGAGTGCATATAGTGATGGTGGGTTTTGTAACATGGACACTTGTCCACTACAAACTTTAGTGACACACTGGTTAATTGACATGGGGTTTAACTGAGTTTTTATTTCAAACTTCTTTAGTATGCTAGGTCATTAAAAGAGAAGTTTCCAAAACAAAAAACAAAACAAAAATGGAGCAAGATTACCAGTTAATGTCAATCTATTAGACGTAAAATGATAATAACTTTACATAACTACTATGGCTGTTGATTAATCAACGTTAACTCATGCAATTAAAAAATTAATCTAAATTAATCGCAGTTTTAATCGCACTGTTAAACCATACCAATTGACATTTATTAAATATTTTTGGATGTTTTTCTACATTTTCAAGTATATTGATTTCAATGACAAACTGGTATTTACGTGCCAAATATTCTTCGACCATCATTCCAGAGGACATGATTTGATGCTGATGATGCTCTTTAAAAAAAAAAAAAAAAGTTAATTAAATTTGTGACTGAACTCCTTGAAGGAGAATTTTATGTCTACTGCTCCATGGCTTTACCCGCATTCCGCCATATATTTTGTGTTATAGTAGTCTCGGGTGATGAGCCAGCATATTTTGTTTGATTTAAGAACACTTTCACGACAGATTTGACACACAAAGAAGGTTCCAATATCAGATTTCTCAAGATAGCTACAGCACTTGACCTAAGGTTTAAGAATCTGAAGTGTCTTCCAAAATCTGAGGACGAGGAGATATGGAGCATGCTTTCAGAAGCCTTAAAAGAGCAACACTCTGATGCAGAAACTTCAGAACCCAAACCACCAACAAAGAAAATCAGCCTTCTGTTGATGGCATCTGGCTCAGATGATGAAAATGATCATGCGTCAGTCCACACTGCTTTGGATTGTTATCGAGCAGAATCCGTCATCAGCATGAATGCATATCCTTTGGCGTGACGGTTGAAACATGAAGGGACAAATGAATCTTTAGTGCATCTGGCACAAATAACTTGCAATGCCAGCTACAACAATGCCATGCAATCGCCTGTTCTCACTTTCAGGTGACACTGTAAACAAGAAGCGGGCAGCATTATCTCCCGCAAATGGAAACAAGCTTGTGTATTTTCGCGATTGGCTGAACAAGAAGTAGGACTGAGTGGACTTGTAGGCTCTAAAGTTCTACATTTATTTTTTATGGAGTGCAGTTATGTAACAAAAAAAAAATCTACATTTGTAAATTGCACTTTCACAATAAAAAGATTGCACTACAGTACTAGTATGAGGTGAATTGAAAAATACTATTTATTTTGTCTGTCATTTTTACAGTGCAAATATTTGTAATCAAAAGTGAGTACTGTACACTTTGTATTCTGTGTTGTCATTGAAATCAATATATTTGAAAATGTAGAAAACATCCAAAAATATTTAAATAAATGGCATTCTATTTTTTTTAATCGCTTGACTGCCCTAATAACTACTAAGTCAGTAGTTTGAATCAGTGAAAAGCTCTATAAATTACTGAACAGTTGAGCCATCTAGTCCACCATAAGTATACTGTCCCTTTAAAAAGTATTTTTAAATGTTGGATTGTGGGTTAAGAGATTTTAGCTCACTAAGTGGAAGTCCTCCTGTTAAAAACAATTGGAGGTGTAGATATTACTACCTCTTCTGAAAATATAACTTAGTATTAATTTATACAGAATATACAGAGATCAGATGCAGAAAAACTAGTATCTATAGAGGCTTTGGGAAGTTGAACTAAAATAATAAAATAGCTGCCATAAACACAAAAAGTGAAACCTATAATAGTCACTGAAATACTAACTTTGATATACATATTAAAAGCAAAACAAAAGATAAATTTAACCGTGACTTTCTGCAGTGGAAGTCAAGAACTCAACAGTATTTCCTCTAGATTTAGTATAACCAAATTATTTGTAACAGTCTATAAAATTGAACAGCTGAAAATAAGACAATATACAAGTTTTTGTGTGGCTTACATATCTTCTTACACAATTATGGAACTAGAAAAGAAACTTCCTATAGTCCCACAATTTAGCAGAAATACAATTGTTTTCATTTACTGGCAGAAAACACCCACAAATATTTTTGACTCAAAGATTCTTCTGCAGAGTTGTGAACCCAGATTATTCAACTTTAGTAAAACACAAAAAATAAAACATCCTAAATGGTGAAGTGAGAGATTTTAAAATTACGTTATTTTTAAATTTTATATTGTATGATAAAAACGACAAGAGGGTTTTCTTAAATATGAATTAAAAAGTATATCTTGACAGTGTTTTGACCATAAGGTTAAGATATACTTAACAGAAGTCAAAAGTAGATAGCACTACATACACCATAATATCTAAGTGCTTCGAGAGTTCAGACAAAGACTGTATGATCGTGACTCGATGTTTAAAGCCAAAGGAAAGGCTCCCATTGAACCTAACAGGTTGTGGACCTGGCATTATGCACACAATTATTAACTTTACACTAGGACAGGGATCGGCAACCTTTGGCACACAGCCCACCACGGTAAGCACCCTGGTGGTCCGGGCTGGTTTGTTTACCTGCCGCATCCGCAGTTCGGCCGATCGCGGCTCCCACTGGCCGCGGTTCACCGCTCCAGACCAATGGGGGCTGTGGGAAGCTGCTGCCAGCACATCCCTCGGCCCGCACCGTTTCCCGCAGCTCCCATTGGCCTGGAGCGGCGAACCGCAGCCACTGGGAGCCACGATCGGCCGAACCTTCGGACGCGGCAGGTAAACAAACCAGCCCGGCCAGCCAGGGGCCGCGTGCCAAAGGTTGCCGATCCCTGCACTAGGATATTATGAGTTACTCAGTTTAAGGTAGAAAACAGAAGTTTTATGCAAATAACATTTAACGTCAAGGCTGGCATTGTATCTGGAGATCTCCTCTGCCTACATACTGCAGTTTATATGAAATGTATAAGTGTCACTCGAAGTCCCCAGTCAACACTATACATACACATACATATTGCAATTGCATCTACGTACACAATCAAGTCACACAGGTTAATCTATGTCTCAACCATTCAACAGGTGAGGGAAGGGCATTATGCACATCCATGAGGGAAACCAGACAGCTCTTGCCGATGGCTGCAACCTATAAGTACATGGTCTAAACTGCCCACTACGACAAAGCAGGGAGTCAAAGGCCCCCACTTGTAGTTATTAGCAGCACATCTGACCATTCCACATCTGAAATGATTGAGCTTTACCCCAAGATGGCATGGAAGATCAAAATCAGGATGCTGGTCTGTTGGATTCATCATGATAGGCATTAGCTACATTTGAAGCTTGAAAATAGGAATACAGCAGAATGCTGTTTATCCAATCTAATTGGGACTGGGGCCAGATCAGACAATCAAAAATTCAGATAATCTAGAGAATGGCAAAGTGCAAGGCTGCAGCACCATCTAGCGGCCACAGGAGAGATCACCCACTTCTGGACCTTTGGGTGCTGTTTGTTCAGTTAATATGGAGAGCTGGATAATGGCGGGCTGGATAAACGGGGTCCTACTGCACTTTTGCCTGGCTTCCAGACCATGCAGAAACACTCTCAATGTAGGTAGTGACTGCCAGCACTTGGTCACAAGTACTGTGGTTTGGTCTGAAACCTGCATGATCTACGCAGGAGTCTCATCAATAGTTGGGGAAATTCTCTGAAGGATAATCCTTTCAAATACTTTGCACACACGGCTTAGCAAAGAGATGGGTGTTAACTTGTTGCAAATCAACAGTCTCTCAGGTTTTAGCAAGGCTATTACTTTTGCTCTGCGACAGATCTTAGATATTTTATTCTCCTGGATGACTAAAGAGAAACATGGCTAGCCACTGTCTGCTAGTTTTTCCAGGGTTCTTCAGGAATTCAGGGGAGATGTTATCAAGCTCACAGGCTTTACATGTTTTCAGTGTTTAAACTGCCCCTTCTATTTCATTTGTGGTGAAAGGCTGGAAGTCTTTTTCTGTTTCAGGTCCGCACTGTTTGCAGTACTGCCATTTCTTCTTCACCTCTCCTTCAAATGTTTTGCCGCTGTCCGCCTCTGTAACATTTATCAGGCAGGTAGCAATACCATTTGTAGGAACTGGGTAATGGTGCTGTGCTGCAGGCTTCTGAGCACCACCACCAATAACTAGGTACAACAGGGTGAGTTAGAAATGGCAGCATTATTTCCCAATATATTAGCTTTTAGAGAGTTTAAGACAAACCCTATTAACTGTAATGTGAGTTTTCTTGTAAAGAGAGCTGAAAAATGAAAAGAATCTTTCAATGAAGTGCCGTGATTTTAGATATTTTTATAATATATAAACAACTTTATAAAAATCCAAGAAGCTATAAAGATTAATCTACTGTGGCAATTTACTCAGGTACTTTAAAAGAATACAATTTTAAACAACTCCAATAAAACATACAGGGACTCTTTAATTAAAGATTAGTATATTAAGTAGTTACGGACTATCTAGAGACTTTTTTTGGTCTTTGGCATCAGGGAAGATTGGCCCATAGGTTAGAGCAGCCTTTCACAAACTGGGGTCCGCAGACCCCTGGGGGTCTCTGAGGATACTCCAGAGGGTCTGCAGGCCCCGCTGATTAACTCCTCTCCCTCCAGAGGCACAGCGGGACTAAGGCAGGCTCCCTGGCTGCCCTGGCTCTGCACCACTCACGGAAGTGGCCGGCACATCTCTGTGGCCCTTTGGGGTGGGGGCAGAGGGTCTCCATGCACTGCCAGCGCCCAAGCACTGACTCCACAGCTCCCATTGGCTGGGAATGGTGGTAAATAGGAGCTTCAGGGGTGGTGCCTGCAGGCAGGGGCAGCGCATGGAGACCGCCTGACCCCCCACCTAGGAGCCGCTACCAGAGAGATGTGCCAGTCGTTTTCGGGAGCCGCCCGAGGTAAGCTCCGCACCCTGAATCCCCTCTCATATCCCAACCAACTGCCCCAGCCCAGAGCCTGCACCCCCTCCCGCATCCAAACTTCCGCCCAGAGCCCGCACCCCCTCCTGCGCCCCAACCCTCTGCCCCAGCCTGGTTAAAGTGAGTGAGGGTGGGGGAGAGTGAGAGAGGAAGGGGTGATGGAGTGAGCGGGGGAAGGGAACAGGTGTGGCGGGGTGGGACCTTGGGGGGACGGGGTGGAGTGGGGGCAGGGCCTGGATCTGAACGGGAGGCTTCGGGGTCCCTGAAAATTTTTAAATCAAAATGGGGGTCCTCGGGTTGCTGAAGTTTGAGAATCACTGCGTGAGAGCACTAGCCTGGGACGTGGAAGACCTGGGTTCAATTCTCTGCTCTGCTCACTCCTGTGTGACATTGGGAAAGTCACTTAATCTCTCTGTGCCAAGTTCCCAATAATATTTCCCTACCTCACAGGGGTTTGGGGAGGATAAATATATTAAAAAGTGTGAGATGTTCAGACTATGGTAACAGGAGCCATACAAGTACCTAAGATATCTGCACTTTATCCACAAGTAAACAGTTCACATAAAACATCCACTGGAAAGAAAATATGAGTTTACCTAAACTGTTGGTGTAGTAAAGCACCATACTACAGGATCATTCATCATACAATGCAATATGTCAAAAAAATATGCGCTATGGTTAATTTCAGAATCCCAAGTCAAAAATATTGACGTAGACAGACAGGTGTTATCGTCACATCTCTTAACATCAAGATATTCTCCAAGTTGACATAGAATGCCAAAAAAAAAACAAAAAACCAATCAGGGCCCACCGTAACACTTCAAAGAAGGGTTCCCTTCAAATAAAAGTTCAAAGTTAGAATCCCTTGAATCAAATTTCTTCAAATACTTTTTTGATATACCTATAATATATTTGTAATAGCAATGATTTTTTCTACCATCACCTTAATCATTTTGGTGGAAGGGTGTGGAAGATGGTATTGTTTTTTAAACCAGTCTCCCCAACTCGGACACAGAGTTAAGAGCAACTTCAAACTAGAGAAAAATGTGCAAAGAATCCCTTCTGAGGGAAAGCTGTTTACCTGGATCTCATCCAGAAACAGTTGAATTTTTGCACAAAGTGGAACCACTGAGGAAAACATACCTAAACATATTTGAAGATTCCCTACATACAGACAAAATTCTACTAAGTGCAGTAATTAGTGTGGGGAGGGGAGATCTCCAACTTGTTAATGGCACCTGACAAAAGATTTTCTGGTCAGTGCAGGTAGCATGCCTCTCCCACACTAGCAACAGTAGAATGAAATTTACAAGGAAATAGTCAATTTCACTGATACTACTGCCCAAGTATGTACTATGCAAGAGTGAAAATAAACTCAAGAATCTGGTTAACTGTAAAGTTTTGGGAAACTGTCAGCAGAAGAGAGACAACCTCCCTTGCTGTCGTGGGCACACTGAAAGGGAAGAGGAGGAGGAAAGATCTCATCCAGCTTCATGGGAAATGGGGATGGAAATGGGAAGGGATAGCTCAGTGGTTTGAGCATTGGCCTACTAAACCCAGGGTTGTGAGTTCAATCCTTGAGGGAGCCACTTAGAAATCTGGGGCAAAAACTGGTCCTGCTAGTGAAGGCAGGGGGCTGGACTCAATGACCTTTCAAGGTCCCTTCCAGTTCTAGGAGATTGGTATATCTCCAATTATTATACAGTGCACAGACAATCCAGGAAGTTTCTGGAAAGTGTAGGGGACAATTTCCTGGTGCAAGTGCTGGAGGAACCAACTAGGGGAAAAGCTCTTCTTGACCTGCTGCTCACAAACAGGGAAGAAATAGTAGAGGAAGCAATAGTGGATGGGACCCTGGGAGGCAGTGACCATGAGATGGTCGAGTTCAGGATCCTGATACAAGGAAGAAAGGAGAGCAGTAGAACAGAGACCCTGGACTTCAGAAAAGCAGACTTCGACTCCCTCAGGGAACTGATGGGCAAGGTCCCCTGGGAGAATAACATGACGGGGAAAGGAGTCGAGGAAAGCTGGCTGTATTTTAAAGAATCCTTATTGAGGTTGCAGGAACAAACCATCCCGATGTGTAGGAAGAAAAGTAAATATGGCAGGCGACCAGCTTGGCTTAACAGTGAAATCCTTGCTCGTATTAAACACAAAAAAACAGCGTACAAGAAGTGGAAGATTGGACAAATAACCAGGGAGGAGTATAAAAGTATTGCTCAGGCATGCAGGAGTGAAATTAGGAAGGCCAAATCACACTTGGAGTTGCAGCTAGCTGGAGATGTAACAAGAAGGGTTTCTTCAGGTATGTTAGCAACAAGAAGAAAGTCAAGGAAAGTGTGGGCCCCTTGCTGAATGGGGGAGGGAACCTAGTGACGCAGAATGTGGAGAAAGCTAGTGTACTCAATGCTTTTTTTGCCTCTGTCTTCACAGACAAGGTCAGCTCCCAGACAGCTGCACTCTGCAGCACGGTATGGGGAGGAGGTGACCAGCTCTCTGTGGAGAAAGAAGTAGTTCGGGACTATTTAGAAAAGTTGGACGAGCACAAGTCCATGGGGCCGGATGCGCTGCATCCGAGGGTGCTAAAGGAGTTGGCCGATGAGATTGCAGAGCCATTGGCCATTATCTTTGAAAAATCATGGCAATCGGGGGAGGTCCCAGATGACTGGAAAAAAGCTGATGTAGTGCCCATCTTTAAAAAAGGGAAGAAGGAAGATCCAGGGAACTACAGGCCAGTCAGTCTCACCTCAGTCCCTGGAAAAATCATGGAACAGGTCCTCAAGGAATCAATTCTGAACCACTTAAAGGAGGGGAAAGTGATCAGGAACAGTCAACATGGATTCACCAAGGGCAAGTCATGCCTGACTAACCTAATTGCCTTCTATGATGAGATAACCGGCTCTGTGGATGAGGGGAAAGCAGTGGATGTGCTATTTCTAGACTTTAGCAAAGCTTTTGATACAGTCTCCCACAGTATTCTTGCCAGCAAGTTAAAGTAGTATGGGCTGGATGAATGGACGGTAAGGTGGATAGAAAACTGGCTAGATGGTCGGGCTCAATGGGTAGTGATCAATGGTTCCATGTCTAGTTGGCAGCCGGTATCAAGCGGAGAGCCCCAAGGGTCAGTGCTGGGGACGGTTTTGTTCAATATCTTCATTAACGATCTGGAGGATGGTGTGGACTGCACCCTTAGCAAGTTCGCAGATGACACTAAACTGGGAAGAGTGGTTGATACGCTGGAGGGTAGGGATAGGATACAGAGGGACCTAGACAAATTAGAGGATTGGGCCAAAAGAAATATGATGAGGTTCAACAAGGACAAGTGCAGAGTCCTGCATTTAGGATGGAAGAATCCCATGCACTGCTATAGACTAGGGACCGAATGGCTGGGCAGCAGTTCTGCAGAAAGGGACCTAGGGGTTACAGTGGACAAAAAGCTGAATATGAGTCAACAGTGTGCCCTTGTTGCCAAGAAGGCTAATGGCATTTTGGGTTGTATAAGTAGGGGCATTTCCAGCAGATCGAGGGATGTGATCATTCCCCTCTATTCAGCACTGGTGAGGCCTCATTTGGAGTACTGTGTCCAGTTTTGGGCCCCACACTACAAGAAGGATGTGGATAAATTGGAGAGAGTCCAACGGAGGGCAACAAAAATTATTAGGGGGCTGGAGCACATGACTTACGAGGAGAGGCTGAGGGAACTGAGATTGTTTGTGTATCATATATGCAATTTTATCTTTCAAAACTTCAGCAATTTGTTCTCCTGGTATAATAGCATTCAGCATGCATACTCCCTTAACAATGAGGACAAAGCCATGTGTATTTTTTATATGTAATATTGTTAAATTAGGAAAAACCTTGATTGGAACTGCTTATTAAACATCCTGCTCTCTTGCCCTATTTCACTTAAAAGTTTACTGAAAGAATCAAAGGTTTCTTCCGTAACGAAGTCAAGTATCAGAGGGGTAGCCATGTTAGTCTGGATCTGTAATAAGCGACAAAGAGTCATGTAGCACCTTATAGACTAACAGACATATTGGAGCATAAGCTTTCATGGGACGAAGTGGGTATTCACCCACGAAAGCTTATGCTCCAATACGTCTGTTAGTCTATAAGGTGCCACAGGACTCTGTCACTTTTTCCATAATGAAATGTCATTTGTTCAAAAGTGGTAACTAATAAAACCCTAGTCAAAAGTTGTTTTTCTTTCTGACCAACTCTCTTAATGCAAATGAGAAAAAAGAGGGAAGTCAGCCATGAATTTATGGCATGCCAGCAAAGATATTCTGGAACGGCCTGGGGACAAATTACTTGAAATTAGGTCACTCTGCTACCCAAGGAGACTCCAGCTAATCCACTTCAGGTGGGAGAAGGGCGTACACACAAATTTGAGGTCTTAGGCAATTCCATCCAAATTTCCATCTCCTTATAAAAGGTCACAGATGACATATCTCACATCCCATTTTCCCTCTGGTCACTGTATTATGTGTTTCTTAAATACAAATGAAGGGAGAATACAGAAGTCTCATCAATAACTTTTTTTGCCCTGGCAGACATCATCCTCGTACCGAGGATAGCCAACAATGATCACACTGATCTGCAGAAGCTAGCACAGACATATTTCTTGGTAGTTATATAGTAAGAGAAATGATTCACAAGTCTTTCAATCACACACATAACTGTGTTGCCACAGATCTAAAAGGAAAATCTCTAAATAAATTTAGATTTTAGCATTAAAGAAATCTCCTAAAACTTTAACACTGGTACTGAATCTCTATGTTTTTATGCAGTGAACTATGGAAATAAAAATGTACTTTAGTACATTTCAGATGGGTTTACCCTTGTAATGGGTCAAAGTTTTCTAACATTACCTATATTGAGCATGCTCAATCAAAACTCTTGCATCCGAAGAAGTGGGTATTCACCCACGAAAGCTCATGCTGCAAAACGTCTGTTAGTCTATAAGGTGCCACAGGATTCTTTGCTGCTTCTACAGAACCAATCAAAACTCAGTTTTTACTATCAGACACATATATTCACTGTTACGTACTGGCACTTGTAATGGGGTGTACCAATCCCGCACTGGTGGGCAGGGGTTAAAGAGCTGCTCTAGACCCAAGAGGCTACGCCCCCTTCCCCCTGCTGGGCATGATCCCAGTGGAGGGAGCATTTAAAAGGGAGCAACTCAGCTCGGTCTGGGTTGACTGAGGAGGAGAGAAGTCACGTGCAGCAGCCTCCTGCTGGAAAGGCACCAAGACTCTACACCACCAGGACAGAATCCCATAGCCAAGCCGCTGGACGCTAGTTGACCGCAGAAGCCGAGGGTGGCGACTCATTATGGCCAATGAAAGAGACTCTGGAGACAGATCTGATAACACAGGAGGGACCCCAAGTCCAACCTGTGATGATGTTGGTGGAACTGAAACATGGGTAGGAAGTGACCCAGAGAGTGCACTTAGAGGTTTCAGGCCCTGAGCCCTGTGCAAGGGCCACTGTTTCGAAGGTCAGAACCCACTGGAGTAGGGTGGGCCCAGGTTCCCCTACCCACTCATCAGTGGGTAACACTACCCTGAACAATAGCCACTAGGCCAGCAGTTCTCAAACTTTTTACCACTGTGGGCCGCATATACAGCTCTCTGTTAAATGGGCCACATCCACACACACACATATATATATATATATATACACACACACACACACACACACACACACACACACAGCCCACCCCGTCTGCTGTGGCTGCCCAGTCAGGTACATGTCCCTCGATGCCTGATCCCAGACAGTCAGAGGCAGGGCTGAACCCATCCACCAAGCCATGGGGGACTTTGGCTAAGAAGCTGCCCACAGGACACATTTCCACCCCACACCAGCTCTTCCCCACAGATGAGACTTACAGGACAGCCTCCTGCTCTGACTGTGAGCTCCAGGTCAGGACATAGCGCCTGCCTGCTTGTCCCCTGCTGGCCATCTGGTACAGGAAATTCAGGGTGCACTGCAGCCTGGAACATGCTTATTCACCCCAGAGGTGACACATAGCTGTGGCTAGTGGGGGAACATGTTCCCCCCACCCCACTATTTCTCCGGACGCCTCTGGCATGGACGCCCAGAAGCGAGGAGGCAGCACTCACCCCAGCAGTGGCACTCACAGTCATTCCCTTCTCTTCCCCACTGTCACCTGCCCCTATTTCACTCCCCATCCTCTATCCCTTTCTCTTCCCCCTCCCCAGCACATCCCCTTTCCTCTTCACACTGTCCCCTGTCCCCCTCCGTCCTGCCCCATTCCCCAATCCCTTTCTCTTCTCCCTGCCCTATCCCAGCCCTCTTCCTTCCCCACTGCCTTGTCTTGCCCCAATATGGACCCTCATCATTGTACAGAAACAGAACACATAGACGACGACAGGCACTAGGAACCAGGAGGCAGTGTCTCACAGCTGCCAGCTCAGCCAGGGAAGAGGTGCTGAGCGAGTTGGCACAGCATGGGAAGGACAGAAGCTCCCACCTCCTGCCCACACAGGCTGAGCAGAGCAAGACCTGAAATCAGGATGGGAAAAGGGGGCAATGTCCCTCCAAATTATGCCCATGGGTGGTGTGAGTTGATGACCCAGCACCTCCCCCTACCCTGGCAAGCCTACAGTGTGTCCCTGCAGCATGGGAGCTCCTCCCCCGCCACAGAGGGCTACTTCACCTTCCCTCCACTCCAGCAGGGCTCCATGGCACCATCTCCTCCTCAGCCAGTCCCACCCCTGCCAGGACCAGGGAGCAGCAAACTGAATTTTTTTTTAGCACACAGCTAGGCCGTATGTGTGCGCTAACTGGGCCGCAAGCTGCCTGCGTTAGGCAAAGCAGCCTTTGAACTCTCGCCAGTGAGCAACTCTACCCCGAGCTATTTCCACTAGGCAAAGCGGCCTTTGGATTCTCCCCAGTGGGCGACACTACCCTAAACTGTAACTGCCGGGGAAATCGACCCTTGGAATCTTGCTGCTAGATGTTACACTCAGGAGTATCACCATTAGGCAATGCTGCCAGCCTGGAGTACACAGCCAACCCCCGACAGTACTGGAGAACACAAAAAAAATCCTAGTATTGTAATAGCAGTGCTGTTACACTACTATCTATATAAAACAGTGCAAGACGGACACTAATTTTTTTTTATTCTCTTTTCAAAGTTTAAGGAAAAAACATCAAGCAAAGGTGATACATGGGCATGGACCCTTAGCAGAAATTGTATCTGAGATAATGACAACTGTGTCACAAAAGCAAAATTCCTTGAAACTTTCTGGTTTTAAGAATATAGCATAATGTAATTGGGACTGTCTTTTCATCATCTTGTATGAAAATACTTTCTACAGGAATTGGTGATCTCACAAGAACAGAGCTTAAATCTCAGCCAAACATTTTGCAATTATGTGTAGAAAATTGGTTCTATGGAATCAGTAACCTTACTGACACACTTATATTATCATATATTTGGAAGCAAGGAAATAAAAAAACAAAAACAAGTACTCATACCTGATCGAAAACACTCAATAATTTGTTGAATACCAGATTTTGACATCTGCAGAGGTTGCTGTAACAAAGGAGGATCACCAGGTTCTAACAAATACACTGCAAGACATCAAGGATGACAGTTAGAGGAGACACACACACACACACACCTCTCTCTCAATAATTGAGGCTGGTTGAAAAACAGGACAAAGTCATCAGGAAAAATTTTGTTCCCTTTTTCATCGAAGTTGAGAGTTAATAAAAGTGACTAGCTCTATTCCTTGTAATAATAAGGGCTTAGGGATGGCATTTGGAATTTTGCACTCTCACCTCCTTGCTGTTGAAATCAATTTGAAGAGTGACAGATTTTCTACCAAAGCTGCTTATTTCAGGCAATATGTTGTGATTTTGATTAGTTTTTTTAAATGTATATTCATATAGTCCTGTGTATGATGTACATACACAAAAATAGAAGAGAATTGTAGATAACTTAGTGGTCTCTGCCAGCTTAGACTATTCACTTCATAGAATTGCCTGTTAGATTGTGCCTTCACAAAAGCCTCGTCTCATTTTTCGGTACAAGCGAAAACAAAATAAGTATGTGGAAAAAAAATGAAAATGCTAAATTCAACATCTGCACTCATATGGGCAGATCCCAGTGACTTTACTCAAAGGTACGGATTCATATTCAAGGGTTGACTATGCCCTCAAAAGAACTATTATTTAGAACAAATGTACTAAATAAGTATGAACATATCTAGTAAATGTTTACTGCAAATTATATATTTCAATTCTTATTCATTTTATATTCAAGCATTTTTTAATCAAGCAAACTTCAGAAATGATATCCCACCTAAAATGACACTTTTTCTAAATTTGATTTTGATTCACCTCCCATTCTTTGTAAACAATATTAAAATATATTTACAAACTCTAGTGACATGTAACTAAAAAGCTAAAACATCCCCAGTGGTCAAGATAGTCATATTTTAAGTGGGATATACTGATGTATAGTATATATCCATATTGATATGGACACCATAACCCTGATCAGGCAACACACAGATGAATCATTTTGCACACAGGAATAGCCCCATTTAACTCAATGAGGCTACTCAAACGCAAAGTTACTTATGTAACTGTTCGCAAAGTCAGGGCTCAGATCTCCTTAGGTATTTCTACACTGCAATTAGACATCTGCAGCTGGCCTGTGCCAGCTGACTTGGGCTTGCAGGGCTCAGGCTGCTTAACTGAAGTGTAGATGTCTGGGCTCAGACTGGCATCTGGGCTCTAGGACCTGCGAGATGGGAGGGTCCCAGAATGTCTACATTGCAATTAAATTACATATATTTATACTAACGGGGTCAATGCATAAGATAAAACTATTTCTGAACATTAAAAAAATAGTTTAGACATGTTTCAAAGATAAAGGGAAATACTGCCCTAGAATATGAGCAGTTATAAACAAATTCAAATTGCAATGATTACTTTAGGAAAAAACAGCCTAAGAACAGTAGACTTTTTATTCTATCCAACTATGCCCATACCTTAAACACAAACATATTTAACAACCATTACAAATCATCTAATTGCTTGGTGATATCTAGCACAATCACATATTGTATCCTACTAACCTACTTGCCATTCTTAATAAAAAAAGTACACTTTAGGCTATATATTGCCTCTGATATGTGTGTGCTACTTCCACTTGACATCAAGGGGAGTTTCATATGTGAACTGGAAAAAATGCATGGCTCTAAGGCAAGAATTGTATAGTCGTTTTTTTTTTAAATTACAGTAACTTGAAAGTGTCTATTTAGATAGAAAGATTTATTGCTGAGACTATTCAATTTATTTCTCAAACTACGTTTAGCTAAGCTACAGATACACTTTCAGAGTTGGTAGACAACACTTTCCCCCATCAGTCCCAAAAATTCATGCCATTCATACTTTAAAAAAAAAGGAGGACTGGGGGAAAGAGATGAAAAAAGAGGAAACTTCCTCATAAACAGCCCTACTACAACAAAGCAATAGACAAAAAGAAGAAGAAATTGGTGAGGAAACAGATTTCTGTTTGAAACTTCCAACTATAAACATTAAGTAAAACAATAATGAAAAGTCTCTTAACAAAATGATGGTTGAACTCCACAGTGCACACTTTCACCTTTATAGATGACATTTTCCATGTTATTATACAAACCTAATTTCAAAACAAGCTAGTGGTAGTTTGAGTTGTTTTTTTCCCCTCAAGAACAAAACTTACGACTTTGTCAACATTTAACAGATAAGGTACAAAGTAAATACATCCTCTTATATTTGAGCATAACAGAACACAAAAGAACGTACAGACTAGAAAAAAATCAGAACACTATGATTTTAGTATCTTGCCTTCCCCTCAGTTCAGTGCACACAATGCCCATGTGAGCTTGGGGGTTATTATGCACCCTGTAAGAACTGAGAAATTGATCTTCCTGAAGTAATTTACTGTGACAGTTTTAGGATATTTAAAAAACATTTTAAAAACTGAAATTAGGAAAATTCATATTTGCTGATGTAATGGCTTCATTATTACTGCACATTTTTGATGTCACTGCCAGTTTCTGAAAGCTTCTTAGAGGACAGATTCAATTAAAAAAAAAAAAAGTATTACATAGCACTATACCTGGTTCACAGCACCCATGGTGATGATGGTCAGTCTGACAACACTTATCCCTTAGAGGCATTTTCTGTGTGCACGACCTACTTTCCTTCTACATCCAGCAGCTTGTTTCTGCTAAAATAAACAAATTCTCTGTCACCTCCCAGACCACAAGACTTAAACAACACTAACATCATACCCCCACTTTCTAAAGACTAAAACTGCACTGAACCCACTCAGAGGTCAACTGTGCCTTTTTTAAGATGGAAAGTCTATAGTGTTTATCAACCATTTTCAAATCTAAAAAATCTGTTTACTTCAGTGCATTTCAATGAAGGGAAAACGCTTCAAGAGCTATAGAATCAAGGAAACCCTTCTTCCTCCTAAATTCCAGTCATATCCCTAACTCAAAAGATAAAATAACCAACATTTTGAATCCCTGGCTCCTACAAGAACCAATCTTAGGCATGTGTAAAAAAATAAGGCTGCACAAAGATCCATGTTTTTGGGGCCCTTATGTCTGTCAACACCACTTTGCCCAGCTGTAGGGACTTAACCTATTTTTCAGTTATTGTCTGTACTACCATAGCACCCACAACTGTTAAATCCCACCTAGACTCCTACTAGTTGATGAGATTCTTCTGACTCATCCCCCAATAATAACAAGCACCCATACAGTTGTGAAAACCAAACTATAACTGCTATTAACAATATTGACCCACACAGCTGCCAAATTTTCAGCTCCACTGCTGCTCTGTGCAGGATACTGAAGTGTGACTGAGGCCCCATTTACTGTATGTTACTTCATGAATGGCCCCACCACAAACTCTTTTCACCTCCATACTACAGACAGGAAAGCCCTGCCCTAAGTCCCCCTCGAGGAACCTGCCACACCAGCAACAGGAACCCTCCCCTCCCCACCCCACAGCGCCCCCAACACAGACCCTGCCCCCCATGATCTCCCTGGCCCTGCCCGGCCCAGCCCCCCCACCACCCCCCAGGAACCCAGCCCTGCTCCCCGCCCCTTCCATGAACCCGGCCCAGCCTCCCCCCGGGGCACTCCGGCCCGGCCCGCGGGCAGAGCGGGACAGTCGGGCGCCGGAGCTGGGAGATCCGATCCCGCCCCGCACACGGGGCAGCAGCAGCAGCGGCCGCCCCGCGGGGGCCGGGGGGCTCCCGGCCGGGCTGCACTTACGCAGGCTCCTGGGGACGGAGTGCGGGGCAGCCGCCAGCTCCCGTTCCGCGGGGGCGCGGCTCTCCCAGAGCCCCGCGGGGAGCGGGCGGCGGCCGGGGCTGAGCCAGGCGGGTCCCGCGCGGAGCCGGCAGGTGACAGCGGGCGCCAAAGCAGCGCGGCGGCGGCCGGCGGCGGCAGGGAGCGGGGCGGGGCGGGACGCTGCGCCCGCAGGGAGCCGCCGCACCAGCCTCCGCCGGGCGGACTCTTTCCCCCCCTCCCCCTCCGAAGTAAACTTCACCGTCCCGTGTCCCGCCGGCGCAGCGGGAGCGGCGACCACTGACCCCGGAGCCGGATGGGCACAGGGGCAGGAAGTGACTGCGGCCGCGGCGACTCGGGGCGGCGCACTGCGCAGGCGCCGCACCCGGCTTCCCCCTCGCCCCGCCCACACGCACAGGTGCCTGCAGGGCGCGCGGGCGGGCAGCGCTGTAGCTGGCAGGAGGAAGCCGGGCTCGCGGCTGGGCAGCCACCCACGTGGGCGAGTCACGCGCTGCTTTCCTCCTACCCCCGCGCTGCTGGGCACCGCTGCACCATTGTAGCCTATCGCACCATTGCCGAGCAGCCCGCTGGCTGCGCAGTTGGAATAAAGCAGCCGACGCACCGCTGCAGGATGCTTCGTGGCAGCATAAAGTGCAGGCGAAACAGAGCACGCTGCCCGGAGCACTTTGTGCACGCACTATAATGTGCGCGCCTGTGACACCCCGCACGCCTACACCACTGCCTGCTGCACAGTTGCAATATTGACCAGATGTCTCAATTTTATAGGTACAGTCCCAATTGTGGGGTCTTTTTCTTATATAGGATCCTGTAACCACCCCACTCCCTTCCTGATTTGTCACACTTGCTGTTTGGTCACCCTAAGTAATGTACAATTACTCTGTGGCCCAATGCGTCATTGCACTATAGTATACTACACTATATTCAGTAGCAACGCATACTAAGAAGAGTTGTGAATGTTTCCTCTGCAAAAATGGAGGTAGCAGCTTACTGGGCTGCATTCCTTAAAGGCAGAGATAAGGTGGATGAGGCAATATCTTTTATTGGACCAGCTTCTGTTGGTGAGAGACAAGCAGCCCTGTCCCAAGTCTCTCACCAGTTCTGAGGCTTGCCGTGTCTACAATTTGCTGAAATTCTCCCAGTCTTGTGCAAACACCAGAGACAGCTCCACCTGTACAAGACGTGGTGGAAGAGTGAGTGTAGCCTGACAGCTGGTATTTCTACCCTTGCGTCATCTAAGGCTGCTCTGAGTAAGGTTAAATGGCAGTGGTAAATGCACCATTGGCAGAACAATACTGCTCTAAACACTGCTAGCACTGGTGAGAAAATTATAGACTGCCCTTATGGGGCTGGAGGTTTCTGCCACTTGTATTAAAAAAAATAGTGGGAGGACCAATCGGATGGATTGTAACAAATAATTTTGCCAGTTTGTGATTCATATCCAGTCATATCTCTACAGTTTGTTGTTTAAGCTGTTAGTGTGTGTTTCTGTAGGTGTACCATTCTCAACCTCCTTAGTGCAATTTACAGGTTGTTATTTTCATCTGACAATAAATGAGAAAATCAAATGCCTTTTCTTTCTGCCAAAAGGAAATGAAATGAGCAAATCAACAGAAAGATCCCTTTGTGTGCACCCTTTGCTGCCACTTCTGGCTTTGATGAGGAAATGTGTACAATAAACAACCTGCTCTTCACACCATTAAAAAAGAGACAAACATTGGTAAAAAAAAAAAAGGACAATATTAAAAAGTAAACCATCTCTCAGACAATTGGCTTGGTTAGTGTCTCAGCCACTTCCTGGATAGAAGTTCATGGTAGGGCTCAAGGTCATAAACCAAGTTTTGGAGTCATATTCAATGTCAGCACCATAATACAATCATATGCTGTTTAGTAGTCCCATTCTGCAAATCAGATGGGATAGTAAACAGCTCTTGTATCCATCTCTGGCCAATATATTTTATACAACTAAATTCGACTTTTAAAAATATAGACATTAGATTTTCACCAAATTATTATTTAAAGAAATTGTATTAGCATTTACAAAAGTGACCAGGTGCCTTGATTTGTATATGCTCCATGTGCATCCTACCTAGGGCTTCTCTCTCCTCTTCCCAGGCCCCCATTCCCCAAAGCTCCAAGCCCTCACACCCCCCTAACTCCTACACTGAAACTACTGCTCTCTAGCTCCCAGCCCAGCTTCTGGCCCCCATCACCAAGCCCTCCGTCCCCAACAGTTCCCTCTCCATGAGACTTTAGGCCCCTGCTCCTCAGATTCCAGGTCTCTACTCCCATTCTCCTTTGCCCATCAAGTTTCTTGGACCCCACCTTCCCCAGATTCCCACTCCTAAGGCTCCCAGTCTCCACTGGTTGTTGTGCATTTAGATCTCACATTTCCTTGAGTTTTACATGGCTCTCTTATTTTGAGAAAATACAAATAGGGCCTTTCCTATGCCATTTATTATATATTTGTCAGATCCCCTATTATTTGTCTCCTCTCTAAATTATGTAGCACTAATTTTAAACCTGACTTCCAAATAAATTCTGCTAAACAGTTGTATGCAAGATTTTTTATAGATGAATCTACAGTAAATAGTGTGCTTTTCTAATGTCAGATTAATGACATTAGATGTTCCTTCATCATAGCTTCAAACAGATTTTTCAAAGCTGCTTGTAAAGGCATTAGTGTCTCAAAAGTGGTTGAAGTTTTTTTATATTCCATAATAAATATCTTTATTTTAATAATTTAATTTGCAAAAAATGGGAAATATCTTATGGAATATGGTACCAAGGCACAGCCTCTAGAACCTTGACTGGATTATTGTGCCTGGGATCTCTTGCTTATGGAGTCAATCTAGTAGAAGCCCAATTTTATGCTTTTCATAAAACTAGCGGGTCATGTAATCTATCACCCACTCCAAGGCTGAGGGACAGAGTGTAAATTTTTGTTTTGATTGTGTAAGCAGCCACTTCAGAGGGACATTGGGTAGTAACCAGTGCAAAAGGTGCCCCAAGCAGGTAAAATCTAATGGCCTTGACTGCCTATTTTATTGCTAAACTCTCCTCCTCTGTTACCAAACAGTTTCTCTCTAAGGGCAGAAATTTTCTGTGGAACATTGTAGAATTGATGTAGGACATTCTGCTCTCCATTCTCGTGCCCCTGCTAGAGAATGGCTCCAAGATCCTGCTCAGAGGCATCCATCTGCAGGATGAACTCCTCACGAAGTCTGGACTACACAGCACCATTTACTGCAGAGGAGCCGTTTGAACTCCCCAAAAGCATTTGCACAAACTGGGAGCCAATGTACTGTTCCTTTTTTCAACCCATGCATCTAGTCAAAGTTTGGGACCCTAGGGGTGTTTCAGTTGGGGGTAAAAAACGTTGATAGTGTGGTATTTTTTTTATTTGCAATCTTGTTTATTTACCAGGAATGTACAAGTTCTTCTCTGACACAAGAGGAACTAGAAACAAAAGAATAGTTCGTTAGCTTACAGCCCCAAGCCTCATTAGCCAACAGGAGACCTAAAAACTCTCTCTCTAGCTTTTAGCAGGGTCATATTCTGAGTTCACAGGCTACTGCTTGGCTAGGTTTTCTTGCTTTTTACCTGTCTCTCTCATATGTCTTTACTACCAACATTAAAGAGCTCTCTCAGCGCTGTAATAAAAACCACCCCCACGAGGGAAGTAGCTACCAGCGCTGGTGTACTGTCTACACTGCCACTTTACAGCACTGAAACTTGCATCACTCGGGGGGTGGTTTTTTATTAGTTTCTGGTCTCTATTCCCTCACACAAGAAAACTTTACCCAAAATAATACTCAGCAAAAGCCCCTTCACCCACCCAGTCTAAAAACTCCTGGGCGGGTTCACATTACCCTTTTGTCTTATGTGGGCATTCATGACTCTTAGCCTTACAGTTATGCTAATCAAAGGATGTGTTCACACCCATCAACCTCACTGAGGTTAACTCAGTCCAAAACAAGGTTTCACCCAGTGAATAACAGTACCTTCCGGGGTGCCTTATGGTGCGAGAGATCAGCTAAGGGAGTAGCTATCGTGGAAAACTGAGGCACGGAGCATTGACCATACCTCGCTAACCTCAGAAAGGATGTGACCTACCATTTTGTAATGGGGTTCACAGATTCTAAAAGGATCGTAACCTTTCTGGCCAGAGGTTTGACCTACCCATTCCCCAAGATGTAGTCCAAATATTTCGTCTCTGCATTGCCAATTTGATACTCGGCCTGGTTGGCTGTTGGTCTCGTTGCCCTAAGAGACAGTAGTATTGCCACACCCCCTCAGGATGTTCCAAGCAAATGGTTAAATAGATTACCACATCGCAGACAGGCCGCAGGATATGATTGGTGAGGTAAAATCACCTTATCCATCAACCACTGAAATGTGGCTTGGGACCCATGGAGCCCGAATGGAAGGGTCCAAAATTGGTGTAGTCCAAATGATGTTATCTCCCTGGACTCTGGAGTAAAGGGTGTCTGCCAGAACCCCTTGCTGTGGTCCAGGATTGTTATCTATGTAGTAGCCTTTCCTTTTCTATCCCACAGCTTGTCCATGGGATAGGTGTCAAACCTCAACACTGTATTAGCCTTCCTGAAGTCAATGCCGAACCAGATAATCTTATTCAGCTTAGCACCAGCACATTCAGACTGCACCATTTGTTTTGGGGCTTCTTACTACTACCCCTGTACTGACTACCTTATAATAAGCCAAACAATGAGGAACCCATAGAGGCCTGTGGGACCTCTGCGACTGTGAACAATAAGTATTGTACCATTTTACTCCAGTTTTGAGGTTCAGTAGTCACAAATTTTTGCAGCATTCACTTTAACTTAAAGTTTTAGTGCTCTGTTAGCCCATCTGTCTGCAGGTGGCAAGCAGGGTCCTGACAATCATATATTAAGACAACCATATATTAATCTAGGCAATATCTCCTAGATTAGCCAGCACATGAACACAGTGTTCTGATCACCCTTGGGATCCCTAAGTGGGAAAATACCTTAAGTGCCTCATTAACTATATCTTGTGCTGATGCCAAGCACGAGGGTGCATAATCTCTGGGTTTCCAGTGGCACAGTCCACAGTTCCTAGGATAAATATCAACCACTCAGACTTGGCTTTAAGGGTCCCTCTAGGCCCGCCCCAGTCTGATCAAACAGAGCTCCCACCAGCAGAGAGAGACTAAGGAAGCCTTGTGGGCATATCTGTCACCAACTGGTATTGAGATCAAGAAGCTCAATAGTCTTTAATGTCTTGGTAGATTTCCAGACCAATGAATCAACCTGCCACCCTCTCCTGGATCATTTCTTCCCCTAAATGACCTGACCATAGTGTATGACAGGCCAAATTCAATACCTTTCTCTGGTCTGGTTTGGGAACAAGGAGCTTGGTTCAGCTATTTCTGTCTGGCCTATCCAGGATGTTCCCCTCAAGTTCACAGTAAGAATACAGAGAATCCCAGGCAGGGTTGACTAATACCCCATTCACACTAGCCAGTCTTCCAGACAGCCAATGGAACACTGCATCATCCCTTTGGTTTTGACTGACTGGACTGAGCATCTACCCCAGGAGAGGGTTTAGAGGGGTCCTGTCCTTACAAATGCAGAATGTAGGTTCAACATTACATTGCCCCATTCTGCCTTTCCCAGAGGCTGCTGGGCTCTAAAAGCCTCCCTCTTTGTACGATGACATTCCCTTAGAGATTTGGGCCAGGGACCAAAGGGTTCAAGATCAAAGAATAGAAAGACCCCCCAATGGCCAGTTCTCTTCTAGGTGTTGATGATAGTTCTGGTCTATCTCAACTGATTCCATTCAGAGACTGGCTTTGGGACCACAGACATGGGCCAAACCCACCAAGTAAGCTAACTGTCTAGCTACAGTATTCCAACCTCCCATTGTCCATGGGATAGGGCTGGATATCCCCATGGATGAAGCCTATTGGTCTATAGGGTTATCAGCTGGTCCTGCACAAATATCTCCCAGGAACCTGAATCCACCAGGCCTAACATCTCTGTGCCATTCGCTGTGAGTGAAACTATAAAAGTCTTGTAAATAATCCCCCTACATGAGGACAGTCCTGATACTCTGTGGGCAGAAAGACCAGGCAGAAGTAAATGAGGGGACTTCCCAACCCCACCATGGAACTCCCCCTTACCTTTAGTCATGGACTCCCTCACCAACTCCAAACCCCAAACTGGGATCTAATACTGTACCCCATATGACACCTGTATCCTACATTCACCACTTTCATATGGTTATGATATATTTTGTACAAAGTATGCCTTTTGAAGTATCATTTGAAAACTCATAATCTGCTGAGCATCATTGTTCTGTTCAAATGTGTGTACATTTTATATGGAGTTATAAGATTTTGCTATATGTTTGCTACTGAAACATGTTGCAATTCTGAGGAACACCTGCAGATTCGCTCTTCAGTGTCAACAAAAGACTGACCACAGGAGTTAGAGAACTTAGCTACTGAAGCAACCATTTGCCATTGTGGGGAATATAAACAAAGGATTTGCATGTCATCCCTCTGTGACGTTTCCCTGGTGTTATCTAGACTGGGCATCTGCTAGGTCACTCCAATCCTTGACTATAACAACAATGTTCAGTGCCTCATGAGCCTTCCGAAGACACCCAACATGACAAACATTGCATTGGATACCACACAATCATTTTATAAGGATGAACATGGTGGGGCTGGGTGTTCCCATGAGGTACAGAACATCACATCCTCATGTATGCAGAAGGCATGAACAAGAAATTTACAATTCACCTGGAAGGAGCTTTGACTCTCACATAAGCCACAGATTGATTGTCTGCACCCTAGTGGAAGGGGTGGTAATCCTCAACGAGAGGAGGAGGGTATAAAATAAGAGACAATGGCTTCCCCATTACTTCTCTTCCCCTACCTCTACTCATAGCAGTAAGATTGTTTGAAAGACAACCATCACGGAACTGTTGCAGAGCGGGGGGTTAGGATGGTCCTGTCTGGAAAGCTTTTCAGTCAGTATGGTCTGCTGACAGTTTTTGGGTAAGAGACACCATTTTGCTTTCTAATCTTATTTAGCATGGTAAAGGTTAGGAATTGGATTGCAGTTTTGTCTTTTATTTCTTTGGTAATCAATTCTGACTTTTATGCCTATATCCCTTATAATCACTTAATCTATCTGTCTCTAGCTAATAAACTTGTTTCACTCTTTTATGTAAAGTAATGTGTTTTGGCTGAAGTGTTTGGGGGCTCTCTACTCAGGTTAACAAAGGCTGTTGCATATTCATTACTCTCTGATGGAATAACAAACTTTTAATGAGCTTACACTGTTTGGGGTGGGGGGTGCTGAGATGCATATTTCTGGGGTGCGATGCTGAGGTTGGGGAATTTGTGGGTGTTGTCTCTTGTGTAGTTCATGAGTGTCTGGGACAGCATTCATGTAACTCAGCTGGGTGTGACTTTGCATGCTGGTGGCTGTGAGTGAACAGAGCCTGGAGGGGTTTGTTGTTCACTGGCAAAGCATTGTAAAAGACATGCTGGACTGAAGAACTAAAACGGACAGAGCGGTTCAACCAGAGGTACTGGCACAATTTGTACAGTGGGGGTGCTGAGAGCAACTGAACCAGGCTGTCAACCCTGAATATGATGGAAACCTCTTCAAGCCAAGGGGTGCAGCAGCACCCCCAGCATCCCCAGTTCCTGCACCTATGGCTTTAACAGACCAGATTGCACCCAGCAAATTCACACCCTGGTCTTTACCTTCCTGGGGGTTGTAACCTGGCCCCATGACCCATTGGAACCTTCTCAATAGAAGTCTGTGTATCTCCTGGCCACAGCCTCAGTCTCAGCCACTGCTGGCCTCACTCTCAAAAGGGGGACCTGTTTCAAAGGTCTCTCAATTATCCCATAGTCCAGTTCTGCCACCAAGAAATTCTTTATGAGTCGTGATGCCTTCTTCAGGTGTGTTACCTGGTGGTGGCAAATCCACTTTTTTGGGCCCTCCTGGTAGGATCAGACAAAACAGTCCAGTGCATCACCTGCACAATTTCCTCAAAGCACTGTACATCCTCCTTTGCCATCAAGGGCAGAAATCCCATAGCCATTGCCACTGCTTGAGGCCAAAAATCTAGGGAAAACTGTTCCCATCTAAATTGGTTTTCCTTCCCCGATGAGCCCCAAATAGCCCCAGATGTCTGCTTTCAGCACACCATAGTCCTTTGCAAAGGTCCCAAAGCACAATAGGCAGCTGGGGACTCCGCTGTCAAGCATGGAGCTATCGTGATAGTCCTTATTTCTTGGGGCAATTGGTGACCAGTTGTCACCTGTTCCAAGGACTCTAGAGAGGCCTCCAACTCCATTTTAGTGAGAAATCCTCCTTCATCCAGAGGTAGTACGTCTATACTGCAATATAAACCCAGGATCAAATTTAGGGTCAAGCCTAACCCCTCTTCCATCTACACACAAATCACAGTAACCCAGGGCTCAGACCTAGTGTCCCAGGACCCTGTGAGGATGGAGGGTCCGAGCTTGAGTCAAGCCAGGACCCAGGATTCGAGCCCTATTGCTTTGCAGTACAGACACAGTGCCACTTGACTCATATCCTGGGAATGCAGCAGAAGTATCCCACAATCCTATGGACAGGGGCGGCTCTAGCTTTTTTGCTGCCCCAAGCATGGCAGTCAGGCAGCCTTTGGCAACTTGCCTGCGGGAGGTCCCCATTCCCATGGATTCGGCGGCTTGCCTGCGGGAGGTCAGCCAGTACCGCGGCTTCGGCATACACACCGCCGAATTGCCACCGAATCCACGGGACCAGCGGACCTCCTGCAGGCAAGCCACCAAAGGCAGCCTGACTGCTGCCCTCACAGGGACTGGCAAGGCACCCCCCATGGCTTGCTGCCCCAGGCACGCGCTTAGAGTGCTGGCGCCTGGAGCCGCCGCTGCCTATGGACTAACTACCTTAGCCCTAGTCTACACTACAAGTTTAGGTTGAATTTAGCAGCATTAGATTGATTTAACCCTGCACCCGTCCACACGACGAAGCCATTTTTGTCGACTTAAAGGGCTCTTAAAATCGAGTTCTGTACTCCTCCCCGATGCATACGCACCGACTCCATGGGTGCTCCGGGGCTGGAGCACTCACGGAGAAAAATTAGTGGGTGCTGAGCAGCTCCCCGTGCCCCCACCCCACCCCCCTCCTCCAGCTCACCTCTACCTCTGCCTCCTCCGCGAGCACGGCACTGCATCCTGCTTCTCCCCCCTCCCTCCCAGCACTTGCGCCACGAAACAGCTGGAGAGAACAGGGGAAGAAGGGAGAACGTGGCATACTGGGGGAAGAGGCGGGGCTGGGGTGGGGATTTGGGGAAGGGAAGGAGCAGGGAAGGGGCAGAGTTGGGGTGGGGACTTTGAGGAAGGGGTTGGAATGGGGGCAGGGCCAGGGGCAGGAAAAGGGTGGATTCAGGGCAGGGCCAGGGGCTGGAGGGTGCGAGCACCCACTGGCACCAGAGAAAGTTGGCGCCTATGCCCCAACGAGGGGATTAGCACTAAAATCGACATCGCTGGGTCGAATTTGGGGTAGTGTGGATGCAATTCGACGGTATTGGCCTCTGGGAGCTATTCCAGAGTGCTCCATTGTGACCGCTCTGGACAGCACTCTGAACTCAGCTGCACTGTCCAGGTAGACTGGAAAAGCCCTACGAACTTTTGAATTTCATTTCCTGTTTGGCCAGCGTAGAGAGCTGATCAGCACAGCTGACCATGCAGAGCTCATCAGCAGAGGTGACCATGGAGTCCCAAAATCGCAACAGAGCCCCAGCATGGACCAAACGGGAGGTACTGAATCTGATTGCTATATGGGGAGACGAAACTGTGCTATCCGAACTCTGTTCCAAAAGATGAAACGCCAAAATATTTGAAAAAATCTCCAAGGGCATGAAGGACAGAGGCTATAACAGGGACCTGCAGCAGTGCCGCGTGAAACTTAAGGAGATCAGGCACGCCTACCAAAAAACCAAAGAGGCAAACAGCCAGTCCGGGTCAGACCCCCAGACATGCCGCTTTTATGATGAGCTGCATGCAATTCGAGGAGGTGCCCCACCACTACCCCACCCCTGTTCGTGGACTCCTGCAAGGGGAGAGTCTCACACAACAGGGATGAGGATTTTGGGGACACGGAAGATGATGACGAGGAGGAGGGTAGCGCACAGCAGGCAAGCGGAGAAACCGTTCTTCCCGACTGCCAGGAACTGTTTATCACCCTGGAGCCAATACCCACCCAACCCTCCCAAGGTGGTCTCCCGGACCTTGAAGGCAGAGAATGCACTTCTGGTGAGTGTACCTTTGTAAATATAATACATGGTTTAAAAGCAAGTGTGTTTAATGATTAATTTGCCCTGAAGACTTGGGATGCATTCGCGGCCAGTACAGCTACTGGAATGCATTCAAGCAACATCCATTCTTTATCTCTCTGTGTTATCCTCAGGAGATTGATATCATTCATGGTCACCTAGTTGAAATAGGGGAATTTTATTAAGGGGACATTCAGAGGTGGCCGTTCCTGCTGGGCTGTGTGCCTGTGGCTGAAAAGAAGTCATCCCTGCTGTTAGCCACGCGGTGGGGGGAGGAGTGAAGCGATCATCCCAGAGAATTGGGAGCGGGGGTTAGTTGGGTTTGTGCTGCACGTTAACCCAAAAACCACAGCCCCTCCGAAAACTGGCAGGCCCTCAATATAAGAGGAAAAATGCGACCTTGTACTAAAAGGTGCTATGTAATGTTAACAGCTTGGTTCACTGTGAAAGAGTCTACCCATTGTTCTCTAAAATGTGTCTTTTTAAAGAATACTCTCCCTTTTTCTCCTCCCACAGCTGCAAATGTTTCAACGCTCCCCCTATCATCTCCATCCCAGAGGCTAGCACAGATAAGAACACAAAATAAAGGCACTCGCGATGAAATGTTCTCTGAGCTCATGCAGTCCTCCTGCACTGAAAGAGCTCAGCAGAATGCGTGGAGGCAAACAATGGCAGAGTCCAGGAAAGCAGAAAATGAACACGAGGACAGGAGGGACGAGCAAGACGAAAGGTGGTGGGAGCAAGAGGAGGGGTGGCAGCAGCGTGATGAGAGGAGGCAGGATGCAATGCTGAGGCTACTGGAGGATCAAGCTGATATGCTCTGGCGTATGGCTGAGCTGCAGAAAAGGCAGCAGGAGCATAGACTGCCACTGCAGCCCCTGTGTAACCGCCCGCCCTCCTCCCCAAGTTCCATAGCCTCCACACCCACATGGCCAAGAACGTGTGTGTGGGAGGACTCTGGGCACTCAACCACTCCATCCCAGAGGCCTGCCCAAGCAACAGAAGGCTGGCATACAATACGTTTTGAAGTGCAGTGTGGCCTTGTCCTTCCCTCCTCCCCTCCTCCACCACCCCACCCAGTGCTTCCCTCCTCCCCCACCCCACCCAGGCTACCGTGGCAGTTATCCCCCCATTTGTGTGACAAATTAATAAAGACTGCATGATTTTGAAACAACAATGACTGTATTGCCTCTGGAAGCGGAGATCGAAGAGGGGAGGGGAGGGCGGTTGGAAGTAGAGTGAACCAAGGGGGCGGGTCATCATCAAGGAGAAACAATCAGAACTCTCACACCGTAGCCTGGCCAGTCATGGTTTTCAAAGCTTCTCTGATGCACAGCGTGCCCTGCTGTGCTCTTCTAACTGCCCTGGTGTCTGGCTGCGCATAATCAGTGGCAGGCAATTTGTCTCAACCTCCCACCCCGCCATAAATGTCTCCCCCTTACTCTCACAGAGATTGTGGAGCACACAGCAAGCAGAAATAACAATGGGAATATTGGTTTTGCTGAGGTCTAACCGAGTCAGTAAACTGTGGCAGCGTGCTTTCAAATGTCCAAATGCACGTTCTACCACCATTCTGCACTTGCTCAGTCTATAGTTGAACTGCTCCTTACTACTGTCCAGGGTGCCTGTGTATGGCTTCATGAGCCATGGCATTAAGGGGTAGGCTGGGTCCTCAAGGATAACTATAGGCATTTCAACATCCCCAATGGTTATTTTCTGGTCTGGGAAGTAAGTCTCTTCCTGCAACTGTTGAAACAGACCAGAGTTCCTGAAGATGCGAACGTCACCTTTCCTGGCCATCCCACGTTGATGTCAGTGAAACATCCCTTGTGATCCACCAGTGCTTGCAGCACCATGGAAAAGTACCCCTTGCGGTTTATGTACTGGCTGCCAAGATGGTCTGGTCCCAAGATAGGGATATGCGTTCCGTCTATCACCCCACCACAATTAGGGAATCCCATTGCAGCAAAGCCATCCACTATGACCTGCACATTCCCCAGAGTCACTACCCTTGGTAGCAGCAGCTCAGTGATTGTGTTGGCTACTTGCATCACAGCAGCCCCCACAGCAGATTTGCCCACTCCAAATTGATTCCAGACTGACCAGTAGCTGTCTGGTGTTGCAAGCTTCCAGAGGGCTAATAGCACTCGCTTGTGAACTGTGAGGGCTGCTCTCATCTTGGTATTCTTGTGCTTCAGGGCAGGGGAAAGCAAGTCACAAAGTTACATGAAAGTGCCCTTACACATGCGAAAGTTTCTCAGCCACTGGGTATCATCCCAGACCTGCAACACTATGCGGTCCCACCAGTCTGTGCTTGTTTCCCAGGCCCAGAATTGGTGTTCCACGGCATAAGCCTGCCCCATTGCCACCAGGATATCCAAATTGCCAGAGCCTGTACTTTGAGAGAAGTCTGTGTCCATGTCCTCATCACTCTCATCACCACGCTGCCGTTGCCTCCTCGCCTGCTTTTGCAGGTTCTGGTTCTGAACATACTACGGGATAATATGTGAGGTGATTACAATGCTAATAACTGCCACGGTGATCTGAGCGGGCTCCATGCTTGCTGTGGTATGGCATCTGCAGGAGAGTAGGAGAGCAGAGTTGCAGCGGAAACGGTGGCTGACGACGGATGCCACAAGAATAGATATTTATAGAGAATGACGAGAGGACCTGTGAGGTAGATTCCTGAGAGCAGGAGAGCAGAGTTGCAGCAGAAGCGGTGGTTGGAAGACCAGTTTTTCCGACCTATTGCACCATCTGCAGCCAGAGCAAGAGAGCAGAGTGGCAGCAGAAGTGGTGGTTGGAAGACCAGTTTTTCCGACCTATTGCACCATCTGCAGCCAGAGCAGGAGAGCAGAGAGGCAGCGGAAGCGGTGGTTGGAAGACCAGTTTTTCCGACCTATTGCACCATCTGCAGCCAGAGCAGGAGAACAGAGTAGCAGCGGAAGCGGTGGTTGGAAGACGAGTTTTTCCGACCTATTGCACCGTCTGGGACCAGAGCAGGAGAGCAGAGTTGCAGCAGAAGCAGTCGTTCGATGATGACAGTTAGCAGTCCTACTGCACCATCTGCTGAAAGCAGTATGCGCCCGCACGGAAAAAAGGTGCAAAATGATTGTCTGCCGATGCTTTCACGGAGGGAGGGGCAACTGACGACATGTATCCAAAACCACCCGCGACAATGTTTTTGCCCATCAGGCATTGGGAGCTCAACCCAGAATTCCAATGGGTGGTGGAGACTGCGGGAACTGTGAGATAGCTATCCATAGTGCAACACTCCGAAAGTCTATGCTAGCCCCGGTACTGTGGACGCACTCCACCGACTTAATTGCTTAGTGGGGACACACACAATCGACTGTATAAAATCGCTTCCTAAAAGATCAACTTCTATAAATTCAACCTAATTTCGTAGTGTAGACATACCTTTAGTCCTCTCTATCCCAACAATCTCAGGAAAATGGAAGCCACCTCTCTTGGTGTACAGCAGCAGCTCAGTGAGTCAGACTCAGCATTAACCATTCCATTGTCTTCTGATCACTGAGCTGCCAGCATACCATCGGAGAGCGTTCTGTGTTTGCAATGGAGATTGAACAGAACAAGCCTTTTGCAAAGTGCGCCGCTTCATAGTCACAGGAGCACAGCCAGATTTTGGTAAATTTCTGGTGTTAGGTCAGTAAAACTGTGAACTTTAGGAAAAAATACCAGCAATGACCATGCGTACCAACAGACAGCTAAAAAGTTGACAGCTTTGCAAATTTTCCAGACTGAGAACCCGTGCATGGAGTGGATTAAGCAGCTCAAGAGTGAGTACCAGAAGACCATGGACCAGAACCACACCTCAGGCAATTCACCAATCTCAGACCCTTTCTATGAGGAGTTTGACCAGATGCTGGGCACTGCACCCAGCACAGAGCCAGCCAGGGTGCATGATGACTTGGTCAGCTGAGATGGTGCCAGGCTGACTCCTGAATCTACTGTGGGAATTGATGGGAGCCAGCAGCAGTCTTCAATTGAGGAGCAGAAAGTGACTCTGTTTCTGAAACCAGTCCCAAGCAGGCTGAGGGACAGCAACATCCCATACTCAGAAGAGCTCTTTGATGTCATCCCAACTGCCAAGCCTGCAGAAAACCCAGAAGAGACAGAAGCCGTCCCTGAGCCTGGTAATTTTCTGACTCCAATATAAAGTTTATTACTACAATAATGGCAGGGTTTTCCACTCTAAGAACCAGTGCAACAGTTATGAGAAGCCTTGCTACCAGTGTATATCCTCTAATGGTAGATTGTATCCCAGCGCCTCGGCGTCCCCTCTCCCTCTCCTCCTCTTACCCTTGCACCACATGGGGTTCAAAATGGCAGTCAGGAAATACAAACAATAAAGAACAGCTTTAAAGAGTATTTTTACTTGAAAGGCACAATTTTTTGCCAGGGCCATTCCTGTTTCTCAAAAATAATAACCTTACATTGCCGTGCCTGTACGTATGCCACTCTATAACTGCTCAACAGTCTATGGAGCTGTCTGGAAACAGTGAACTCAGCATGTGTTTTGGAAACTGTGTTCTATTTCCAAATCTAGTCCATTTCTGGTAGAGGTAACCCATGTAGGGGTTACTCAGGCACGTAACAAAATCATTTCTCCCAAGTACGACTGGAGTGTTGATTTTTGTCCAGAAATGTGCTGTGATCAGGGAGGAGGAAAGCTGTGGAGTTCTGCATGTTTGCATGCAGCCACAACAGGCTAAGCCATGTGGAAGCAAACACAGCATCCTGTTAATTCCCTCATGGATTCTGACCCAATCATGGTTGCTGATAGCTGAAAACTTTTTGTGAAGCAGGAACTCCAGATAGGTAGTCACATTTTGGGGAAGAGCGTATTTTCTAGGGCCACCTCGGTAGCTCATTCCATTCACAGATGTGCTGTTTAGTTACAATACGTTTGAATACTTCAGCTGCATATGTTTCAGGGGTCCCATCACAGCTTGGAATAACAGCTCCCTTTGTCAATGAGGCACCACAAGAACACTTATGTCCTTCAAAATGTGAAAGGCCTGAAATGATAGAAAAAGCCTTTTGTTGCAAGGCCACTTGCCACACTCCCCAACAACCCAAGTACTTATGCAATTTTTATAAAACAGAAAACGCTTACAACATTAAACTTACCATCTCTGCACTTTTGTAACTGCAATTAACCAAGCCATGTTCAGAGAGAATCCCTCTGTCGACTGAAGCATCCCTTTCCCAATATATTTTAGTTCAATTTTGAAATGTAACATTGTATCCCCTTGAGATTCCACAAGAACTAATTCTGTGCTCCTCCACTGAGCTGTTTGAGACAATAACCCTCTGTTTATTATCCTATTTCAGGACCTTCGACTTCCGCTGGCTGCTGTACATCCAGAACTTTAGCCCTGGCCCAACGTACCTTCACAGACATCCCTTTCCCAATATATTTTAGTTCAATTTTGAAATGTAACATTGTATCCCCTTGAGATTCCACAAGAACTAATTCTGTGCTCCTCCACTGAGCTGTTTGAGACAATAACCCTCTGTTTATTATCCTATTTCAGGACCCTCGACTTCCGCTGGCTGCTGTACATCCAGAACTTTAGCCCTGGCCCAACGTACCTTCACAGACCGTTCCAAGTGGAAGGGTTTCCGTGATGAAGTTATGGTCAAAGTTCTTGAGAGGGCTGACATGCAAGTCCATTATCAGAAACAGAGGGACTTAACACTGAAGCACTGGCATGCTGAGAGTCAGGAGGAAAGGGTGGGTCCTGCTGCACAGATGGAGGACAGGGTTTCAGCAAGGGAGCAGGCACTTGCAACGCAGTTCCTGGAACAGGAATGGTGGCTAAGGAGGTGGACAGAGCGCAACAAGGAGAACTGTCTGAGTGACTCCTCTTCATCATGGCTGGTAAAGCACTGGCTCCTGCTGCCTCTCCCGCACCATGGCCTGATCCCCCTGCAATGTACCCTCAGTCCAGAAGTAGCTTGGACAATTCAATGTCATCGTTCGTGGCAGCGTTCAAGCCCCATGACTGGCTGGGCAGGGCAATTAACTGCGTGCAGCCTTTCTTCTTGAACCCCTCTCCTGTGTATACCTCTATCCCGCTACCCCGGCCCCAAGTGCATGGAAAATGGGGAAAGAAGGGAAAGGAGAACGTGGGAGCAGGGAACAAGCAGCAGTAGGGGGGATGTGTCATGTTTGCACTGGTTCCTGCACTTTTATTTTATTTATTTTTTGTTTGTTTTGTTTTGGAAATGTTCTTCTGTTACTTGTTTTGGGGTGTTGTAATGGCAGCTGGCCAGCCTAGCAATGGGTGACTGTTGTTCTGTTTTTACACGTTTACAAATAAAGCCTTTTATGTCATCAAGAAAGTTTATTGCTATCATTGCATCACATCATAGAATCATGACTTGAGATAATAAAGCTAAAAATGTGATCAGGAGCAATTATACATTACTAGGCAAACACTATTTCTCTAAGCACATTCTTACAGGTACTATTCTTCCTCTTGCATTGGGCCAGGCAAGTTCATAATGTAAGAAAACAAAACATCCCTGACTTCTGTTGCACAGGTGCAGTCAGCACCAACTGAGGTAGATGCACTTTCTGGCTGAAGGCACCAATTCAGTGGCCCTTCAGGGGGAAATGGCTCACCTCTGGTTTCACAAAGATTGCGAAGAGCACAGCAAGTCACAGTAATGCAAACAGCATTAATAACACTGGCATCCAGCCTTCTGTTGCCAGGGCCTCTGAAATCAGGACACGGTTTCATAGCCAAAGCAAGAGGGAGTATGCGGAGTCCCCCAGAATAATGGTGGGGACAGTAACTCCATTTATGACAATGTCATTTGATGGGAATAATGTCCCAGCCTGTCCATGAATGTAGACTCCCAAGTGGTGAAAAACTCTTGCATTGGGAGCTTTTCGAATGCAGCTCACATTGACATTCATAAATCAGCCTCTGTCGTCCACAAGGATCTGCATAACAATGAAGTAGTACCTTTTGCGGTTTACGTTCTCATGTGCTCCTTGAGGAAGGAAAAGTATGGGAACATAGGTCCCATCAATGGCTCCAGAGCAGTTAGAAAATCACATTCTCTGAAAGCCAGCAGTTACTTCAGGAATATCTTTAATGCCCACCACCTTGGGGTAAATCACATGCCTGGTTGCCTCAGAATCCTCCGCCACCACTTTACCCACTATCGAATTCCAAACACCAAACTGGTTGGCAGTGGACCTGTAGCAGTCTTGGGTAACCAGCTTCCAGGCAGTTATAGCAACGTGCTTCTGGAGCAGCAAGGGTGACCTCCTGTGTGTATCTTTATTCTAGATGGTGGGGTAAGCAGCTCACAAAGCTCCAGAAATGTGGCTTGCTTCATGCAAAAGTTCTGGACTCACTGCTGGTCATCCCAGCTCTGTGTAATGATGCGGTCCCACCAGTCTGTGTTTGTGGCCCTGTGCCAGAAACGCTGGTCTATATAGGGGACATCAGCAACTATGCTGATTGTACTGAGCAGCATCTGCCAGTGCAAGTCTGCCATGCCAGGGTACTCTTCCTTCTATGCCTTCTCTGTCTGCTCCATCATGAAATCCATCAGGTACCTTTGGTGGGTCAGAAAACACTGCCAAAATGTCCACCAGCACCTCACAGAAGCTTTCCCCATTTCCTGACACAGGAGTGAAAGCGCAAGGAAGAGAAGTTCTTCAAAAGGCACCTCCATGTTGCTGGCTCCAGTTGCTGGGAGCACACAGACCAAAATGATTGCTCGGCGGGCTGTGTTAGCAGGCTGTTCAAATTTCCTGTAATATGCAGGGTTGGCCGCAAAGTTTTCCCACAGTGCTTCATGGTCAAAGGCTAGAGCAGCCACATTTCAGGAGGGCACTAGGGACTCTGGGATATGGCTGGAGTGACTCAGGCCCGCATGCTGCAATGTGGATGCCAGAACCCCAGGTTCAAGCCTTTGTTAGAAAAGTCCTAATATAGGGTTAAGAATCAGTATAGACACTCAAACCCAGGATTGTGTAACATGGGTCAAATGTAACATGGGTCAAATTGTGTAACATGGGTCAAGTCCCACTAACCCTGGAGTTACACTGCATTGTAGACATACCCCAAGGCACCACATCAATTTGTGAGTCTCAGCCATCCTGATCCAATAGTTCTGTTGCTGTAATTGCTGTTGTTGCTGCAGCTGCTGCTGATGTTCCCTCAGCCATTTTAACAACACTTCTGGATCCAGTCCTATCTTCAGGCTGTGGCGACTGATCATATTCTCCACCAGATGTAAGGTGTTGGGCTCTCTCACCAGCCCAAGAAAGAATCAATGCCAAACTCAAGCCAATTTCTGGCCCTTGCCTCAGGGCACAATGTATTGTTACTCAAGCACATAAACTCATGCAGTAACATCAAAGAAAGCTATTCCTTTGTCCTAGCTAGACTGCAGTTGCCAGAGGCCTTTCTCTCAGTCCCAGAAAGAGGACATGCCCTTCCTTAAAACACCCTGCTGAGACATGACAGGTTGCCCTTAACCCATTCCTGCCTGTTTCACCCTGTCACAGACTGTATCTGAGGACAAGGAAGAAGGGGGGAAGGTTTGAGAAAAAACAAGGTAGTCTATAAACTAAATCAAATAATCTCCTAAGTGCCGGGATCATGGCATGGTGCAAAGTGACCACATATAAATGCTACTGATGCCAATGTAATTGGCATCACACTTCCTAAATCAAATATAAATCTTCTGGAGATAAGCCAGAACTTAAAACTTTTGATCTCCTCCTTGCCCAAATTTGGTAGTTCAGACAAAATGAAACCTATGTCTGAACCACCCTAAATGTTATTTTTATTTAAGCAAAACTGAAACCTGACTGATGTTGTTTTGCAAAAAGCAGAACATCCCCACGTTTCCTGCTATTTCTGTCGAGGCATGCTAGAAACTATAAAACTAAAGCTTTCCTTCTGAACCCATATTTCCCCCTAAACGCTGCCACCCCCAACAACGACCAAAAAGAGAGAGCTTGGATAAAGGAACTTGGATCCAAACTACCTTTGGGTTTGAGTTTGGTTTTTAAAACCAAAACACAGAAGATGAAGTTTCTCAATATTAAAAAACCCCAGCTTCCTGCATCATTCTAATGGGTGCTAATCATTCTATCCTAAGCTATGTAGTGTTGAAATAAACAGTGTTGGCTTTTGTTTTCTGTGTAGGGGATATGATAAAGCCATACAAAATAATAAATGGTATAGAAAAGGTACTTCTCTTCAGCTTTTCTCTCAATAGAAAAACATGGTGACATTCAAAGAAACTGAAAGGCAGCAAATTTTAAAGTAATAAAAGGAAATAATTTTTCACACAAAGCACAATTAGCCTGTGGAACTGATTGCCAAAAGAGATCAGTGAGACCAAGCATTCATCAACAAAAAGGACTGGACATTTATATGGATAACAAGAATTACAAGACTTACAATAAGAAGTAAAAAAAAAAAATCTAGATCCACCCATCCACCCAGCTAAAGAAAGAATTAATTTAACTTTTTTTGGGGGGGAGGGCGGTTCTTAATAGCTCAGAAGCAAAATTCCAGAGGATTGCTTTCTCCCATCATACTTAGGCTGAATAGCCTCTAATAGGAGTGAGCCTTGCAAAACCAGTAGTTTTAGTGTTCTTTCTGATATCTGACTTAACATGTAATGCTAAACCATGTTGACACCTAGGTGCAGGAATTATCAGCACTGCTTTCAGCTTCGTAGGCTGAGCAATAATGCAATGCTATATTTGTTAGTGGTATAAGTCATAGAGTTCAAGGCCAGAAGGTTCAACCAGATCATCTAGTCTGCCCTCCTGTATATCACAAGACCCTAATATCATCCAGCATCTGCACACCAAACCCAACAACCCAAATTAAACCAAAGTATTACAGCCCACAGGAGACTAAACTATTATGTGCCACAGACACATGATAACTAAGTGCTAAATCCAGTGTCTGTTCTTGTATTGGATGGGATGTAACTGCTGTTGCTGTTCCTAGATATACATGGATTGCCGGAAGAGTGCATGAAGAAGCGATGAACTTGAGATTCCATCTGTGTAGGGACAGAAGAAGAGGACTGCATGTCAGTTCTTTAATTAAGATTGGGATGAGGGACGGTAGCTTCTGTTATTGGGCCATATTTTATCCCCATTCAGAAAAACCTGCGAGAGAGGAAAGAGATGATCTAGGACACTTACCATGATTCAGCTTATCGTGTTTTTGAATAATCTTTCATACAGGGGATATGGCCACCCAAACTTTGGGCTCAATTTTGCTAATGACATTTATGTTCAATCTCCAATAATAAAGTGATGAGAGTAGAATGAGAGAGACAGAGTGGGACATTTACTCATAAGGAACCAGACATTAACTTTTCTCAACCGGTTCAGACTCTATAGAACCACTAGCCAAACAAAGGCAGTAGTAAGTAAAAGTAGGAAAATCATTAATGTTTAGGTTGCACAGAAGGCTTTTCAGGTCTATCAGTCAGTTTCTGGTTGTTTGTTTTTCTGCAGCCTGGATGTTAACCACAAGAGCTCTAAGTGTTTTAGAGATTGAAGGCTTTTATCCCTCAGTAACATAACCAGTACTGCAGAGATAATATCTTTAACTCAGACCTAAAGCTAACACTGTAGCTGAACCATCCATACAAGATTTTTTTCTCAAGAAAAATCAAGACAAAGAGAGCCCATATTTGTGGAAATGAATAAAGAGGGTTCACAGTGGATCTAAGTGGGAAAAGTTCTAGCATCCAATAGGAGAAGTAAAATATACAACTGCACAGACAATCTTAATTATAGCATTTCCTATCTTCTGAGTGCATAGCTTAGCCATTTTAATATTTTCTTATAACAAAGTTGCTTGTAATTTGCTTGGTTTAAAAAAAAAGAAAAAGAAAATTGCCCCAACCCCAAAATTTAATCAAGTGGAACCACATTGATCCCACCCCCCATATGGATCATCAGTAGAGCTGGATCCCAGAACCTTTAGATGCACAATAGAGACATTTATATAGAAGTTCAAGAAGAAACACTAGTTGTAGTAGGCTGTTAAACTTTATGCGGATGAGAAGGAGATGCAACGCATATTTTGACAGCACAACTATTTGCTAGACAGCAGAGAAATGATGGGATTTAGCAATACTGGGTCCCATTCCTCATTGTTGAGAGCGGTGTGGGGTAGTGGCTTAAGGCTAGCCAAAAACTTACCATGAGGATGCTTTTTTTAAGGAAAATAAGATTTTTGATTACAGATTTTTTTCCCCTGAAATATCCCAATCTCAGTGGAAATTTTTGGTTTTTCATTGAAAAAAATAACACCCCAAAACTGAAATATTTTGATTTGACTATGCTGCCTGAGGGCCTCACAGGCATTAAAGTTTAGTTGCCTCATGTCCTTACTCTCCTCTGTAAGACTACATTTCCCATGATGATGCCCAGCCTATGCATGAGGCACTTGAACTACAATTCCTGCAGCATCATTTCTGAATTGAAATATTTCAGATTGTGGCCAAAATATTTCAGTATTTTAATTTTTATGAAATTTTATGGGGGAGGAAGGGGTTGGTGTCTTTTCTGAGCAGCTGTGTAGTGGCAACAGTCAGCACAGATAGGGTACATTCCTACATTCTTTCTGAAATACACTAAGATATGGGATCATGCTCAATACTAGCTGATCTGATGCACCCTTAATCACAAGTCTTATGATTTGGGAGAGGGGGTGTTCAGCTGATGGAATCAGTTTATTACCTCAGACTCTCAGCTTTCATCAAGAAAGGCAAGTGTTTCTTGACTCATGGTTGTGGAGAAAAGCTAGGAAACTTGAGCCTACAGACTTAAAACCAAGAACACAAATAAAAAGAACCCTAACATTATTATTTTTAAAAGTTCATGGTTTTTAAGTCGCTCTTGTATGATTCTTTAATGTTTAGGATTGGCAATACTGAATAAGGGCTATGAAGTGAACAGAATTAACACCATTCAGTGGAAGAGCTGAGACTAGAATTCAAAGTCTCCTCCTGGCTTTCAGCCCAGTGCATTTTCTCTTAGCCAAAGGTGAAGGGAAGGTTTGCATTCTTTCTCATCCCAACCGGAGCTCAGTGAAGGCTGAGGCCATGCTTACTTCATTACACATATAAAGAGATCTATGGGGCTGAAGCATGCCTAATGCAAATAGCATGTCCAGAGATTTTAGCAGCAAGTATTTAATAAGCTCTACTGAACATGGGCAAATAACAATTTTCCAAGACTTACAAATTAACCAAATCTGGATTTTTTTAATATGGACAACCTAAGAACAACCCTCTGCTGAATTAGAGATGATAATTTTTAACACAAAAGTTATTGAACCCAATAATATATATATTTGGTGCTTTCAAAGGGCTAATTTTGCAAAGTTGAGGGAAACTATTAGCAACATTGATAAGAAGGAAAAATTTAGACAGAAAAATGTAATGAAAATTGAGAGTTCTTTGAGAAGAATTTACTAGATAGCTAAAAAGCCACAGTTCCATAATCAAGAAAGAGGACACCTTTGGCTAAGAGTTCACACTGGTTCAGGGGCAAAGTGAAGGCAGCAATTAGAAATAAATATATATATATATATAACAAATGCAAAAGGGGGAAAATAGCTCTCAGATAGTATAAATTAGAAGTCATGAAATACCGAAAATTGATAAGGGAAGGGAAGGACATCAGGTAAAAATCCATATCTGTCAGGGCTAAGAATAAAGAAGATTTTTTTAAAGTATATTAGAACTAAAATAAATGCTAGCAATGGTATAATAGGCCCACTACTAAATTGGGATGGTAAAATTGTTAATAATACAGAAAAGGCAGATGTGGTCAATATATATTCATGTTCTATTTTTGGAGAGAAGCAGGATGATGTATTCATATCACATGAAGATTAAGTACTTTCTAGTCCAGTAGTAACTGAGGAAAGTGTTAGACAATATCTACTAGGGATAAACCTTTTTAAATCAGCAGGCTTGGATAACTTGCACCCAAGAGTCCTGAAAGAGTTGTCTGAAGATATCTCTGGCCCGCTCATGTTAATTGTTAATCAATCTTCGAATACAGGGGGAAATTCCAGAAGACAGGAAGAGTGCAGTTTCTGCCACTATTCAAAAAGGGCAGCTGGGATGACCTGAATAACGATAGACTAGTTAACCTTACATCTATTCTGAGCAAAATAATGGAAAATCTGATATAGGATTCAATTGATAATGAACTAAAATATAGGAATATAATTAGAAGAGAGTCAACATGATTTTATGGATAAATTGCTCTTGTCAAACAAACCTGATTTCATTCTTTGATGATATCACTAGTTTGGTTGATTAAGGCAATTGCATAGTTTGACTTATTACCACACAACATTCTGACTGAAAATTTCCACAATACGTTATTTAAAAATCACACATTAAGTGTCTTAAGAACTGTGTGATGACATAGCAAAAAGGGCCAATGCAATCTTTGGATGTATAAATTGGGGAGCAGTGAGCAAGAGTAGGGAGAAAGGCTAAATTAAAGAATTTTAGTTGTGCACTATGGCAATTGGGGCCCTCCCACTTTCCCTGTCCGTAAGGGGTCATTAGAGAGCAAGACCACCTCACACTCACCCTACAGTGGTTGGCCCAACTTCCCTCTGGTACATTGTCTCATTCCACAGCATGCAGGCAGGGCCCCCACCCTTTCCTAGTCCTGGGTTGGGGTGTTTCCCCTCACTGGTGATTGGGATCCCCTGTAAAATGAGGGCCCTGTGCAAATACACCAAGTGCACATTGGTTAATCCTGACACGAATGGAGATGATTTTACCTCTGCATACAGCCTTGGTGAGACCAATACTGGAACACTATGTCCAGTTCTGGTCACCACATTTTTTAAAATATGTTGAAAAATTGGAGAGGGTGCAGAAAAGAGCCACAAAAATGATTTGATGGTTGGAGAAAATGATCTTCAGTGAGAGACTTAAAGAGCTCAATTTATTTTAGCTTATCAAAAAGAAGACTGAGAGGAGACTTAGTTACAATGTGCAAGTACCTTCATGGGGAGAAAATACTGGGTACTAAAGGGATCTTTAATCTAGCAGAGAAAGGCATAACAAGAACCAATGGCTGGAAGTTGAACTCAGACAATTCAAATTATAAATCAGGCACAACTTTTTAATACTGAAGGTTATTAACCATTGGCACAAACACCAAGAGAAGTGGTAGATTCCCCATCTCTTGAGGTCTTTGAATCCAGATTGAATGCCTTTCTGGAAAATATGCTTGAGCCAAAAACAAACATAAGGTACTGGGCTCAATTAAGGTGACCAGACGTCCCTATTTTATAGGGACAGTCCCGATATTTGGGGGTTTTTCTTATAGAGGTGCCTATTACCCTCTTATATAGGTGCCTATTACCATCCCCATCCTGATTTTTCACACTTGCTATCTGGTCACCGTAGCTCAATACAGGACTTACTGGGTGAAACGTAATGGCCTGCAACATAAGGAGGTCAGGCCAGGTGATCTGATGCTCCCTTAAACTCTATGAATCTCTACTTCCTGCTCCAAAGCCCTGAAACACTGGAGCTCTACTCAGACATGTTTTGGAGAAAATTTGAGATTGTCAAAACTACATATCTTTCCCTCATTTCTGAAATGGCTTAATTGTTATCAATGAAACTTTCCTAATAATTTCAGCCTGAAGCAAACAGCAAGCAGGGAAAATTTCAGCCCCAACAGTAAGTTTGGCAAAGTGATAAGCCACTGAAAAAGGGCTTATAATGGAAAGTGTTAGGCAACATTAACTATAGATGTTGCTCTCATATATGGATCAAATACTTTATAAATATAAATAAACATAAAGGTTTCAGTTGTGCTTTAAAGCCACAATCTGCAGGGCAGGCAAGACCAGTTTCTACCCATCCAGTGGTTGCTCTTGTATTTTGGGCCTCTGCTCCTAATTTCTCTAGGTTTCTTTTTATTATTTCTCTATCTTCATTGATAGTTGCAAATCCTCCTAATTTATATCATCTCTGAGTTTTATTAATGTTCTGTTTATTCCCTCTTCTACTTCATGAATAAGGATATTCCTCCACTAGATACTTTTGCTCAATCTGACACTTTGCCTTTTAACAAAATCCTTTGTTTACATTCCAGTTGACAATTTATTATAACGCCTGGTTTATGATCCTTCAACTTGTTTACATAAACTTTTGTGTATAGTCAGCCAATTTTCAGTCCACAGCAGAATATTATACTATTAAATACCCTATTGTACTAGTGCCAATGTTGAAGTTATGAAATAACTTCATACAAATTAATACTGGTGTTAGAAACTAATGATACTCAAAAAGGAGTTAAGTCCACTTTGGGACATACATGTAGCTGGATTTGGTGGCATAGCACAGAAGCTGCTCTATCATTCCTTTCCAACAGGAACCAGAGTGTGGTAATTGCTCCACTTCCTCAAGGATCCCAGAGATCCAATACTCATCTTGTACCCCCTTCTTTGCAAATATCTATTTGGCAAGATAATGAGACAGCATTATAACAAGATCTCTCTCATTGTCCACAGATGCAACCAAAGTCACTGCTAAAATGTCAGATTGCCTACAGGATATCAGATCCCAGATGAAGAGCGGCTCTCTTAAATTCAATGCAGGCAAAACTGAAGTGGTACTGGTCAGAAGGGAGAAAATGCTTTGGAAAACTAGCTGGGACACTGTCCTCCCTTTCCATCAAAGGCATCAACCTCCCCCCAGCCCACTGCTCAATTTGTTAAAGTGCAGGAGTCTAAGCAGTCCTGTTTAACGCCATCACTGAATTGGGGGGAGGGATAGCTCAGTGGTTTGAGCATTGGCCCGCTAAACCCACGGCTGTCAGCTCAATCCTTGAGGGGGCCACTTAGAGATCTGGGGCAAAAATCAGTACTTGGTCCTGCTAGTGAAGGCAGGGGGCTGGACTCAATGACCTTTCAAGGTCCCTTCCAGCTCTATGAGATAGGTATAGCTCCATATATCATAAGTAATAGTAAGGAAATGTGTGATGTGGTTTACAAATTACACACTGGAAAGTAGGAGATTAAAGAGCAGCTCATAGCCTGCTCAGCTGCACCTGCAGGCAGGGCTTAAAAAAAGGAGAAGAGCAGCTCAGAAGAGGGGCAGGAAGTGGAAGGGAACAAATGGGGTCTGTGGGTCAAAGTATTACCCTAGGGGCACCTTGTCTGAGATCTCCCTGCATGGACCTGAGGAAAATCTACAAAAGAGAAGTGACAGGGTGTGCAGGTCAGAGCCCCAAAAGAAGGGTTTTATGCTAGTGCAATTGGCAGGGGCTGGGATAGGAAGTGGTCCAGGGAGGATGGAGGCCTGATACCCCAAGGGGCCAGTTGTAGCTACCCACGGTTGGACCCTGGATTGGCAGTTGGTTCAGAGGGTGGGCCTGGGCCCCCCTATCCCACACAGCAGATAGCACAACAAGTGGGGGGAGACTTTGCCTGAGGCCTACTAGAGCAGACCTGATTATTCAAAGTCCCAGCCCCTGCTATCTCAGTGTAGGAGGGAGGGGAGAGCTAGAAACTCCTGCCTCATCAGTGGGCAGTGCCACACTGTTTACAGAATGCCTGTGGCAAAAAATACCTTTCACCTGCAACTTGCTATGAAACTCTGCCTCTTCCTCCTGGACAAGGACCAGGCTGTAAAGATCCATGCATTTGTTACCTCCAGATGAGATCACTGTAATTCAGTATAATGGAGGCTGGCTTCAAGACACACTGCAAGACCTTCCTCTTTTTCCACAACAACTGGAATGAGATTAACAAATGCCAGAGGGAAAAAATAGACCCTAAGCAGAGCTTTCCATAGCCACAGAAGAGGGAAAAGCTGAAAACAACACTAAAACCTCACTGTGCTGACATAATTAACATAGCAAGCCCTTAGATGCTACAGAGTCTGGTGTTATAGACAACCTTAAAACAACTAACTTCGTTTTAGGATAATTTTATGCACAGTGTCCGCATTAATTCCAGTCCTCTTTATCTGACAGTTCTTTGTTTACAGAGACAAGGTGGGTGAGATCATATCTTTTATTAGACCAGCTTCTGTTGGTGAAAGAGGCAAGCTTTTGAGCCATACAGAACTCTTCTTCAGACCTGAAGATGAACTCTGTGTAAGCTTGTCTCTCACTAACAGAAGTTGGTCCAATAAAAAATCTTACTTCACCCACCTTATCTTTCTAATATCCTCTGACCAACACAGCTACAACAACACTGCATATCCATTTCTTTGGCTTTTTAGGTTCATTTTTTAAGGGCTTGATTATAATCTCAGATATGATGGCAAGCACTGTGTGCTGAAAGAAACTTCCTACTGCACTAGCTTGTTCATTTGAAGTAATCACAATGCTCTTCAGTATATACATGAATATCTGAAATTAGAACCAAGTCTTAGCTTCTTCTTGCCCAATAAACCACATGATTATAGCCTAGACCTTGGCTGCTTGTCATCTCCACATAAACCATGCAACTGGAGCCAAGACTTTCTTGTTTCTCCATGTAATAAAGCCTTCTGCTGCTTTCCACTTCCCCATCCATGCAGTTAGAATAATTGCACCCAACTCTCTTTTCACACCCATTTTACAGCAGTTCAGTTCCTTTGATTTAGTGGAGCACCTCCTAATATGCATCAGTCTGAGAGGGAGGATGATTATTGATGAAATCTAGAAGCTGAAGCTGCTGGTCCTCCATTTCTGCCCTGCAATTAGAATCTAGGCATCAGCCTATATTTTAGCCTTTCAATTAGACTCTTGGCTCCAGTGGCTGCTGGCTTGTTTCAGCCATGCATACTTTTGCATCAGTTTCAAGAGTGTGTTCTCATCTTTATCTCAAGGATTACACAGTGAAACATTTGAGGTTTTTCTACCATAAAAATCAAAACTTGCAACTTAAAATAATTTATTTTACATAATTTCCTTTTTAAAAAGGCATCCTTCCACATAAATATTTTTCTGTTTTTATTATATGCCCCTGTTGCCTACCTAGGTTTGCCAAAAAAAACTTATCAGGATTAATTTTTACAGGTAAGTTATTTGCAATCAAACTGCCTACAATCAAATCTATTATGGAAAATCAAAATGGTTTGAGTAACAAGTAGAGACACTTACAAAATTATAACTTAAATTGTCATCTTCTTACAGCATTCAGATGTTCAGTTCAGTACATGGAGGGTTTTTTTCTCCTGTACAGTCAACCTATAAAATGAATATAGAAAAATATTGCTTTAATTCATGTTCTCAAAACTGATTTATATATCTCATATACCTTTATATATCTCATGTACTACAGTAATACCTAGCTCTTCTATAGCGCTTTTTGTCAGTGGATCTCTAAGTGTTTACAAAGGAAGTCAATATCATTATCCCCCTTTTACAAATGGGGACACTGAGGCATGGAATGACTGGGTGAACTAGACTACCTGACATTAAATGAGGATATTGCTATAATAGGCACTGTGGAAACTTGGTAGAATGAGGATAATCAATAGGATGTGGCAATACAGTATGCAAAATATATAGGAATGTCAAAGTAGGATGTGCCGGGGGAGAGTGGCTATATGTGAAAGAAAGCATAGAGTCAAATAAAGTAAAAAACTTAAATGAATCAAATTTTACCATAGAATCTCTGTGGATAGAAATTCCATGCTTGAACAATAAGAATATGGTAGTGGGAATGTACTACTGACCATCTGACCAAGATGGTGACAGTGACTGTGAAATGCTCAAAGAAATTAGAAAGGTACAAAGGCAGAAAATGCAATAATATTGGGATATTTCACCAATCCTCATATTGACTAAGTCTCAGGAAGGGATGCAGAGATAAAATGTCTAGATACCATCAAGGACTGCTTCTTGCAACAGCTTGTCCTAGAATCCTGAAATAGATGAGAAGACTGAGTGCCCTAGTTGTGCAGTAGCCAGGTTGGGGAGAGAGGCTGGGAAGCTATACACTCTGGCTTCCTGCTGGCAGGGTTAGGATGAGGTGGAGGCTCAAGGCAGTGGAGATTTGTGAGGTGGAGAATCTACGTGGCTCGGCCTCCAGCAGCTAGCCTGGAAAATTTTACTTTCTGCCTGTAGGAATAAAGTTAAATGGACAAGAGTGTTCTAGGCAGACAGCCAGTAAACCAGAAAAGTCTTTCAGTTCTCACAAAAAAGAATTTTCCCAGAAATCCGTCCCCTTGAAAAAATTTGCAATTTTGACTTTTCACCTCAATTTGGGCCCCTTTTTTTCCCCAAAAAACATGACATTTTTTTCCAATTTCCATTGTCCAGTCAGCTTTATATTCAACCCTTCCATTTGCTGCCAGTCCTTTGGGGCCACGTGTCTGTGTGCTTCATGGGACTCATGAGGGCTGGAGGCTATAGGGCCTCACAGCTACAGCACCTGCCTCAGAGTCATGGAACAACAAGTGCACTACCTAGTACCTTAAGGGGTCACCGAGCTGCCATATAAAGTACAGATGACTACTGACAGCATAATTTGAAGCCATTGGAATTGGATAAGAGTATCTGAGGGATAACTTGGCTTGTAGAATCTTTATTATTGGGGCTGATGCACCAGAAGGGAAGAACCTAGGGTGACTTTCAGATCCCAGGGTGAATTTGTAAGCTGACAATAAGTAACACCACATGTATTTGTAATCTAACCAAATTTGAAATGGAATCAATGAGACTCAATAAACAGGGAACCCCACGATGACATTTTTAGAGGATCATTTTTCAGGGTAGAACCATACTTTAAGATTTTCTATTTTCATTAGATGCTCCATTTACTTTTCTCTTTTTCAAGCCAACTTTAATCTTTAAAAGAAATTATGATAACAGTAGTGATTGCCAGTTCTAGTAGCAGGTAATACAGGCTAATTACTAAACTTACCAACATTATTAAAGAATAGTTACCAAGAGATTAGTGAATTTTGTCTTTCACTAGCCGCCTGAATACCTCCCCCAATTCGTACTGCAAATATGGCAGGTGATGTGTGCAGGGTCAGGGCTATGGCTCCCCCTCTCCGCCCAGCTAGCAGAACCACCTGCTCATGTGAGCAGGAGCAACTGTAGCCCACAAAGGGTTGCAGTCGCTCCATACTATCCCAAAGTAAGACAGTGGTTATATATCAAAAGTCCTTAATAATTATTTTGACTTATTTTATTATTGTGACACAGGAACCTTGTAGTGCCAACTGGCAAGGAGTACAGAGGGGGTGCACAGCGGTTACAGAAATCTCCTGCGTCTGGTATATACATTCTGGTTCACCAAAAGAGTGTCCTGTGAGGTCTCTAATAAACGCCTTTGTCACATTGATCATCATCCTCATTGTGGAATGTATGCACAGACACTACGTAAGGAGCAGTGTATATACTGAAAATATATTCTTAACGTCTTTGGCTAGGGACTGGTCACCAGCAAAGGGGAAATCAGATTTCGTTTCAGACAATGTATTTATCTAGCTGGATATTCACATGTAAATTAAGTATTGTATGGTTCACAGTGGGTCTCCTTTCACCAGTCTGAACTAAATATCAGTGAAGGATTGTAAAGCTTCAAGGGAGAAAAGTAACAGGAAGAGGAAAACAGTGGGGTGGTGTAAGAGAACCTTACCTAGAGGTGCACATCAAAGGTGTTCTTTACTATATTGTGGGGACAAAGAGGATTCCCTACCACCCTTCACTGAGGAAGCAAATGGACAGCAAGTTTGCATCATGAAAGAGGGGTCTCAACCAAGCTTGACTGAAAAGGCTGGAGAGAACTTTGGATGAGATAAGCTTCTTTAACCAAGAGGATAACTTGTTAGTTAAGTTTAGTCTCTAGAAAGCATGTTATGATTCTGTTTTGTATGTATGCATTTGTTTCCAATACTTTTACTCACGATCACTTGAATCTCTGTTCTTTGATAATACTTGTTTTCTCTATAAGTATATCTCTGTGCTGTGGTGTTAAGCACAGTGCTGGTCCTGAGCTGACACTTACAAGCTATTGTGTACATTGTTCCTTTGGGAATTGCAGGCCTGGTATTTCTGTGAGCATTCAGTGGAAAAGGGGCTGGATGCTACAGGGAACACTCGGAGACTTAAGGGGTGGTGTGTATCTATCACTAACTTGTACAGAGAGAGTGAGGTGGCCTGTGGAGGCCTGGAAGGCAGTGCTTGTGTTGCCAGAAGCTGGTGGAGTCATGTGGCTGATCCACAGCAGGCACAGACAAGACTTTCTCTCTCTATGAGCAGGTGGTGGTGAGGTGCCTCAACCCTCCACGCTCTTGGGAAGTATCACAATGATCATGTCCATATCACATTCAAGGGGTAGCTGGTAAGTGCAGTCTGAGATTTACGTATTTAGTGAATCATAAAAATACCAAATCCACCAGATCCCCTCTCTTCTCAATCTTTTGTTTCTCATTTGATCCACATGGTTGCTGAAAGCAATATTCGTGGGCCCTTTCAAACCATCTCTAGGCTGCATTTCACACTTAATCCCAGTATCTCTCTTTGTCCTCTCTCTCTTTGAATCTTCGTCAAACCTAGGTATGCCTCCCAGGACTCCACCTGATCTGTATACTAGCACAGCCTCTTTGCTGGTCACATTTGATCACACACTTTGGCCTTTTGTTGTACTCATCTCTAGAACTCTACTTCCAAAACACCTCATGCCACCATGGTAAATTCACAAAAGGCTGGCTCACTGGAGCTTTTTTTGGCTTCAATGCATGGGTGGAAGTTGGGGCAATCTAGAAATCACTTGGACCAGTTTCCGGGGGGTGGGGAAGAGGGCGGAAATGGTAGCCTTGATTACTCAAGGCTCTTCTAAATCTTTTTTTTCCAATGCTCCTTCTGCTTCTTGTTCCATCTTAGGGAGTGCCTGGGGCTCAGATATGCAATGGAGCTGACTGCTTACATGCTGACTCCCAGCCACACTCTGTACATTGTGTGGTATATGTTTGGGTTTTTTCTCTCTCTCTCTTTCTCTAGCCATCCACAGACCCCAACTAGTTTTATTTATGTTCTCAGCAACAGTTCCTCACACTCAGTCAAATTCCTTTGCCATTTGCTTGGCATTCTCTCGCAAGTTTTTTTTCACTGCCTTTTATCTCACTCCATTTTAAACCCTCTCCTCTCTTAAAGGGCCAATAGTTGTTTGTTCTCTTTTTTTTTAAAGGGGGGGGGCTGATTTTCAGAAAGTGCTGAGCTTCTGCACCCTGAAAAATAGGCCCATGTAAGGTGTTCCAAATTAGGCACCCAAAAACTGAGGCATCTAAAATCACTAGTCACTTTTGACAATATTGATGCAATACAAGGTCCTGGATCCTGCGGTCAGCTCAGCACAGCCCCAGGGAACCACCCACTCAGAATGCTTTGCAGAATTAGGGGACTGAGCAATTAATGCTGTCATTCCAAATTGGCATGTACATTGCAAGTTCATTCTTCTGTGTAGGGGCTAATGGTGGGTACCATTACTGTACTATTCAACTCTGAATAGATTCATTCTAATGTGGCACATACCATTTGTCTTAGCTGGAGAAAGGTTTCAAGGTACTTCATCCCTGCCTTATGCAACTCCTCTTGGCCTATTTCACATTCTGCACCCAGCTCCAGCCCAGCAGCCAAAGGAGCTGTGGGCAAGCTCTTCATTCACAAAGGAAAGTAGAGACATGAGATGCAAGTAGTTTAAATAAAAAAGGATTGGACAAGGGAGCGTGCTAGTTCTTCTTTCCTTTTAAAGTAAGCCAACATGTGTCAGAAAAGCGCTGAATAGATCAGGGGAAGAATCATTCATGATTGATGGAATAGACTGAGACAAGTCAAGGCTGACTTTATCAGGATCATAACTGAACAGGCCAAGTTTGAATCTTTTAACACTCCAGTGAAAAATACACTTGAGAAGCAGAAGGACTTCTTTTTAATCCTCCCACTCAATGTGAATAATCCTTTGCTATGCTTAATGTTCCTTGATTACATGTGCTGTTACTCCTTTTTGATGATTGGCAGTGATATTGTTGTGCCAAAAAAGGTTTAATGTTTTAGTAATTCACTCCTTGTTGCAGCCAGCTAAGATCAAGTTCTTTGATTCTCTTCTCTTTGATTCTGGTAAATGTGGTTTATTTAGCGCTATTGTTTTCATCCTTTTAAAAAAAAAGGTTTTCTTTCGATTTCCTTTAGATGTCTCTTAGCGTTTTATGGCATCCCTTCTTGTCATGCTGTACTAGACTGTTTCAGAAGATAGTTTTCTTAAAGAGTTGACCCGTGCAACTGTCTGTAATGCCCTTATTATACACTCATGCAAACTAGAAGGATACTCAGCTACTCAAAAATAAATCAAATAGCTATCAAATAATATTGACTTACTCTGCTTCTTTTCAAATGATTTATTAGCTTGATGTTGCAACCTCAAAGGTGGCATACAAAAGATTTTTTTTTAAATTGTTTGTTCCCCTTATTGTTTTATTACAGTGTGTTAAAGAAGCCCTGAAAGGTGTTTTGTTTTTAAATCCTGCTTGGTTTTAACATGCAAATAACAGAAATCTCATGTTGCTTGGTTATGCTGGAGGAGCCTCCTGGGGGTTTCAAAGCTCTCAAACCCTGCTTGAAAGGTTGGCAGTCCTGTATCTTTATCCAAAATAATTATTCATCAGTGGAGATAAGTAACTAGGTGTTAATAAAAACAGAGTTTTAAATAGTCTGATTAAAAATCCTTTCCCCCCCCTCAACTGCTCAATTTTCAGTCTCAACCCCACAATATAACTTTGTTTGTTCACTGGTCTCTATAAAGCTTTCCCAGCTACCCCAGTTGTAAGCAGAAATTAAAAACTTTTTTTTTAAAAAAAGAGAAAGACGGAAAGACATTTCAGGCTTTCTTTAGCGGTCATAAAGAAGCAAAAATGGCCCAGGACCAATTTTTCCCTTTGCAGATCATCTTTAAGTAATGTAGACTAGGTAAAGGATTCTTTCATCTCAGCTATTCTGAGCCAGTTCTTCAGTTGGCATAAACTAGCATAGCTCCACTCCTCTGCATTCTATTTGATTTTTGGAAGATAGCTAGTACAAGAGGTATCCAAGGAAAGGAAATTATCTCACCATAACTTACACCTACAAAGTATTCACCACTTGATCTGCATTTTTATTTGTGTACATTCTGTTACATAGTCTGATGCTGTACGTGATGGGATATACAAATCCCACACTGGGCCAGAACAGGTTAAAGCACATTACTGCACCCAGGTAGCCCTGCCCTTCCAGCTCTGCAGATCCTGCTCCAACTTGAAAAGGGAGCAATCTAGATCAGAAGGAGGAAGACTGGTGAGGAGGACAGACCTACCCTGAAGGGTCCCAACAAGGGCTCAAGAGAAGTCTCCATGAGGGAATAAGACTATATTCTGAGCCTTGTTGGGGCTGATGGTTTGGTTACCTTTTTCTTTTCACCTTCTCTGGTACTGGAAGCTGGGAGAGAACAGCAGCAGTAGGAAGTGAGCCAGGGAGAGTAACTCAGAGGACATCTTCAGGTGCCAGACACTCTTGGCCCTCCTAGGGCCCTGGGTCAGAGCCCAGTGGAGTGGGTGGGCCGGGGCTCCTCTACCACGGCCCCTACTACAGGAGGGACCCCAAACCACCTGCCCACCTCACCACACCTCTGAGTAAAGGAGGACCAGGACTGGGAGGAGCCACTAGGTCTGCTAACCACAAGGCCACCTAACCCACCAAGGGCACTATTACGCTGTACTAAATGGTATTTTACATTTTTATCGAAAGTGTCCAGGACATCTTTGTCTGGACTTTGGGCCTTCAAACAGACAACCTGCTATACTGGAACTGAGAAATAAAAGTAACCTAAACTCCAAGAAAGAAAGAAAGAAAGAAAGAAAGAAAGAAAGAAAGAAAGAAAGAAAGAAAGAGATTGGGAACCGAACCCCATTCCTCCTCTGAAAAATAAAGGGCTGGATTCTGTGTTGTAAAAAAGAAAATTCAGGAGCTTACTGCTGTGAGCAAGATGACTCCATTGCAAATCCCTTCCTTACTCTGAATCCTGAGTTTAAAACTTCTAGCTATGCTTTTAGCATCTGACAATGAAAAGGGTTTGTACCTTAATCCCCCTGTATGCGCCAAACTACATTTTGCAATCACTTCCACTCATGCAACCCATTTTAGCCAAATTTACATGCAGCCAAACAGAGTTTCACACATGTGACTGGTAGAAAATATACTCAAACAAATTTTAATCTCAATCACCAGCGCAAGATCTGGGCCTGACCTCTAGCTTACTTTTAAGTGAACAGCAGGCTTGGTAGACTCCTTGTATTGTGGAAAGTACGCCATCCAGGTCTCTTAGTTGAAGAAAATAAATAAATGGCTAAAATCAGAGGCATGGGAGTTTTGTAGAGAGAAGGACACAGAAAGAAAATGGTGAATTAAAGGTCACATGGTGGAGTGACAGTGGAATCGGGGACAGAGAGTCAGGGAGCTAGCAGGGGTTTTACTCAGCTTGGATAATGCCAGTTTCTGTCCAAATAATCTATGGTAGGATAAGGGCCAACATTAGCAAGTGGGCTGTGGGTAATTGCAGTGATAAAAGGTGATGGCAGCCCCCAATCTGTTAGGGGACTTGCTGACAGAGAGTGCAGCATCAAAAGTGGATGATGTTATTTGGCAGGAGATGTGCCATGGGCAGCTTGGTGCAGCTGCCAGGCAGTTTCTGTCAACAAAGCTTGTATGGAACCCTGCGCTAAGTTGCTTTCTCCCAGCTGAACATTTTTAGGGAAGGGAGTTAGTGCAAACATTCCCTCCCCTACCTTGGGGATGAGTCCCTAGGGCTACAGCACAAGCTGCCCCTATTGGCACAAGGAGGGTAAAAATTGTAGACACCTGTACCAGTAGCCACGAACTGTGCCAGTGTTCACTGTGCAAGAGGGGGATTGGCATGGTGTCACTTTGCTTGGGTGAAGAGGCGCCAAGAAGGCTAATTTATTTCATTTATTTAATAGCACTTGAGGGGCCTTGTGACTTATTTTGTAAAATCCATTGGTTAAGTAGAAGAAAAACCAAGGTTAGATAACCTTAGGATAAATATATACATGTCTTAATGATTCAAATTTGTAGTGCTATTGAGTCCAAGGTTTGGGGTTTAATTCAAATTAGAGAGGCATTTATAGGGTCATCAAATGCAATAAACATACTTTAGTATTGGGCCTGAAACCTTAAACATAATAGAGCTATAGCCATAACTATTAGACCTTCCTGCCTTCGGGTGACAGCTCTGACTTCTCCAGTAAAGATTATGATGGTGGTAACCCACAATTAAAACCAAAAAATGAGCATTCTGTGGTCTTGAACTTGTGATTCTGGACTCCTGTACAGCTCTAACAATTAGGCTAGCCAGCCTAAAGATATCAGTTCTGAATGTTCTGAACTTATCAGCTGGCTTCAACCAAATAAAATTATAAAGTACATACAAATATTAGCCAAATTGTGTCCACATTCCCAGAAGACCTGGAATCATGCTATCCTATTCAAATATGTTTACAATGGATGTTTTTCTTCTCGGTTTTCAGTCAAGAACCAGAAACGAGAGGAAATATTCCCAAACATGTCTGACTTTGAATTTCCTATATGCAGTGTTGTTGTAGCCATGTAGCCAGGATATTAGAGAGACAAAGTGGGTGAGGTAATATCTTGTATTGGACCAACTTCTGTTGGTGTAAGAGATAAGCTTTCGAGCTTACACAGAGCTCTTCTTCAGTCCTGTAAGCTCGAAAGCTTGTCTCTCTCACCAACAGAAGGTGGTTCAATAAAAGATATTTCCTCATCCACTTTGTTTCTTTTAACTTATTATGGTAAATACATGATGTATGTGTCAATCTCCATTATCAGAACCTCAAGTATCCAAAACTCCCTGTAACCTGAAATCTGACCATCTCTCCCAATGTCTATTGCTTATGCTAAAAATTCCTCTGTTATCCAGAATTATTCATTGTTCCCCAATCGAGTTGAAGTAACAGACATTTAGGGGTTTGAGTGTTCCATTCACTCTGGAATAGGAGTCCCATACAGTTACTACCAATTGGTTGCAAACAGTGGTGCCATAGTAAAATGTAGGGGTTGTGGTGATGATTGTGGGAAATTCACAAACTGCAGTTAAGAGAGTCATTACACTAGTGTCAGTAAAGAAGTCATCAGTGTTTACAGTCGTGCAGTTTATAGAATTAACTCTTGTAATTTCCACAGGTTATTCTTTTTTAGTCTGCAGTTTACAAAAAAGTTGTACAAAAAAAAAATAGACTCATAGACTTTAAGGTCAGAAGGGACCATTATGATCATCTGGTCTGACCTCCTGCACAATGCAGGCCACAGAATCTCACCCATCCACTCCTGTAACAAACCCCTAACCTACGTCTGAGTTATTGAAGTCCTCAAATTGTGGTTTGAAGACCTCAAGCTGCAGAGAATCCTCCAGCAAATGACTGTGCCCCATGCTGCAGAGGAAGGTGAAAAACCTCTAGGGCCTCTGCCAATCTGCCCTGGAGGAAAATTCCTTCCCGACCCCAAATATGGCAATCAGTTAAATCCTGAGCATGTGGGCAAGACTCACCAGCCAGCACCATGGAAAGAATTCTCTGTAGTAACTCAGATCCCACCCCATCGAACATCCCATCACAGACCACTAGGCATACTTACCTGAGGATAATCAAAGATCAATTGCCAAATTAATTGCCAAAATTAGGCTATCCCATCATATCATATCATTATCCTAGAGTCATGACTAAAATTTAGCCCTTAACTCATCCTGTTGGGATTGTTTAACACTACTATTTGATGCTCTGACACACACAAACTGTATGAAAAGAACACTATTCATTGTGCAAGTTCAAGAACTCATTCAGTAATCAGGATGAACATTTAATGACCAGAGCTTCAATATTTTGTTTTCCCCCCATTATTCAATGTGTGACCCCAGGCCTTATTTTCTGCACACTATTCAAACCCTGATTCAATGACCAAATTGTTTATTTCCTCATGAGGACATCACTATAGTATTGAGTGCTATACAAACATTATTTAATGTGCAATGGAATTCAAGATTTCTAAGTTTCATCATTGCTCTGCTGATTTAGGGGCACAAGTCCCCTCAATTGAAATGGTCCTTGTGCTCCTAAGTCACTTAGGTGCTTTTGAACATTCCAACTCTAAATCCAAATTTAGGAGTGGCCTGATTTAAAAAAAAATGCTGAAGATCTATCAGCTCTGATTAAAATAATTGGGAACTGATGGTTGATCAGTACTTTTGAAACCAGGTTACTTGTTTAGGCATCTAAAATCTTGAAAATCTCAGCCTTAAAGTTAATCTCTATGAGTTAGTAATCTATATAAAAACTGAGTTTAAAAGCCACCCTTCTGTTGTCTATTTCCACATATGTGCAGGGAAATGCCTAAGTAGTTCATGTGTTTGCTTTTTGTATCAATTGAAACTTTCTTGATGTTGTCAAGAACCCAAAGGAGAGGAAATATTTTATTAATGAAAACTTCAGATTTGGGAACTGCTGCTTGAACTGTGCATGTCCAGTTTTACTGGAATTTGTATTGTCCTCTCGTGCATACGGTTCATACTGCTAATCCATTTAGTCTATAGGCCAGATTGGGATGTGGTGTAATAAGCAGATGCAGCACCATTGATTTCAAGGGTGAGGTTTGTCTGAATTAGGTCCGGTGGATCAGGTCTTTGGATAGTCAGGCAGACACCAGTTTTAAGGTTAAAACTGTTTGATTTTTCCCTCATCACATGGAGATAATTGTTGTCTAGCCATGTTGGGAGGAAGAAGGCGTTCCTTTGAATTCATTTCTTTTTCTGCTCCAGCTTGTTTACTTTTTTATTCTTTTTGAAAGCCACTTTATAAAGGAATTTGCCTTCTCAGAGAGAGAAAGAAAATGGTCTTCTGGTTAAATCACAGGTCTCAGGAGATGTATTCTACTCTTGCTTCTGTGGCAAACTTCCTGCATCACCTGGGCAAGTCAGTTAACTTCCCCTATAGGTAGGAAGGGATAATAATACCATCTATACAGGATTGTTAGTTTATTAATGTTTGTAAAGTGCTTTGAGATCCTCGGATAGAAGGGGGTCTATGGAATTGCAAAGTAATAGTAGTAATAATAAAGGAATTCAGTTCTGATCACACACAGTGAAAACTGAAGGACCAAAAATCACAAAAGGATTCAGATCTCTGAGTTTGAAATCAGGCAGATGGCAGCTCCAGCAGCTATCATGTCCCAGGCAATCAGCTAATCTCATTTGTATTCAGTTGAATTCCTCCTTATTCTAGGAGTTTCATCTTAAATCAAAAGAAATCCTATTGAATTTCCTTTTTTTTATTTTTAAGGACTTATTTGTGTTTTATTTTTAAAAATGATCAATGGGCAAATCTTTGCTTAAGATTTTTGTTGTTGTTGTTGTTGTTCTGCTACAGCATGTTCTTGGAAGCCTTCCCAATGACAGATGGTGAATGTTTTCCATTTCTAGGTTGTACTCTTCACAACCTTGCTTTTGGCCTAAGTTTTTAGGAGAATTTCGAGCCACTGTTTTGTGAACAGAAAAATAGCACCAGAAATTACAAACAGAGGCTTCCAAGGAAGGAGACTCTAGATCAGTAGAAATGTTCAAATATTTTTTCAGTCATTTTTTTAGTCATCGTTATTATTTATTAGTATTGCAGTGGCACGTAGGAGCCCCAGTCATGGACCAGGCCCCCATTGTGCTAGGTGCTGTACAAACACAGAAGAAAAAGATAAGCCCTGCTCCACAGATACTTAAAATCTAAGTTTAAGACTAGAGACAACTGGTGGATACAGATGGAGAAGCACAAGGAAACAATGAGACAGTATTAGTATGACAAGCAGTGGTCTCAGCACACCAGTAACCTAACTGTTGTCAAGTTTTTTGTATTTGTTTTTCCCTTTAAGAAGGGATTTGAAAGAGCCCAATGTGGAGGCTTTGCAGGTGTTTACAGGAAATTCTTCCCAAGCGTGAGAGCAGCATGGGAGAAAGCACAAATGTGCTTGTTTGAAAATGTAACAAGTGGCCAATGAAGGCTGGCATCGTAAGCCAATCAGAGGCGGGAGTCAAAATCTCAGTAGTGAATGAGATGATCGGTAGGGTGGGCCATGAAGGGCCTGAAAAGTGAAGACAAATAGCTTGTTTTTGATGTCATGGGGAGGGGGGAGCAAGTGAAGCGATTCAAAGAGAGAGGTGACAGCGTCAAAAGGATGAGCTAGGAAAAGGATCTTTGCAGCTCCTTTTGAATGGATTTGAATAAAACAAGATGGGATTTGTCAAGCCCAGAGAAAATGATGTTGTAGTAATCGAGATGTGAGATCATGAGCACTTGGATGAGAGTTTTAGCCAGGATAGGAAAGGCCACAACTAGGAGATGTTCAGCAGGAGAAATCAGCAAGATCTGGACACAAAGATATATAGCAGGGGTCTCAAACTCAATTTACCTTAGGGCCAGTGCCAGTCCTCAAATCCTCCCAGCGGGCCAATAATGTCACTCATGCCACCCAGAACCCGCCCCCCAAAACTCTGCCCCCCTAAGGCTCTGGGAGGGAGTTTGAGTGGGGGAGGAGTTCAGGGGAGGAGATTGGGGTGCAGGCTCTGGAAGGGAGTTTGGGTGCAGAAGGAGTGAGAGGTTGGGCTCTGGGAGGAAGTTTGGGTGGTGGAGGGAGTCTGGGGTGCAGGCTCTGGGATGGAGTTTGGGTGCTGGGTGCAGGCTCTGGGCTGGGGCAGGGGGTGGGGGTGCAGGAGGTGGGGGTGGGGTTTCAGGCTCTGGAAGGGAGGAAGGGGGAGGGGCACAGGCTCTGGGAGGAACTTTGGTGGTGGGGGGGTGGGAAAGAGGTGGGGGTGCAGGCTCTGGGAGGGAGTTTGGGGGCGGGAGGGGGTATTTGAGGAAGGAGTGGGGGTGCAGGCTCTGAGAGGGGGTCAAGGGGTGCAGCACTTACCTGGGGCTCCAAGAGAGGCAGACCGGGGGGCCTCCGCACGCTGCTGCCCCCAGGCACTGCCCCCACAGCATCCCACTGACAGCAGGGGTGCTCGAGGCAGAGGCAGGGAGGGGCTGCCAGACACGTGGAGCGAGCAGGCAGACGCTATTCAGCTCCGCCATGCTGCCGGTGGTGAGTGGGGCCCCTGGCCATGGTAAATCACCTGGGGGGAGCACCCGGAGGCAGCAGGTGGAGCCAAGGGAGAGACCCATCCCCAAAACTGCTGGAGCCCCATGAGCCACACTGGGGAGGTTCGCAGGCCGCCAATGGCCTGCGGGCTGCGAGTTTGAGACCCCTGATATAAAGGGAAAGCAGAGTTGAAGATGACAACCAGTTTATGGCCCTGAGGGAAAAGGAGGGTGGTGGTGTTCTCCATAGTGACCAAGAAAGAAGAGGCTGGGGGGAAGGCTTGGCAGGAAAATTAAGAGTTCTGTGCTGGCCATGTTAAGCTTAAGCTGATGTCTGGACATCCACAAAGAGATGTCAGAGAAACATAGTCAGTATCAGTGGAGTTACACGGGTGTAAGATTGGCATGATAATGATGAGTGGCTCCCCATTAGATAAAATTTCAGTACTGCAAACAGTTATTTAAAACTAATTAAGGGACTGGATTTCAAAAGCATCTAAGGGATTTAAGAGCACAAATTCCATGAGATTTGTGCTCCTAAATCCTTTGCATGATTTGGAAAACCTCCCCCTAATAATGAAAACAATTGTGAACTACCAAGCAAGCATTACGGGCTTGATCCTACATATCTCACTCAGGCCAAACTTCCCACGGACTTCAGCTGGAAGTTGGCTTTGATAAGGTGAGTAGTATCAAACCAGGTCAGATTTTATTATGCTAAATATTGTTATAAAAAGTCAAAGTATGTGTTTAGTTTGTACAGACAATACAAAGGTGTGAAATGATCATAAGCTGTAAACAATCTTTTTTGTAAGATATGGCAAGTGGTTCATGTAGTATTATTTATGCAGTGAGTCTAATAGTACAAGTAGAAATCAGCACACTTTACTCACTGTCTTCACAAAATGGTATTATGATGGGGTCTTAGGCACTAGCACTAGCAGACTGACTTGCACGACCAGGACCTAAATAAGCACACTCTAGCTGAAATGTGATTCATGTGATGCATGAAGGTGAAGGCCGGATGACTCCAGCTCCTGAAAATGACACCTTTGTAACCACCCACACTAGAGTGCATTATTACACTTAGTAAATTATTTTGTAACTGTTTTATCTAATGGTAGGTGAAGATGTTGTTTTATAATTACACAGTCTATCTTCTTCTCAGACAATTGGGAAAAGTCAGATTTAACAAGGTACATAAGTTTTACTAGAACACTGAAAACCTAATGGCTGTCAGCTACATTCCAAAGAGAAAGGTAACATTTTCCCAATCTTATTAAAAGAAAGATGTGAAAACCAAATTACATGGGAGAAAGAGGGGACGGGAAAGGGGTCATTCAATAGCTGCATTTTGTTTTGATTCATTCTGTTGTTAGAATGTGATCACAAGTCATAAAATGTACTAGCACGTCCATAATGTATCTCCTCCAAAACTCTGCAGAGGCAATAGCGTGCACAAGCACAGAACAACAATGACTAGAGAAACTATTCATCCAAAAGTCATTCTGCTCCTCACCTCATTCACCAACCCTCCCGGAACTCTTCAGAGGGATTACTCAGACATACTATGGTGAAGGGCAGATCAGATGTGAACACTTTTATCCCACACACAGAAAGGACATTGTATTAAACTGTAGCATAAAAATAATATAGGATAGATTCTGCCTCGCCCTTGTGTAGGAGCACAAGGGAGGATCCTTTCCCCCCTTGCACTCCATATGCCTGGGCTAGTCACAAGAACAGCCTCTATACTCCCCTGAACAGAAGGATTCTTGTGGGTTAGATAGTGATGCTAGGATCAAAAGTGGCAAAGCAGTAGTGGGGGAAAGACCCTGCCCCCGCTCCATATTGGCCAGCAGAGACAGGCATGCAAATTAAGGTGTATGAGAGCAGTCATACCACAGATCTCCGGCAGCCATTGTGGCAGAATGGATTCGAGGCAGGTAGCTCTCCATCTCTCCCACAGTGGCTCAGTGCATATCAGGATCAATGGAGCCTACCCGTTGTACTACACAAATGTACTTTCTCAAAACAAAAGAGAGGTTTGTATCTGCATTTGCTAAGTAAAGAGATTATTTTTCCACATATAAATGTGCAGTTCTCATTTCTGTTAAATGGATTACATGCTCATGTCAAGAGAATAGAGCCCATTAGTACAGTTAAACTGTAATTAGCACTAATGAACATGAACCCATTGTCTGCTGTTCCTTGCCCTGAAGTTATATATGTGACACCACATTGAGTTCATGTGCCCTCATTGGAATTCCAAATGTGGGTTTTGTTGACCGTTGAGTGCCCCTTATTACTCATTATTTGTAAGCATTCACACAAATAGATTTTCATGTACACAAACGTTTGGGGAGAGGCCGTTCTTCATAAAATTACTGTAGTTATACACAAACAAGGACATTTGGTATTTGCTCTTCTAGTATAATGAAAAAGTTGAAGTCATGGCACAGACACAATAATGTGACTAAAGTGATCATTCACACACCACAAGTACCCTACAGCAGTGGTCCCCAACCTTTTTGTGGCCAGTTGCACATTCATGTTTTCAGAAGAGTGTGGCAGGCGCCAAAAAATTTTCAAGGCTTATTTTGTATTTGTACATTAAATAATATGAAAAACATTATATTTAATATTACATAATATATGAATCCATAAGATAAAAAGGGTAATTTTAAATGTAAAAGGTATTAATTAAATTATTCAGCAATTACTCTTTCACCTTAACATGTGAATTTGCTCTTTTTTATCTACCTGTAAGAAAAATGAAGGAGTTTTTACAAAATAAATATCATAAACAGTTTTCATCTTATTTATTTTAAAAAAGTAAAACATTGTTGAATTGCTGGTTCAAATATATTTATTATTCTTACTTTAACATAGAATGAAGCCTGCAGCCCCAGAGAAGCCGGAGAGAAGCTGCAGCCCAGCGCCTACCTGGGACAGAGAACACCGGTGCCCACAGCCTGCAGCCCTGGAGTTCTCTGTCCCAGGCAGGCACCGGGCCACAGTTTCGCTCCGGCTTAATGCATGGCCCCGCGCCTGCCATGGACCGAAAACACTGGCGCCCGCAGCCCCAGAGAAGCCACAGCCCCGCACCTGCCAGGGACAGAGAACACTGGTGCCCACAGTTGGCGGGCCCTGGAGTTCTCTGTCCCCGGCAGGCGTGGGGCTGCGGCTTCTCTCCCCTGCTGGGCACTAGGTGGGTGCACATAAATGCCCAGGCGGGCGCCATGGCGCCCACGAGCACCACGTTGGGAACCACTGCCCTACAGTAAATAGCAAATGGTCAGAGTTAGCAGATTATAAATAGCCCATAGGCTAAAAATTGTTCAACCAAGCTATTTGGCAAATAATAGACACATTAGCAGAAATCAGGATCAGATGGCAAATTATTCAACAACAGACAAAAAGGTTTATATTCATAACATAGGTTTTTCACAATGTGCCAGTTTTTGCCACCCTTACTTAGGCAGAGCAGTACCTAAGCAGTTTCACTGAAATCAATGGACCTACCGATGCACACTACTTATAAGTGCCATTCAATGCGTGTAATGGACTCAGAATCTGGCTGAGTGCATATTATTTGAAATGAAACATTTGACTGTGAGGCCAACTATTACAACTTCTCTCTGGCTTTCTGAACAATGCTTATAGTTCTGACTGTTTTGACTAACAACCCACAGATTCCAAACAAAGCACTACTTTGAACACAGTTTCTCTGGAGCAAGTCCTCTATGTCAATTCCAAATGTGATTCCACATGTAAGAGAGACAAGATGGGTGAGGTAATATATTTTATTGGACCAACTTGTCTCTCCAATATCCTGGGACCAACTTGGCTACAAAGATTGTATCCCACATATGACTCATGTAAGAGAATTACTTTCAGAATTTTCTAAGATGGTTTGTCCCTTCACCCAGCCCCTTAAACACACCAGAAAATCTTCTGAAGTAGGTCACAGGAAATTTATATCTAGGTATATTCAACCTCTTTTTCATTTTCTGAATAATAATATTTGGAGAGTTATGTGATTTTTCTACAAATCATAAAAAGAAGGAAGATACAGAAGAGAACTGCACCTTCGGTACATACGTGTCTGTTATTCTGTGAAAAGAATCTAAGTTTCATTTTGGAAACATATCGGTCAGCTTTCTTACACCTTTATTCAGCTAAAACTCTTGCTTCCTAGTTCTACATAACAAGGAGAGGCTCTGTTGTGCAGGTCCTTTCTTCTTTCCACCCATACAGAGACCAGATGAGTAGCCTGCAGAGACTATTGTGATCATGGGACTGGCACTTCTGCCCAAGCCAGATCCTGGGTCTAGGACGGGATTGCCGCCAGCTTTTTTGCCGCCCTAGGCGGCGGAAGGTCCCGCTTCCAAAATGCCGCCCCCGACAGAGGCAGCAGAAGGTCCTGCCCCCGAAATACCGCTGACGACCGGGGCGGCCAAAGATCCAGCTGCTACGGTCGCCGCCCCCCAAATGTTAGTGTCCTAGGTGACCGCCTAAGTCACCTAATGTGTTGCACCGGCCCTGGTCTAGGCTATGCCTCTTCATGCACAATTATGACCCAATCCTGCAAAGACTTAAGCAGCTGAGTTACTTAAGTCAATGCATGATCAGATCCTGAAATTGCCAAGGAAAACTGCATACTGAGGATATGCAGTACACTATTTACACTTGTTCACAGCATTAGCCAGTCACCATTTTTATTTAAACTTAATAAAACACATATTTCTATTCAATAATTATGTACATGCTGAGTCTGAAGTGTTAAATCCAAACCAGTTTTGAGTTACCCAACTCAAATAAAATCTGAACAATTCTCTGAAAGAAGAAAAACCACAGGGGTCTCATGATATTCAGGTAATTCAAGAATGCCTGAATTGATTTCCTTTAAACGTTTCAAAAATATTCACATTGGAGTGAACAAATATGAGACATTTCAGCTTAACTAGTCCTTTTAGGGAGAGATTTAACTACTGAAAACAAAGGCTCAGAAGAAAAGTGCCATTTTACTCAAAGCTTTGCTGCTGCAACACAATTATAATAATAAGTCACACAGCCAGAAGTCAAGCATAAATGAGATGAACTAGGCTCCAGTTCTGGAAAAGGTACTTAGTATGTGCATTTAGTTTAATTACTTGAGCAGTCCCCCTGAGTTAAACTACTCATGTGCTCAAGTTTACATATGTGCTTAAGTACCTTCCTTGATTCGCAGCCATAATCTTCAAAACCATATAAAATAAAAGTCACTTAGTTACATGCCCAGAAATTGTTGTAAATAGTGAATCTGCGAACAAAATCCGTACTTACAAAGTAAATTACAGTAAGTAGATACTTAAAGATAGATAAGAAATGTCTGTAAAGTGAATTAATGCACAAACCTATTACCAAAATGACTGAAGTTTCAATGTAGCTAAATTAACAAATGAACAATGCTCGTAGTTTCAAATGTGACCTTTGTTATATGGCAATTCCAGTCGCTCATAATAGAACTGGCATCTAATCTTTATTTCATATCAGGAACAAAAATTACATGCTCTATTGAAAATTATTTAAGTAGTTTTCAGAGCTTTGTTTCAGAAAGTGGAAACTTAGGGGCAATAAGAGTCGCTAGTTTCGCTGACATTAAAGAGGATTGAACTTTTCCAAATTGTGTCATTTTGATAGCTTTTACTGTTCAGGAATAGTTGGTTGCTATGAGGCTGATCTACAAGGAATAATTTAGAAAAAGCAAAGACCTCAAAATAAGGGTGGGACTTGCCTAGAAGATGTGCTCAGAGTGCCACAGTCGCAAAAAAAATTAAACTATAGATTTGTTTATTAAAAATGCATTTTTCCAAAAAAAGCACTGAAAAATGTAATGTGTTGATGCTTCTTGATAAAGTTACTTTGTAGCATAAGTACTATCTGATCTGGCAATTCTTAGGGCTTGTCTCCACTTACCATGGATTGATACTGCGGCAATCGATCCACCAGGAGTCGATCGCTCTCCCGTCGACTCCAGTACTCCACCCGAATGAGAAGCATAAGGTAAGTCAACGGGAGAGTTTCTCCTGTCGATAGAGCGTGGTGTAGACACCGCAATAAGTCGACCTAAGGTACGTCAACTCCAGCTACATTAGTCACATGGCCGAAGTTGCGTAACTTAGGTCGACTTAACCCCGTAGTGTAGACCTGCCCACAAAGTGCCTTCCTATTCTTTATTAAACAGTAAAGCAAACTGGTGGTGAGTAAAGTATACATATATTGTCAGAGCACAAATGTCTGTTGCCTCCATGTGGTTGCTTTTATAGTGTCTCAATGTTTTCAAAAACTTCAGTTGTCCTATGGTGAAATTTACCGCAGTGGGGAGAACTAGCACAAGCACCACTTAAGTCCAACTTTACCTCTCAAAAGAGGGCTTTCGCTAGGGTTGCATTTCATCCCTAATACATAAAACACTGTGATGGGGATCCTTCCCATTTGGTACCAGGGAATAGGAAAAATTATAGCAGACCTCTCAGCTTATGCACTTACTGCAAGGACCAGTGAGGAACCAAACTATGGAGAGGTGGAGAAGTGAGAATATGACTAGGTTCAGCTATCGCTTATTGCTGCACTAGCTAAAGGAAGCAGGATCTGATTTCTCAGTTTGTCTTGACCTGACGTGATGAGAGAACTGGCCTTAACATAACTGTAGCTTGGATTTGACATGACTCGCAGCCACCTTGTGTACTCGGCTAACTACCATAAGCTGGAAGCTGGACAGCACATAGTAAAAATTTGCTCTTAGGCAGACAAAAACAACTGCACAGTTGTAGCTTCAGTGTTTGCTAACAAGGATAGATAAGGTGAAGTGACAGATTCATGGGAATGGAAGGGAGTATGGAGGGCTGACCTTGAATGTGCATGCCTTTGATTATAAATTTTGCTGAGCAGCTACTTTGCTGATAAGTAGAAATTAAGAGGTTTTTTTTTACTGTTGCTAGGGAGTAGTCAGCCCAGTAGGGGTTATTAGGAGTCATTGCTTTGTGTCTTAAGTTACCTATACAAAGTTTAGTCAGAAAAGGCACTTTGGAGAAGTTTGGATTGCTGCAAGTGTAACAATCGACAGACCCCGGTCGTCAGCATCGAACCTGGGACTTCTGAAGCTTAATGCATGAGCCTCTACTGTATGAGCTAAAAGACATATGGCTGTTAGCTAAGGTTGTAGCAGATTCATTAATCTCTAAGTGGTCTTGGTGCCATTACAGGGGCCAGAGCACCACACCCAGGAGGTGTGCAGGTTACACAAGCAAGAAGACACTGACATCTCTCTCTCCAGCAGCAAGTAGGAAGGCTGGCTACCGGAGCCCTGCTGCTGTCACTCAATGCCACCTTAGACGTTGGGTAATTATATCTGGGGTGCTTCTAGACTATTGCTAGGCTTGATGTATGCTTTAGACCTAATGAAAAGGATTTTTGGATGAAAGCACTCTTGTGTGTACCAATCATTTATCAGACAGAGGAGCTGTGTGATAGAAACCATCCTCAAACCACTCACCACACAACTTCCTCTGGGATACAACTGACATCTCCAGAAACTCCACAACATTAACAACCTCCCTTAGAAAACCATCCTTGCCACCACGCATGTAACCTCCCTATACACCAACATCCATCACAATGTCAGCATCACAGCCTGCCTCAAATATTTACAAGATAATGGACAGCCCTCAGATATCCACCCCAAACACATCACCAAACTCATCCATTTCATCTTCACCCATAGCAATTTTACATTCAACTATAAACACTTTATCCAAACCATGGGAACAGCCATGGGTACTAGGATGGCTCCTCAATATGCAAACCTCTTCATGGGCCATCTTGAAGAATTTCTGGACAAATGCACCACAAAACCAATGATATACCTGAGATATCTCGTTAATATTTTCATCTTCTGGACAGATGACCTAAAGTCTCTCATAGATTTCCATCACAATTTCAACAACCACCACGTATCCATTAAACTCTCCCTAGAACACTCCCAAACTTGCACCAACTTCCTAGATGCCACTATCAGCTTCAACAATGGAATCCTAGAGAGAATTATAGACAAGAAACACAGATCAACACATCTACATTCACAGGTCCAGTAACCTAAGTTCCTTTTAAGCTGCGCGGCCGTGCAGCTGCCTATTAAGCCCCGCACAGGGGCTCAGGGGTGCAGAGGGTAGAGGTGCCTCTCCCCCAGCATGGACCTGCCGTGGCAGAGAGAGGCACCCCTCCCCGCCAGCCCTGGCGTGGACCTGCCGTGGCCGGAAGAGAGGCCTCCCCTCCCCATCAGCCCTAGCGCGGACCTGCTGCAGCCGGTGGAGAGGAGCCCCTCCCCCGCCCAGGCCCAGCCCAGCCCTGCTGGAGCTGCCGCATCCGGGGAGAGGTGCCTCTCCTCCAGCACCGAGCTTCTGTGGGGAGAGAGGGTTAGGGGGAGTCCTCTCTCCCCACCACAGCCCCGGGGCAGCCTGCACCCCAAACCTCTCATCCCTGGCTCCATCCCAGAGCCTTCACCCCAGCCAGAGCCCTCACACCCCTGCACCCCAACCCTCTGCCCCATCCCTAAGCCCCTTCCCACACTCCAAATCCCTCGGCCCCAGCCCCCTCCACATGAATTTTGTTATGTGCACTAATATGAAGATGATGTGTCACACATCACGTCCATATTGGTGCACATAACAAAATTCATTCCACACATGGACATAAAAAATTAGAGGGAACACTGCCATTAACTGTCCCAAACATACCAATTAATCCATTATCCACAGTCAGGCACTCTGATACCACAGAATATGCTCCAAGAAGAAAGTCCAGGATATAGAATCGTAGAAGATTAGGGTTGGAAGAGACCTCAGGAGGTCATCTAGTCCAACCACCTGCTCAAAGCAGGACCAACACCAACTAAATCAGCCCTTATACACCTTAACACACTGAAAACCATTTTCACCAAACAAGGGCACTCCATCAGAGTAGATCACATCATGGAACCGAGCACCCAAAAACTCTGAGAGAACCTGCTTCAATACAGAAATAAAAACCCCTCTGACCACACCCCTCCCATTGTCACCTACCACCCCACACTGGAACCCATATGAGGTACCATCAAACAGTTACAGCCCATACTCAAGAGAGACCACATCCTGAAAGAGAACTCCTGAATTCCCCTGTTCTGGCCTTCAGACAACCCCCCTCAACCTCTTCAACCTCATCATCAGAAGCAAGCAGTCCCCATTGTCAACAGAAATCTGCACAACACCTTCAAAAGACAAGCCTGGGAGCTTAAAATTCATAACTTTGCTAGAGACTAAAAATCATGGACTCAAAAGGGTCACTGGATTTATGGCTTAGTAGAACAGTCTATAACTCACTAAATTCCTGACAGACACACACATTTTTTTCCTTTACCCTCTATGACTGGAGAGATGTTAGTGAGCTACTTCAATGGTCCCTGGAAATGTGTGTTAACTACTTATTCTAAACAATCTGTTCCACCTTGTGTTTAGCTGGGACACTCTGAGTAAGTTTTCCAGACCCGAAGAAGAGCTCTGTGTAAGTTGGTCCAGTAAGAGATATTATCACACCCACCTTGTCTGTCTAATATGCTGGGACCAGCACAGCTATAGCAACACTGCCTACAAGCTTAACTGAAGTCAATTAACTAGTTTCTGTTGGGCATTACTAATACATGGGTGGCAATCAATGGACTATTGAGGCAATTGGCTGAGCAATTGGGAGGATATATTTAGGATGAACTGGAAAGTAAGGGAGTGAACTAGGGAGAGGATAAGAAGCTGTGTAGAAGTCTCCTGCTGAATACCTATGATTCCTTCTGATAGGCTTTGAAACTGAAGATTAAAAGCACACATGATGAAAGGGAAACTGTTTTTGTGGCTGGGAGACCACTAAGAATAGGCTACGTAGTGGTACTCAGAGGGTAGCTGAAGGTCTAAGATATTTGGGATAAGGTCTGAGATATTAACTCTCTCATCTGTGACCAGGAGTCTTGAGGGGTGACCTGTGCAAAGGCAAGAGATCCCGGCACGATGGACGAGATGCTGCGCTAGCTGGTGGAACAAAAAGCAGAGATAAAGAAAACCCAGCAGGTGAAGAAGCATGCACTTCTGGGTTGGCAGACGGAGCTGCAGTGGACATGGCAAGAGTTCATTAAAGAAGCAGTCCCAGGTACAGCAGCAGCTCCTACAGAGGCTGGTGAGTTCCAATGAGGGAACTGGAAATCAGATGGTGGGCCAGGGACTATGTAAGATGGCCCCAGGGGATGACCCCAATGCCTTTTTGCTAACCTTTGAGCAAAGTGGCTACTAGTGCCGGATGAGAGAAGGATGTATGGACACTTGGCTAGCCCCTTACCTAACCGGCAACGCTCAGGCAGCTTATATAGCCCTGAGTGAGCAACAAGCTAGAGGCTATGATACACCAAAGGCTGCTATTTTGAACAGGATGGGCCCGTTGGTGGAGAAATACTGCCAAAAGTCCAGAGCTGCCAGCTGGAGTGGTGGGATATGTCCCAGGGCTTTTGCACAGAAATTGTCAAACTGGGCCACTCAGTGGTTGAGGCCATATAGTTAGAACATCAAAGCCCTAAAAAACTCAATTATTCTTGAACAGTTTATACAGAGAGCCACGAGTGTCTGGGTCTGGAGGCATCAGCTGGAATTGTTAGAAGTCACTGTCAAATTAACAGAGGAGTATGTGAAAGCAGACTTTCCACAGAGAAAACTCTGTCCCCCTACAGCACGGGATGGGGGAGAAAGCTTGAGGAACCTCATTCATGAAAGCCCAGGAATTGGATGCAAGAGACAAATAAGGGTGCCCAAATTGCCTGCTCAGTGGTTTGTTACCAGTGAGGGGGTAAAGGTCACATAAAGACTGCCCCTACACGGACTGTGGGTTTGTGGAATTCTGTGGAGGGACAGACATAAAAGGGGGACCTGGGATCAGGAGCACCAGAATAGGGAGGACCAAGGGGCCATGGCCCACCCACTTTTGAAAGTAAACAGGCCTGGCCCATCAACTTGAGCCTGGCCACCATGAGCCTGGCCCCATGCCTCTCCTCTTCCCCCTGACGCCCTGCCCTTAGCCAGGCCAGAAGCTGGAGCCCAGCCCAGGCAGGTGTGGGGAGCTGCGACCCTCCACCTGCCTAGGGTCGGGGGGCCCAAGAGCAGCCCCCAGCCCATGTTCCTGCTCCCCCAGGTTCCCCACCCAGGGCAGATGGAGGGTCCGCAGCCCCCCAAAGCTGCCTGGGTGTCTCTTACCATGGCTCAGCTGCAGCTTTTCGGCCTTGAGGCCATAGGCGCGACTCTCTGGGACTGGAGCATGCATGGGGAAAAAATGGTGGGTGCTCTGCACCCACTGGCAACCCCCCTATAAGCTCCCCTCCACCCCACCCCAGCACCTCCTTCCTGCTGGTGGGCCTCGCCGATCAGCACTTCCCACTCCCTCCCCTCCCACCGCAATCAGCTGTTTTGCGGTGTGCAGGGGGCTGGGGGGAGAGGAGGGAGGAGTGAGGATGTGGCGCACTCAGGGGAGAGGGCAGAACAGGGTGGGAAGAGGCAGGGTGGCAGGAGCGGGGGTGGGAAGAGGTGGGGTGGGGTGTGTGGCATTGAGGGAAGAGGTAGAGTAGGGCCTGGGGCAGAGGCAGGGGTCAAGCACCCCCTAACACAATCAAGTCGACGCCTGTGCCTGGGGCCCCGCCCCCGGGCCAAGCCAGAAGCCAGAGCTGGGTCGGCGGAATAAGAGCAGCACAGGAAGCTGTGGTGAGCTGTGAACCCTCCATCTTCCCTGGGCAGGGAGTGTGGGGGGCGGGGACATGGGCTGGGAGCTGCTCTCAAGCTCCCCCACCCTGGGCAGCTGGAGGGGCCCAGGCTCCCCGGCCTGGCTACAGCTTTCGGCTTGGCCAGGGGCCCGGCCTCATGTGGAAGAGAAGGGGCAGATGCTGGGCCACGGGGGGAGGGAGGGTGTCTTGTGCGCTCCCCCCACCCCACCCACAAATACTTTTAGGAAGGCTCCATCACCGCTGCCTGGGATAAACATAGTTCTCCAGCCTACTGGGATGGGAATTGTAAAGGGTGATGTGGATTCAGCACCAGCATGTTCCCTCGTACGGAGCACCTTGGTTTAGGCTGCAATGACAATAATGACCCACTGTGTGTATGGGGAAAAGATCACTTATCCCATGGTGGCTGTTCCTTTGGGACTGGAAGGAAAGTTTAAGTGGCAAAGAGTGGACATAGTAAGGTTGCTGCCCTGCTCAGTAATGCTGGGAATTGACTCAGTTTTCCTTATGTAAAATAGGCAGAGGACGGAGGGAGCATCCCCAACAGGTGGGTCTGCATGAGGAGCTCACAACTGTAGACCCTCCAGCTAGCCCTCAAAGTCCTGTGTATAATAAGCCTAGATGTACCATAACCAGTTTGGAAAGAGCTGACATGCTGGAGGACTTGGGTGAGAAGGAGGGAAGAAAAACTTGAAAAGAGCAGTGAATCAGGGAGTGCTAGATCAGAACACCTAACGGAGCAGCAAGGCAGAGGCTCAGCCAGCTCCTAGAAGCAGCAAACTGTGGGCAAGGCACATTAGGAAGGGCGTGCTGACGAGAGAGGCGGGTAAACTTACCCCTGTAGTCCAGAGTCAGGGACAAGATATGTCAGGGGAACAGAGGGATCCTGATAAGTCTCTGGAGGGACAACTTACTCTGGTAGATACAAGCCAGAGGCAAAGTATGCTGGAGGAAAGATCCATGGGATGTGATTGGTATGGTGATCTATGGGCTGAGATGGAGGTGTGCGGGGAAATGTCTACCCACTATGTGTACCTTTTGCGGATAGAAGGCAGGCGTCCCTTACTGGTGTTCCATGGAAGGCCAGTCTCAAAGGACATGGTAAGGCCAAGGAGAACCCAAACCCCATAAAGAGGGTAGGCTGTGGTAGCAAAGAAGACCTCTTCTGGAGGCAAGAAAAAGTCTCAACTGAAATAAGTGGAAGTGGTATTGACAGGGTGCTACCTGTAGTAGCCTGGTCACTGAAGTTGCTACAACACTGGGAAGACTGCAAACTTAATTAAAGTCAATTAACCAGTTTCTGTCAGGGTTACTGACACTTGGGTGGCAATTGATGGGCTGATGAGGCAACTGACTCAGTAACTGGGAGGAACTGGACAGTAAGGAAAGGCTCACAGAGTGAGCCAGGAATGGGAGAGAAAGCTTTGTGGAAGTGGCTTCCTGCTGAACACTGTTAGGATATGTACTGTTCCTTTAAGAGCCACAGAGACCCTGGTTGGAAGGAGTCCAGCTTGACCAAATGCACAGCTAGGAGCACATGGCTTGCCTTTGTCTTATGTAACTCAGTTTTTAGTTCTAATAAATCCTTACATGTAAGAGTCCAGCCTGAGCCTCCTTCATATGAATCCACAAGACAACACATATATCTGTAGTTCCTTCTGATATGCTTTGAAACTAAGATGAAAAGCGTATGTGGTCAAAGGAAAACAGCCTGTGTGTCTGTGGCTAGGAGACCACAAAAACAGGCTAGGCAGTAGTTCTCACAGGGTAGATGAAGGGATGCCCTGGGGCACAGCCTGTCCTGCAGGGAAACACACAGGTGGAGCGAAAGAGATGGAAGCAGTAACTACTGAACTGCAGCAATGACATTTGCCAGTATTACTGGCCACCCTGCAGATTGGTTTTCAGAACACGGCACAAGAAGCAGCGAACTCTGGTAGCACAAAGAGGCAACCTCCTCATAGCTATGGCCACAGGCACAATCACACTGCGTACACTATTCGATCTGTGAAGTTTTAGTAACCTGCCTAGCTGGAGTAGATGGTAAGCACTAGAATGCTGTAAGTCATTCCTTCCCAGCAAAACCTAGAGAGGTCCTGCCTGTGGGATGCGGCAGAGCTCCACACTCTCTCCCAGGCAGAGAGAGGAAGGACCCGTTAGCCTTTGTGTTACTACCCAATCCCAGTGATTTGGGGCATGAGTTGCTTATTTGCAAAACTTCTCCTGCAGAGACAATTTGTTTTCAAGACAACACTAGCTCAGATCCTCCACAGTATTTAGGCCCCCAACTCTTATTCATTTGAATGGGAGTTAGCAGCCTAAACACTCTGGAGGAGCTGTGCCACTATTCTCCCATAATAAGTACTTTTTTATTTAGGAGGGCACTACTGGCCTGAACAAATCTCCTGCCCCAGGGAGATTGAGTACCTAGCCCTTAGTCACAATCTAAGCCCTTAGCCTACCTCCATTGACTGCAGTGGAGCCACACCAATTTATAACAGCAAAGAATCCAGCACTAAGGAACCAGTGGGTCTAAAATGATATGAATAAGTGCCATATAGGTGAACACACAGTGGGGTGCGGTCAGTGCAGCTAGAAAGCTTTATGGAGTATGTGGGTAATCAGTGAGTCTACAATTATTTTCTGCTGAGAATGTATGATCAAAATCGAGAGGGAGCTGAGAGATTCACTAATATGTTCCCGATCAAGTAGTAAGTTTTGCCTGACCCTACATCCAAGCAAAGCTGTTCCTTAATGCAGTTTATGGTTCCAGTCACATAGATATCAAAGAATTAGTTCCCTGGTAAAGCAAACATCTTGTCACCTCCTCAGCCCTTTAATTACTAAACAATACTCAGAATCTTACATCAGTCTGACTTTTATCAGCATTCAATCAGATTGGCACAAAATAAAAGAAATACTACTAGGGTTCTTTGTTTTGCAAGAAAAGAGTCCAACAAACTCCAGAAAAGACAACACTTTGAACAAGTCTCAGAACCTTGGGCCTGATCCTGATTTTACAGTGGTGTAAATGAGATCACTAGTAATTCCACTGAAGTCAGAGAGACACTGGTGTAAAACTGAGGTTTAAAACAGCCCCTCTGATTCTTCAAACACTAATATTTCTAACTATAATACAGTAGTCCCCAAACTGTGGGACACACACACCCTGGGGGGCATGGAGGAACATTTGTGAGTGGGTTGCGGTGGGGCCTGGGCCAGGGCCACGGGGGGACTAGGGGAAGTGCCACCCAGCCCCAGTTTGCCCTCAGTCCAGCTCCAGCCACAGCTCCATTCCATCCCCAGCCCAGCTCTGCCCTCATTCCCTCTCTGCCCTCAGGCCAGCTCTGCTTCTAGCCCCAGCTCCTCCCCCATCCCCAGTTCTGCCCCCAGGTCCACCTTCAGCCCAAGCTCCTCTGCTGAGCCACCTGTGCAGTAATGGACGGGGCACGGACAGATTCCATTACTGGTAAGGGTGGGTGCGCAACAGGGAAAGTTTGGCACCACTGCTATAATGGCACAAATAAATTCTTTTAAAGAATAATCACATTGTAAAGAATATGTGTTTTGGTGGAGATATTTTATCCATCACATACCAGCCTTCTACTACTCTCTCTAAAATAATATTGTATATTAGAAACATTTTATTTTAAAAGTTTTTATTACAGTGAAATTTCATAAGTTTGCTGTGTAAGGGTGTCCTTGTTAAACATTTCTCTCTCCAAAGAGTCTTCTCTTCCTCTCCCCCTTAATGTGTTTTCATCTTGGCAGACTATGTCCTGGGCACTGGCTGGGTCGCTTGTATGCCACACATCTTCTTTATTTTATAATGTTTCTAAAAAAGAAGTAGAAATAGAGATCAAGAATTACAAAGATCAAAAATAAAAATGCATACAGATAAAAAATGGATGACCTACCTCATGATTCAGCCCTATACCAGTAGATCTTAAAATAGCCTAGAATCAGTACTCAGGGGTTAAAAGATTTGGACCTGGACTCTTGTTTCCTGCTACCTTCTGTCCATCATGAAAGCAAGGATTTCTTCACACTCCTTGATATTGTTGACATCACGCATATGTTTTCAACGTGGAAGCTTCTCCTCAGTGGTACACACTAAACTCCACTCTGTGACTTCCAAGAGGGAAAGGATATATGGATTATATAGTGGAATGACATTTCCTTGTTTCTCGTGTATTTTTTTCACTGAAAAGGTATTTCAAATGCTTACCTTACATAGTCAAATAAAGGGGAATCCTTGGGCTTACCATTTTTCAAATTTCCTGGTCTCTTACAGTTCACATCCCTACAAATACCATTACTTTTCTGAAAAAGTATGATAACCAAAAGGGAAGAATACTATGGAGAGTACACACCACACCCTACTTGAGGAGACAAACACAAGATCTGCTCAAATCAGTCTGGATCTCAACTAAAAAACTCAATGCAAATTTATTCATACTTCATAAACATTTGTAATATATTTCCATTTTGTATTACTTAGAGAAAAACGCCTGCTAAATAAAAGTATATTTTGTTTTTCATGTGCTATTACTTACATTCTTTTGAATGTTATTGATCTTTAGCTAGTTAAAGAATCACTTATGTCAATACAGGATATCTAATTATAAATCTAACTGGTATATTTGACAGAATTTTCAGCATGAAGTTAACTTCTTTTGGCTTCTTAATATGAAGAGCTTCTTTATCTCACCAAGTGCATTGTGCTTTTATGAAGGCCACAATATAGTGAGAACAATTAAAGAGACTACACTGTCAGAGTGAAGTGTATATAGTTTGAGGATACCATGCTTGGAACCATGAGGACAGAGAAAATGGATGAGAAAATAAGTCACTGACATATGAAGTCTTGAAGGCTGAAGAAACTAAATGGTTAAGGGCCTTGACCTCCTATGGGCCAGAATCTGTGCCATAAGAGGAAGAAAAGATGGAAGAGTCATGGGCAGTGGATGAACCACTGGCTACAGGAGGCTAGCCCCTGTCCTGGACCACCCCTTCCACCTGAGGCCCACCCGCCCCACACACACCCCAGCCCCAGAACGCTGGGTTGTGCGCGGCTCCCCCGCAACCCTGGAGCACCGGGCAGGCAGGCTGCATACCACCTCCCCCACAGCCCCAGAGTACTGGGCAGCACGCGGCCCCCACCCAGCCCCCCAGAGCACCGGGTGGTGCGCAGTCCCCAGCCCTGGAGCACTGAGTGGCATGCAGCTCCCTGGAGAACTGGGTGGGTGGGCACCCTCAACCCAGAGTACTGGGCGGGTGGGCAGTGGTTTACCTCTATACAGCCCCGCAAAGCACCGGGAAGTGTGCACCCCCCATCCCGAGCATCAGACGGTGCATGGCTCCCGAGCCTTGGAGCAGCAGGCAGCGCGCAGACCCTCCTTCACCTGCAGCCTTGGAGCGCTGGGCAGCATGGCACCAGCACCAGAGGCCCCCCAGCACTGAGCAGCCCCAGCTACCCCAAATCCCAGCCACCCTAGAGCCAGACCCAGCAGGCAGGGCTGTAGCAACAAAGAATGTGGCCCCCTCCGAACATATGTCCGGGGCCCCTTACAATGCAGAAACTGGAATGCGGTATTTATTTTATACAATATACAGGGTTCATATTATGTATACATAGGCCTACAGTGTACATGTATTCCGTATTTACGCAAAGCGCTTCTTTCGAGCCTTGTTCTCTGCAATATGGCTAATCAATGCGTCATAGTCCAGAGATCTGGCAATCTTGTTTTCAATTGAGATAACTGCAAGCGCAGAAAGCCTGTCATCTATCATGGTTGAGCGCAGGATATTGTTGATCAGTGTCATTCTGCTGAAGCTCCTTTCAGCACCGGCGACAGTAACTGGTGTGGTCAGAAGAATTCTGATGCAAATGCAAAGATTCGGATATATCTCCTGAAGGCTGTTCTTGTATATGTACGTTAAAAAATTGTTTGCCGTGACAAGTCCTCTCTCTTTCTCGATGACATAAATAAAACGATTCAATTCCATTATGAGTTCGTTGGCATCAATGTCTCCCATTTTTCTTTCAAAATTTTTGCTGTGATTCTCCAGTTCATTTTCTCTGTGACACTGCTTCAGGCTGTTAGCGTTGTACAGAAATCCAAACAACTTATACCACTCCACGAGTTGGTCAAATCGCGACGAAACAGAAGATATGGCCTGATCAGTGAGAACAAGAAAGAACTGCGATTTGAATTTTTCTTCGGCAGAAAGACGACTCGAATCATCAGCACATTCGTAATCAAACATTCTCTTCTTACGTCGCACCCTGGTTTCTGGAAACACCTGCTCAATACCTATATGCTCTGCTATTTCACGTGCATTTGTGACCACAGAGTTATATCCTGTATTTCGATAGTCTTCCAAAAACTTCATTGTAGCATCGACTTCTGCCTGCAGTACGTCAATTGACACATCTGGTGACTGAATTAATTTGCTGGTTTTATTGACGTGAAATAGTATATCGTACCACGTGTACACAGTCAGAACAAAAGGCCACGTAGTAACATGGTTTAAAAGCGCACCGGCTTCTGTTGCTGTATTGCCATCTTTCTTTTCGAGCGCATATTCTCGCAAAGATGACAAAGCATTGCACAATTCTTCAAGGTGATAACGCAATGGCTTCACAGCATCAATTCTCGACTCCCAACGAGTGTCCGATAACCCTTTAACAGATATTGGCATATGTTCTTGAAGTATATCCCAACGTGAAGGTGACGAAGAAAAAATAACGTATATTCTGTTAATCAGACCGAAAAAGTCAACGGCATATTTCGATGACTTTGCCGCATCTGAGATCACAAGATTCCAAGTGTGAGCTCCACATGGTACATACAAGGCACGGTCATTTATTTCTAGCATGCGGGCTTGAACTCCTTTATTCTTTCCTCTCATATTTGCGCCGTTATCATAAGCTTGGCCTCTCATGTCAGCAATGTCTATTCCTAAGTTGTTTGCCTTTTCAAGAAACGCTTCCAATAAACCCTTGCCAGTTGTATCATGAACATTAAGAAAACCAACAAACGCTTCACGAATATTGACACCATCTTCACCGTTGCATTCAACAAAGCGTAACACCACAGACATCTGTTCTTCATGGGACACATCGGAAGTACAGTCCAAAATAACTGAATAATATTTTGCTTTTTTAAGCTGCGCTATGTTGGCATCTTGAATGTTACTGGCAACAAGTTGAATCAGCTCGTTTTGGATCTATGGACTGAGGTACTGAACATGTGTCTCTGCCTTCTTAATCCTCTGTAAAAGTTCGCTGAGGACAGTATCATACTTTGCAAGCAATTCAAACAGTCCCAAAAAGTTGCCATTGGAAGGATCGCCGAGCTTTTCATTACTTCCTCGAAATGCCAAGTTTCTTTCGGACAAGAAAATAATGACATCAACCATGCGTTTGACAACATTTCTCCAGAAATCTCTTTCTTTCAGAAAAGCCTGCGATTCGAGTTGGTCAATAGATGTACGGTTTACTATGCCTGATCAAAGGTCAAACCATTTCACCATACAGTCTTGATGACCTTTGCCTGTTTCATGCTGCTGCAGTCTTTTTGACAGTGCTTTCCAAGCAGATGTTCCACGACGTAGTGGTATGTCGCCAGTGTCAAATAATTTACAACAAAAACAAAAAATGGCATCTTTCTGAACTGAGTACATTAACCATGAACGTCTTATTTTCTCGCCATTTGCCATGGTTCGATAGAAATGAGTACTTGTGAACCTCCGTCTTTCCTTGTTAAATGGAAATTTGTAACTTTCATTCTGCTGCGGTGGGCCACCTGCAACAATGTCACATACTTGCCTGTCCGATATTATAGACGGCCAATCTCCTGGATCATCAGTCAGTGGTTCAGATTTAGATACTTCTTTCCCGGCAGCAGCTGGAATATCTGTCACAGTTTGTTTGGTAGAACAACTGGCTTCACCTTCGACCTCACTTGAAGCACTTCTGGATACTTCTGGATACGATTCGTTGCTGCTAGCGCTGTCCGTTTCATGTGCCTGTACCTGTACATTGGATTGCAGCGCAAAATACGTTGACAACTTTGGAATTTTCTCAAGTTCCTTCTCAGCATCTTTTGCTGCCTTTCGTTTACTAGCTCCGCTCTTATACGTTCTCTTAGACATCACAAAGCACGCTTCTACTACAACTAAATTAATAACATTTATCCGCCGACCGCCATTATGAACGCAAATACACATTCTTTGAATGGGTCCAACTAAAATTCGAAACTGACTGACAGACAACTGATGTAGCCAATAGCATTATGATGTATCATAATGACTTCACCGTTTTGTCAGTAAAACCGACATGGATTGTGCAATAGCGTCAATAAATGTCACTTACCTAGTTATACCTTACATTTTTTTTGCCACTTTTAGGGGCCCCCTTCCTTGCGGGGCCCCCTCCAGTCGGAGGGTACAGAGGGCGCTCGCTACACCTCTGCCAGCAGGCTTCCCATCCCGGAAGAGGAGCAGCCTGCCTGGGATGGGGCCAACTAGCAGCAGGAGGGGGCCTCCAGACGGATCGTGGGTGAGGCCGCATGTGACTGTTTGGGGAAGCACAGCCTTCCCCTGACTATTAGACATGCCACCCAGGGGAAGGGTGAATACACTTATGATAAAATGCTGACCTATGAATAGTTGAATAGTTCAGGTGGGGAACCTGAAGCCCTAAGTGTTTAAAGTTACGTCAGAGCAGGGACATAACCCAGGCATCATAAGTGCTACATCCTTCAAGTGGATCCGCATGGCTGCAGGGATGTGCCCACGCAGATATACTTGTGGGAGCTAGACAATCCTGACTAGGGTGACCAGATGTCCTGACTTTATAGGAACAGTCCCGATTTTTGGGTCTTTTTTTCTTATATAGGCTCCTATTACCCCTCGCCCCATCCCGATTTTTCACACTTGCTGTCTGGTCACCCGAATCCTGACCATGTTTTCTTTCTTAATGACATACACCGAAAAGTGAGCTAGCAGCTTCCAAGATGTACCTTATTTGAAAAGTGCAGGAATTTGACACAACTAGGCTGAGGACACACGACCATTTTTAAAAGTTGCATTTATATCAACGAAAATAGCCTGTGTGCTAATGGGGGTGAGGGATGACGGGAAGTAAAGCATGACAGCGTAAGCCTGTCACTGTACAGACAACATCGTTCAGTGTTCTGTGGGTTTTTAACTACCATCACAACAGCACAGGGAAATACAGTGCTAAAAGTTCTAAAGTCATTTTTGCCACTCTGGATAATTTTAACATCTCTGTGACACAAGCACAGAAAGATCTAGGCTGCAGTCATTGCACAAGAGGCCCATGGATGTCAGTGAAAATGTTGCATGAGTAAGCTCTGCAGGAGTAGGACCCTAATGTAATGGTAATGCAATTTTGCCCATAGGGAACCTCTGCAGGTACCATTACTATGATAGCCAAGCAAGTAAATTGTAAATAATTTGACAAATTTAGCATCTTTCTGTTCAAGAATTGTTGCTGTTTACTTGAGTGTATTTGTCATTCAGAGATACTCATTGGAGAATTCAGTAGAACAATTCTTGCTCTGAAGGTAGGATGTCAACAGAGTGTCTGCTTGCTTGTCAACAGAGTGTCTAACATCTGAAATTTGAACTGTCAGTTGGATTTTATTGGACACACATGGTCATATGCTATGGTTTCAGATTCCTGACTGCATGAGTAAGTAACTCTCAGAATCAAGATTGTAATGTGAATATTTTTGTTTACAAAAAGTTAGTTTTGACACATATTTTCTGACATTTTTGCTTCAAATTCAGCAGGTCTGCAAATATTCTTGCCTGCAAACTCATTAGCTAGAACCCTACAGAAAGAAAACACAAAAGAAGCATAAACACAAGTAAAACAAAGCAAATTTTAGATGAGCAAATAAAGTTTGTTGTGTTTGCCTTGTCCAGGTCTAGCTACCATTTTTTTCTATGAACTGAAGGATAAAAGTGAATCAGAGAGATACCTCAGCAATGAGTGCTGCGTCCTCATTAACTCCTTAAGACTGTCATGCAGAACTTCTCCTATTAAAATAATACATTCCCCTTCACACCCATTTTTCTGACATCAGCTATTATAAAATAAGGTCACAGGAGCAACAAGAGGGAAACAGTGGGGGAAACAGCTCAACATCTTAGATGTTTATGTACAAATGTATGGGAAATAAAGTAGAAGTCTTAGTACATAAGCTAAATTATGAGTAAGGCTGTGAGTCTTTCACAGAGGCCATGGCAGTCACAGATTCTGTGATTTTCCAGGATCTCTATGACTACCACAGCTGCAGCGGCTGGTGGGGTTGACCCCAGGGCCACCCGAGCAGCTGGGGCAGCATTGGGGCCAGCCACACCAGCCGCTCCTCAGGCAGCCCCAGACAGCTGGTCCTTGGCGTGCCCCGGGCCACCCCTCCTAACAGGGGTCCTGGTCCGCCTCCCACCTGGAGGAGGAGCAGCAATGGCGGGGCCGGGACACCGACCCACAGAGGAGGAGCAGTGGCAGAGGGGCCCCGGGCCACACCCCACTCTCACACACGAGGAGCAGTGGCAGGGCCCCAGGACACCTCCCTCAGGTGCAGCAGCGACCGCCAGAGAATCCCCCTCAGAGCAGCAGCGTCCCACTCCCAGAGCAGGAGCACTCCTCCTCCCCCAGCACCTAAGATTTATTGCCTGTGACCTGTTCATGACTTTTACTAAAAATACCCGTGACTAAATCATAGCCTTCATTATGACTAAACTGGTATCACTGAGACTTGGTGGGATAAATCTCATGACTTGAATATTGGTGTGATGGAGGGCCTGCTCTGCACTGGTCCTGAGAGGGTTAAAACCAGCCTAGGGAGGCTGATCAGCAGGTAGCCAAAGGAGTGGCTGCAGGGGAAACAGCCAATTAGGGCGGTGGCTGGACCAGACAATCAAGACCCATCTGGCCCATCTAAAAGGAAGCTGCAGACCAGAATGGGTTGGTCTGGCCCAGGAAATAGAGACAGTGAGCTGGAAGGAAAAGGCAGCAGGAAGCTGCTGTTTGCAGGGTCCCTGGGCTGGAGCCTGGAGTAGTGAGCAGGCCTGGGTCCCCCCCTCCACTCTCCGCTGAAGGAGTGGCCCAGCTATGGACGGCCAAGATGCTGCAAGGAATGGCTGGACTCTTGTTGGAAGAGTCCCCCGGAAGGCAGGGAACTGGATGGTGACATGGCCAGAGGGCTGTGCCAAGAGGCAGACACCGAGAGCAAGGAGCCATAATGAGTCTGCAGGCGGAGGCGAGAACGGGAGAGCCACCACCTCCTGAGCACGTGCCCACTGGGACTGAGCTATTTCCTGAAATGCCCAGCAGAAGGTGCCAGTATGGTGAGTGATCCTGTGACAATTGGTATAAAGTGGTGTAGCTTATTCAGGAAGGGCAGGCAGGAAAAAAGGGAGGATATCTTATACATCAAGAATATATATATTCATTGTGAGGTCCAGAAGGAGATAAGACGCAGACCAGTTGAAAGTCTTTGTGAAGATAAAAAGGCAGGGAGGAGGGGATTAAAGGGACAACATCATGGTAGGGGGTCTATGAAAGACCACTAAATTGGGAGGAGGAGGTGAATGAGAATTTCTAGAACAAATACAGTAACTCCTCTCTTAATGTTGTAGTTATGTTCCTGAAAAATGTGACTTTCCCCATAAGAATTAATGTAAATAGGAGGAGTTAGTTTCCAGGGAAATGTTTTTCACTAGACAAAAAAACTATATTATATATATATATATATATATATATATATATATATATATATATATATATATATATATATATATACACACATACACACAAACACAGTATAAGTTTTAAACAAACAATTTAATACTGTACACAGCAATGATGATTGTGAAGCTTGGTTGAGGTGGTGAAGTTAGAGGGTGGAAGAGGGAGGGATATTTCCCAGGAAATGCCTTACTGCTAAATGATGAACTAGCATTCGGCTGAGCCCTCAATGGTTAACACATTGTTGTTAATGTAGCCTCACACTCTACAAGGCAGCACAAATGGAGGGAAGGGAGACAGCATGGCAGACAGAGACACTCTCCTGTGTATGGGAGAGAGCAAGATGCGCATTGCCTCTTTAAGTACGCTTTCACCACTCTAAGTACATTGCCTTTAAAAAGATCAGTAAGTTGAGACAGCAACTGCAGCCAGTAAGCTCTCTCCGTCCTGAGCCCTGTCCTGTCCCCACCCTGCTCTATATTGGAGAAGGGGTGGGGGGGCAGGAGTAGGGAGGAGGGGGACACCCTGACATTAGCCCCTCTCCTCCCCCCTCCCCTGCACAGCAAGCAGGAGGCTCCCGGAAGAAGCTCCAAGGCAGAGGGCAGGAGCAGCACACGGCAGTGGGGGGAGGGACAGCTGAACTACCAGCAATTGCTAGCCTGCTGGGCAGCTGCTGCACAGGGAGCTTAGGGGAGCGGGGACCTGATGGGGGGGCTGCTGGTCCACCCCGGTTCCAAGCCCCCACCAGCTAGCTCCAATGGGCTGCTCTTCCTGCAAGCAGTGGACAAAGCAAGAGGCTGCCAAACAATGTTATGAGGGAGCATTACACAACTTTAAATGAGCATGTTCCCTAATTGATCAGCAATGTAACAATGAAACAACATTAACTGGGACGACTTTAAGTGAGGAGTTACTGTAACAGAAACATATATATTTTTAAAAGACCTGGTGATAATGGGAGACTAATTACACAGACAATTGATGAAAAAGTAATATGGCAAAACACAAAATCCCCAGTAAGTTTTTTGAATGTATTGGGGATAACTTCCAGTTTCAGAAGGTGAAGGAAGTAGCCAGGGAACTGCCATTTTAGACTTGATTCTGACTAACGGAGAAGAATTAGTTGCGATTCTGAAGGCAATTTGTGTGAAAGTGATGATGACAAGATAGATTTCATGATTCTAAGGAAAGGAAGGAGTGAAAGCAGCAGAGAAGGGGCAAAGTAGACTTTATTGCACTCAGAGGAGGTAGGTAAGGTCCCATGAGAAAAAAATCTAGGGAAAAAGAAGTTCAGGAGAGCTGACAGTTTCTCAGGCACAAAACATTACAGGTGTGAGAGACTGACAGTTTCCTGAATGAACATTATTGAATTAAGTTAAACCATACTGAAAAAGTTTTAACATCTTTGGGTTCCAGTCTATTAAAAAGACAATTGTGCATGTGTTATTGTATGTATTTTCATAGGAAAGGTAAATAAGAGAATAGTAGAGGGCAGTTAGGTAAATTCAGTCAGGTTGCAAAATCTCGAGGGAAGCCACCCCCTGGCGAGGTTTGCATATACTGGTTCGAAGGGCATTTTCCAGGGCCAACAGACAAAGCAAGGGTTTTTGGATAAATAGCCTGATTTTAAACTGGATCACAGCCTTCTTCCTGATTCAGCAACTGAATAGGACCCCTGGGTCCATAGAGGATCCCAGTCCTTAGTATTGGGTTGGAAGGACTGGGCCTACTGAGGCCTAGGATTGCCAACTTTCTAATTCCACAAACCAAACACCCTAGCCCCACCCCTTCCCTGAAGCCCCGCCCCTGCTCACTACATTCCCCCTCCCTCAGTAGCTCGCTCTCCCCCACCCTCACTCACTTTCACTGGGGCAGGGGGTTGGAGTGCAAGAGGGGGTGAGAGCTCTAAATGGGGGTGGGGGCTCTGGGGTGGGGCCAGAAATGAGGGGTTCAGGGTGCAGGAAGGGGCTCTGGGCAGGGAGTTGGGGTGCAGGGGGAGTGAGGGCTCCGGTGGGGGGGCTCTGGGGTGGGGCTGGGGATGAGGGGTTTGGGGTCCAAGAGGGGGCTCCAGGCTGGGGGTGGGGCTGAGGGATTCAGAATGTGGGAGGGAGCTGTGGGTTGAGGCAGGGGGTTGGGGTGTGGGAGAGGTCAGGGCTCTGTGTTTGGCGGTCCTGAATCTGGAGTGGGGCCAGGGATGAGGGGGTTGGGGTGCAGGAGGGGGCTCCAGGTTTTGAGGGGGGCTCAGGGCAGAGGACTCGGGCACAGGATTACCTTGAGCAGCTCCCGGTCAGTGATGGAGCAGGACTAAGGCAGGCTACCTGCCTGTTCTGGGGCACCGTGCTGCATCCCGGAAGCAGCCAGCAGGTCCGGCTCTTAGGTAGGGGGGCAGGTGGCTCCGTGGCGCATGCTGTTTTTGAGCTGGTTGTTTTGAGCTGAAGCTGTGATAAACTGGTAACCACAAGGATTTCCCTGGGGTAGGGAGGCTGAAGGGCTGGACCAGCCAGAATCCATGTTAGGGTTGGGGTTGATTGTGGTGAGCTTATTGGCATGCATGTAGGTTCATTTATTGTTTTTAATGCTTTTTCTGTAATGCTTTTTACCTTAAGAATACAATAGACTTGTATAGAAAGAGCTGTGTGGTACTTATCACTGTACAGTTACACCTGTTAACTGCCTCTGAAGAGAAAGCAAGCAGGTGTCCTTGGTCAACCTATCTGTGCTGGAAAATGCACAGTGAAGGCAGGGAACTGGCAGCCTGGAACTATCCCTGTCAGAACCAGCTCTGCTCACAAGTGCTTGGAACTTGGCCTTTGGAACATGACTACAGAACTCTTCTACATGATACTAGAATGACCACAGATCTTATCTTTGTATGAAGAACTACCTATTTACATTAACTTTCCCACAATAACATCTCTGACGAGGTTTGATTGTTCATAGGAACTTAACACCTCTCCAAACATGCACAACCTTTACTACAAACTCTCAGGGCTCAATCCAACATCAACTGAAGTAAATGGAAAATCTCTCTGATTTCAATGGGCTATGGACCAGGTCTGCAGGGTCAGTCAAGAGGGAGGACTGTAGTCCTTTGGATTGATTTATTGCTAGTGATAATTTTGGCTGTACTTAGATGCCCAGGTGACTGATGTGTTGTTATTGGAGCAGTGGATAGCAACCCGTATTTTAAGTTTCCTAACACTTTCCATTATAAAATATTCTTGTTTGCAGAAGGCCTTTGAAATTCAGCAGGAAAAGACCCTGGGCTAGAAAAGTGCCTTTGTTTAGTTCCATGAAATTCCATTCAGATTTGGCTGAGATATAAACTGAAAATTGCCATTTTCCTTGTTTTGCTCACATTCCTCAGCAAAATGGGCAGCATGCCAAATTAGTAACTGAACATGAACTTTCTAAAGAGCTGTGCCAACAACCACTGCCAAAGAACTACAGCACATGCTGCACTGGAAAAGCCTGGAAGCTTTAGTGGCAGGAATAAAGTGAGAGAGAGCCAGGGCAAACCCCTCCCTGACTGCATCCTGCCCCAGATCCAGCACATGGCTCCAAGAGCCCATCCTTCCTCTAGGACAGCACACAGGCAGGAGTGCTCCCCTTCCTGGATGGGGGGAAAGAGGGAGAGCCAGGCTGAGCCAAGCGCCTTCCAGCCACCTGTCTGGACCCAGGCCCTGGTGCCAGCAACCCATTCTCCTTGAAGGGGTGCTGGAACTCAGGGTGCAGCAGCACCCCCTGGCTTGAAGTGGTTTCCATCATATACAGGGTTTATAGTTTGGTTCAATGGCTCTCAGCACCCACACTATACAAATTGTTTCAGCGCCACTCTCTCCCTGGATCTCCTGCTGTCAGCTCGTTAGTCCTATAGCTCATTTTTAACACATGACTTCTGCCTCAGTCAGTGCAGAGGATGGACACACAAGGAGTCAGAATTAAGGTTACATGGGCAGTCGTAAATCTGGGATTTCCCAGCTTTTGAGAGTTTGACTTTTAAAAACATTATAGAGTTTGCACTTAGTTTTGTTGTACGTTATAAATACAGACTAAAGAAACTGTTCTCCATTGTCTTTTGGTTCAAAATGTGAATCCCTGTATGCTGTGTTGGCTCAAGAGGCAAAAAAAGAGCTGTATTGTGTTATAGGTTGGAAATAAACGACAAGCCTGTAAATCACCCTTTGTATTTCAGGCATCTGAGAGCCTGCAAATGTATCACCTTCAAGCAGTTATCTTGTTAGGACTCTTAACCAAAGCAGCATCAGGTTGATCACTTCTTGGATAGGAGACCAAGAAAAAACTAGGTGCTACCGAAAGTTGCCTTGGTGATTCAGTAAGTGACATTCATTCCTATAAGTCATTGTGTGTTAGCATGGGGGGGGCGGGTGTTAAGGAGCCAGCTTTCAAGCAAGGGGCCTGTTTCTTCTCCCACTGAATTAGTGGCAAAGGTTCCACTGATTGCAAGAAGAATAGGCTGAATCCCAGTGTATCAAACTGTCAGAAAACAGTTCTCTTTGAAGAGTTCTATAGTACACTTTGCAAGAATATTAATAGTGGTATCTTTGCTAAGGTTCAAACGAACAACTGCATTTCTAGCCACCCAATGAAATGTCCTTGTTTCACTTGGATAAGCGTTCTTTTCTATTCAAGAGAGTGTTTGTGTATGCTGCTTCTGTGCCTTCACCCTAGAAATAATTAGTTATATGATGAATAAGGTGATCACTACTGTATGTTTGTGTGTACATATACACAACTTGTCTATTTTTTAATCTTTGGATGAGGGTGTTTGAGAAATCCCAATTAATAACAATAACGGTTTATTCAATTCCTTCTGTTTCTAAATAATTTCAGTAGTATCAAGATGAACACATAACAGGAGCTTAAAATAAAGTTTTTCTGATGGCTGTTAGTTGTAAGATATATTTTTTTTAAAAAAATCACAGGAATAGCAGAAACCCAGAACAAAAACATCTACTAACTTGACAAATAAAAATTTGTTGCAACATTTTTCTTGTATTAATGTAAACACAGTCACTGAAAGAGATCAAAACATGTAATTTATCTCAGGATAGTGACTGCATTCTGTTGTATCCTAGAGCAGGCATTCATTATAGTAAAATGCTTTGTTAATATTTCATTTTGGGTTATAGAATATTTTTTCTCACTTCATTTGGACAATTTAATCTTGAATGTTGCTCTAGAAAAATATGAAGAAATGTTGCATTAATAGAGCAAAACTAGTTGAAATACTTGTACAAACCATGATTAATCTAAGAGGCAAACAATGAAAATTTATTTGAATGAAAATAAATCAAATAAAAACCAGTTTTGACAAATAATGAGTTAGGTTCCTCATATTGCATTTACATTCTAGGGCAAGTAATAAAAAAGCAACTGAAAACTTACCAGAATAATTAACAGCCTTTAGCCTATTTAAATAACAGGAACACTGAATTTCAAAAGTCTTGGTGAAAACGTTTAGACTTCTGGTTTATCTCTATTAGAAAAATTGTGCCCTAGTACTGGGTATTGATAAAAAAAGTAAACAAGTTTTCTTCTACTTTTCAGATAAGTCTTTCCTTGGGGGATACAGATGCTCTTTTCTACACTGACCATGCCAGTTATGGCACCATACCTAAAAACTAAGCAATGAAAGACACCTTAGTGGCTCAGTGATGACCATTTAAGATGGAAATAGTGTTAAAGGGACCCTGTGAGTCATAAGGCTACAAAGTATCTATCTCCCTATGATTTTTTAAAAGTTTTTACAATAGGAAGGGGACAATCAGCCTTCCAAAATGAGAGCTGCCATTGTGTTGAAATTTCAGCTCCCAGGCAGATTGGCCCAACAACAAACTGTTTGTACAAGGTCCTGGAACACTATTACAAGCAAGTATGATACCAATAGACATGGATCACATGTGAGACTACGGTGTGAGTAGAATTTTTACTGATTTCCATAGGGGTATATTGGACTAGCAAATCTCCTAAAGCCATGCTAATCTTTGAACTTACTAGTCATACAACCATTAATATCAGCTGCAATAGATCTTTGCTTCACATTCCCCTACCAATCAATACCTTGCAGAGTCAGCAGTATGGAGCAGGCCAAATGAACAAAGGAATGGCACAGTGCTTCCACTGCCACAACTAACAGTGATTTAGTTGTTTGTGAGAATGGGTCTATGAAGGCGCAGCCAACCCCTGAGCGCCCCCTAGCAGACCCGTGTGGAACTGCAGGTGTGGCCCACATTAATTTCCAAACAAATACCACTTTAACCATCCAGGGCTAAGATAAGCTAACATACTATTAGCAAAATACCATGTCCCCTTTTAAGTCAGCTTTCACAACAGAAGTCATTGTAACAACAGTTCACAAGAACCCTGGCTCACAAAACATAAAGTCCACACCCAAAGTCTTTGAATCAAGTCAGGCTTGTCTCTGGGTGCCAGAGAGAGAGAGAGAGCAACTTCTATCTACAGCAGCCTGCCTACCTTCTTCCCCCTTGCTCTGCTTCCTGTTGCTGTTTGTTTATATAACTCAGCCTACAAGGCAGGGCAGGGACTCCTTGATTATCCTAGGCCAGGGGTCGGCAACCTTTCAGAAGTGGTGCACCAAATCTTTATCTATTCACTCTGATTTAAGGTTTCCCATGCCAGTAATACATTTTAACGTTTTTAGAAAGTCTCTTTCTATAAGTCTATAATATATAACTAAACTAATGTTGTATGTAAAGTAAATAAGGTTTTTAAAATGTTTAAGAAGCTTCATTTAAAATTAAATTAAAATGCAGAGCCCCCCCGGACTGGTGGCCAGGACCCGGGCAGTGTGAGTGCCGCTGAAAATCAGCTCGCGTGCCACCTTCGGCACGTGTGCCATAGGTTGCCTACCCCTGTCCTAGGCTGTAGGCTCCAACCTGTCCCTTAAAGGAATAGTGTATTTTTTTTCCAAACCCATTTTCACAGGGTCAAAAATATAATTGGGCAAATAATTCATAACAAATAGTTTGATTATTTCTCCTGTTTTGGTTCATGAACCACGTGAGATCAGATCATAGTTTTCTTTCATTTGTTGTTCAAAACTATTTGCCAAATGATTTCTGCTAATGATTCTTATGCATGGATACCATTCAATATTTGAACTCTGAAATGTATTGATTGAACACTGAGGTCTCATGGAATGTTTCTTTTCCCTAATTGGATGAGCATAACTCTTAGAACCAGGTTTCCAACCTGTAGCTTGAAACTACAGATTTTGTATTCGCTTTCTATTAATATTCTGCAATGCTCACTTTAAAGTCTCTCTCTGGGTTCCTGACAGTAAACTCTTTCTAGCATATTCACAGAACGTGACCACAAAAATGACACCAACAGGGTCCAATTTCAATTATTTCAAATAAATTTCAATAAAGCACATTTTGCATTACTTCCACAGCACTATAGTGGTGGTGGTGGGATTTTAATGGTATTACAGCCCTTCTTTTAGTAAGAGACATTTGTTAATATTTGGACAGTGCTGTAAACCACTTTCTCTCTGCGGTGTTAAGTATGATTAAAATAACAATTTTTATAGTGTTGAGAGGGGTTACAAAAACATTAGGGCCTCACTTTTAGGAAAACACGTGCACCACATGCTTAACTTTAAAGCATGTGGTAAAATCTCATGGTTAAACGTGTGTGGAAGTGTTTTCCTTAATAAAGATGCTTTTCTGAAGTGGAGGCTAGGTGAGATTGCATTTTAAGCATGACAGCCTTGACAGTGTTCCTCGGAATATATCACTTTTAGGTAGAGGATAGATCAGATTCATCTCTGGTGTAACTCATTGAAATTTGGTGTCATGTATTTAGAACAATAACATACATACATTTGTTCACATTATTTGCTTTGATATATACTTTTGTACAAAGAAAATGACATTTGGTAATAGTATTTATAACATTCAGATACGACTGTAGCAAGAGCCATACAAGTATTTAGATAGATAAGTATGATTATTAGTATTCAATACATACATTGGACAGAAAATATTAACTGTAAAAGGTATAGACTTCTGATGGCATAATCATCTTTTCAGAGTAATATATTAAATTAAGTTAGACGTTCCTGTGATGTACATGTGCAACTCTTATTGATGTCAAAGAGAATTGATGTGCAGTCTGAGGTCATAGTATGACATTGCTTTTAACCGATTCATAAAAGTAAATCAAATCAGTAAACCAGTAGCTATATAGTACATATTGCAAGTGTTGTTCCACATTCTTCACTTTTTTTTTCTTTTTTTTTAATAAAAGTGAAATAACACTGAGTTAAATTTACTTCAACCTGTTTTATGGAATTACTACTATTCATAAGAACGGAAGTGACATCCGACGGTGCAGGAAAGATTCAAATTCAGATAAGAACAAAAGACATGTCTTACAGAACAAACCAATATTTAGCCTATACAGGGGGTCCACTCTGACACTGACAGTGCCAGATGTTTACATGTAAGATGTTCCCAACCAACATGCAATATTCTATCAACTGTTTGTAAAGGGATCAGTCTTCTTCTAACCCTCTTTGAAGGTCTGATTGTAACCTAAACAACTAGTACTGATAACCCTTATATTTTTTACATTTGCTAGTGTAACTGTAGATGCTATGCTTTATAAGTATCTTTCCCATTTTGAACTTTACTAAGCTGTTTACCTCAGTAATATCATATAGCATGGAGTGTCAGTATAAATGCTTTTTCGCTCAGTGATACATTCAGCTACATGTGGAGAGACGTTCCAAAAGTAGATAGAAATAGTAAAGGCAGCCAACATGAGCAAAGAAGCTAATACTCTGCTTTTTAGAACGTGTTTTGTTGATGTATGTTCAAACAAGCCCACAGCCATATCTAGTCCATAAAACCAATACTTACATGGACATTAATTCAAACTCTTGCTGACCTTGGTAACATAATGAGGGTAATATTTTGGCAAGGGTTAACTGTTCTTAAACTGTTTAGGGCAAGTATGCACTGCACCAGCATCAGCAATATAGATCTGCTTATTTCACATATTTCTTTCCAAACATCTATCACAAACAATGCAATGAAAATTCCAATTTGCAGTCAACTTTCATTTTTCCTATGTACCCTTTTCATAATATCCTACGGTACTGAATGCAGGATTCTCTCTCACACACACACACACACACACACACACACACACTCTCTCTCTCTCTCTATAGGATTTCCTTTCAATACTATGCCAATGCTATGGAGAAATCTGTAGTGAATTGACATGATTTAAGAAGAAATAGTGCTTTTCACCTGGGTATTATAAGGCATCAATACCAGGCCTCCTGACCCCAGTGTGTGGCATGAACAAGCTACATAATCTCATGGAGCAGGCAGCTGTGCTCGGTAGTGATAACAACTTGTTCTTAACTGTAACATAATAGTAAAGGCCTTTTGTGGTTTGTGTAAGCGTTTAAGACTTGACCAATAATTTTAATGTGGAAATGAAAGATTCTGTGTGCCCTGCACATTATCACAGTTTGGAATATCTTCTTAGTTATGATGAAGACCTGTAAAAATGACCTGAGTGGATCCTAAAGGCTCAGAAGCCAGAAGACAAAAAGAACCCCATTTTATTTTTATTTTTTTTTAAGTCATGGCTTTTAAGCCAATTTCATTATTTTTGGAGTCTGAGTCATGGTCTTTGAATGTCTGGGGCTGGCCATACAACTATCCTGTCTCACACAGCAACTCTGTCTATAACAGGGGTTGGCAACCTTTTAGAAGTGCTGTGCCGAGTCTTCATTTATTCACTTTAATTTAAGGTTTCGCGTGCCAGTAATACATTTTAACGTTTTTAGAAGGTCTCTTTCTATAAGTCTATAATATATAACTAAACTATTGTTGTATGTAAAGTAAATAAGGTTTTTAAAATGTTTAAGAAGCTTCATTTAAAATTAAATTAAAATGCAGAGGCCCCCGGACCAGTGGCCAGGACCCAGGCAGTGTGAGTGCCACTGAAAATCAGCTCACCATAGGTTGCCTACCCCTGGTCTATAACAATGAAGACATGCTATGGAAGTTGATCAGATCATCAGTCAAGTACGTCCAACCTAGCTAAATCTTTCTCTGACTGTCAGACTCATTCTGAGATACAGCTCTCACCTATAGGTCACACCCACACAAACAAAACACTATTTGATGCTCCAATGCTACCCACATTATCTCCATGCAGAAGAGTCAGACTCAGTCTCTGCCATACTCTCAGTTCTTTGGCTAGGAGTTTTGCAAAAGCTGTGTGCTTTATCCTCAAAAGGGCAGGATGCCTTGTGTTGCTCCAGAGTGACCCTTCCAGTCAGTGATGTAACCAGGAATATGAATGCCATCCTGTGCTGTCTGCCTGAAGTGTGCTGACTGTCACACAGGACTTTGAAGATGGGAGTAAAAGTGTGTGTGTGGAGGGGGGAGGAATGGAGGAGTATCCTCCGAACTCTGCCAAAGGAAGTTGTCATCATCTTCACCCCAGGAGAGAAAAAATCCAGCATATTATTTGCTGTTGCAAATATGAAATATATAAATGACAGGGGCCACTAACATCTCTCCCTGTAGTTAGCCGACTAACATTTTCTATTATAAAAGATTCTTGTGACTTGTCCTCCATTTAATACCTGCATTGTCTGTAGCAGACCTGTGATATTTGGCAGTGAGAATGTCCTTGGGCCAGGGAAGTCCCTTTTTCTTGTCCCATGGAATTCTATTCAATGTTGCTGGCATAGAAACTATTAAAAAATCACTCTTTTCCTCACATTCCTAAGGAAAATGTTAGCAGCATGTCAAAACAACTAGATACACCAACATTCCCAAGTGCTGGGATTATGCTGCCACCAAAGAAGAAGGAGGAGGGACAGCAGCAGCCTCCCCTCTACCTGGGAGCTGCCAGAGCGGTTGTAAAGGTTGAGGAGAGGAGAGATAAGAACTGGGATGCAGTTGAGAAGCTGGGCCAATTCCTGCCCCAAGTGGAGTACCCAGAAAAGGGCACTGGCCAGCAAGGCCCTACACTGGACCCTCCTGTCTCTGTTCCCGTCAAAGCTCCCCCTCCTACCGCCTCCCCATTATAATCCTGTCTCTGCCCCCAATCCCCATCCCAGTCTCTTCATCTAGCTAGTCCAAGTCTCCCCCAATCTCTCTGCCCGGCCAGTCCAAGTCTCCTCCTTACTCCTCCAGACTCTTTGTCTCAGTCTATTCCCTCCACTGTCCCCTCCCTCCAGATCTGGCTCTTGTCGAATCTGCAGTCAAGTCAGGAGGCTTCCTCCTCTATACTCCTAAGGCAGAAGTTCTCAAACTTCATTGCACCTTGACCCTCTTCTGACAAAATTACTACATAACCCTGGGGGAGGGGCAGAGCCTGAGACCCACCAACCCTGGTGTGCGGAGATCGGGCCGAGCCCAAGCCCTGCTGCACTAGATGGGGGTGGAGCTCTGGCTTCAGCTTCAGCCCTGGGTTCCAGCAAGTCTAATGCTGGCCCTACTCATCCCATTAAAATGGGGTCACGACCTACTTTAGGATCTCGACCCACAGTTTGAGAACCACTATGCTAAGGAATCAGCATAGGGAGTGCTGAGAGCATAGGAGCGAAGCCTTGCGGCTCTCAGCTCTGGTCGCTGGCACTGCAGTGGCATGCAACTACTGGACGAAGCAATTGCAAGGAATTTCTTGCTCTGCCTCTGCAGCCCTAGGCTGAAGCTTGCTCAGTGCAGTCAGAATCTTTAGAGAATTTAGTTGCCAGATAACAAGTCTCAAAGGAACATGTGCAAACTGAGATTTTTCAAAGACTTTTATCTTGGCTAAATTTGGGTGTTTTTTCACAAGGATGGGAAAAGGCACATCGCTGTCATCATGGCATCACCTGATATATTTTTCATGAATCTCATTCTTGGAAACAAATCAACCATTTTTGCTGAAACTTAAAAAAAAAATCCTCCTGGCATGGAAAATTTCAGCTCAAATTATTAAAATTTGGTTAATGTATAAGTAACTGAAAACCAGGTCTTATAAGAAGTAGTGTTGGGCAATTGTAGCTATAGGCAGAGCTACTGCACCATCTATAATATATTACGTAAAGACAGACAAAGTTTATGTCAATCTTGTCGTCAGCCTATTTTTAGAGTAGAAAAAGGGATCTGGGCCAAACTTTTCAAACCTGGACACCTAAAATTATGCTCTTAAATCCATATTTAAGCATTTATATGCTTAAGGCCTGACTTTCAGATTTGCTGAGCACATACATTTGAGCAGGAATTGGAGCTGGAGGGTTTCATCAGCATTAAAAAAAATCAGGCCACTTTTATTTAGGTGCCAACTTATGGACTCAAAAGCCTAATTTTAAGCACTTAGGTTTGAAAATTTTGACTTTGACATTTTGTGGTGATTCATAAAATTCTGGTCAAAAAGAGCTGGTTATATATGCCATACTAGTGTGATATAAATGTTGAAAAGATGTATTTAGCAATAAAAATATTTGTTAAACACTAATAAACACAAGATACAAATGCAGTTTTTTCCATTATGTTTTAAAATGTGACAATTATTTAGCCACTATCCTGTGAAGGATCTGGCCTGAACCCTATAAAAGAAAAAAATAGCTTTTTTTTTTTTTTTAAAAAGAGGTAATGCAAACCCAAAGTATCAGTGCTAGTAGCCAAAGAGTTTTCCATCATTATTTTATACTCTTTATTTCCATCCCAAAACACTTTCATTATCTGCTGCAGGAGATGAGCTTTGTTTCATTTTGCAATTTGCAGCAGGGTTATAGTTCTGAATGATGATTCTAATTTCTTTCATCTCCTAGTTCACAAGAAAAAACGTTCTTTACTTTAAGGCAGTGGAATGCTTTAATTCTAATTTATTTGTGTGTGTTTTATAATATTCACTAATTCAAAGCAAAAATTTATAGCAAGGCACAGAAGGAACAGATCCTAAAAATTAAAAATGTACTGCAAGGCTGACACCTGTTGGTTAGACATGTGCAGAGCTGTAACAATCTCTTTAAAATTCTACTTTTAACGGTTAAAATACATTCTACCTCAGCCGACAATTAATACCTAGATCTCCACATCTGAGTCATCTCTCATTTTGAGAAAATGCTAGATACAAACCAAAATCAGAACACTGGATCACCTGAACTTTCAGGAAGATTTAGATCCTTATCTAAGCTTTGCAACTATGGTCTATCCCCAGTTACAACAAATCAGAGCATATATCATTCATAGCAATTATTTGTTTTCAGAGTTATTTAATATAGCATTTCATTGCACTAGGGCCCTGATCCAGCAAAGCACTGACAAACATTCTTAAAGTATTCCCATCAGTATGGATACAATTTTGTCACAGCAAAATTATGCCTAATTCATGGCACAGTCACAGTTTAAAAAAAAAATCAATCAATCATTTGACGCTATGGTCAGAGCTTCAGTGTGGACCCTGCTGCCACGGATTAACAGTTGGTTAGTTCACTTTGATCTATGCTTTGATCTAGTCCAAATTGTTAATGTGCGGGAGCAGGGTCCATATAAATGGCAAAATTCACAAAATCATAAAAGGTCACCGCTAGTGCAGAAGAGCTGAAATAAATGGCAAAATTTTCCAGTTCCATGATAGTGGTGACCACCATGACTTAGCTGTGTCTTTAGACACTGTATGGTGGAAAGTGAAAACAAAACACTGCTGCTCAGGTCAATGCAGTGATAGTGGTTTAACAGAACATCAGCAGTGCCCAGGGGCTTGCGCAAGGGGGGGCAAGCAGCGGCACAGGCCCCCCAATCAGTGGAGGGCACAGAACTCCTCTTGGGCCAGGGCAGTGAGAGCCAGCTCCTTTGGCCTTGGGGGGCACAGAAAGTTCCCCTCCAAAAGTGGCCAAATGTTTATTACTGTGCACAGCCCTGGTGCCGTGACTTTTCCTTTGCCTCCCAGCTTGCATAGGAACAAACTTGCAGAAGCAGAATACAAATGGGTTAGCTGGGATAAACAAAGAATAAAGCTATGTGCAGTGCTATTCCTCCCACCACATACAGCAGTAGCTGGTTCCTCCATATGAACACTTTAAGAGTAACATAAGAAACAAAGGATATAACCAGCTACCAAGGTCAAATGCCAGTCTATGCAGCAAGTTCTCCTGGTAAACTAATATAACAATGTGCTATGTTCCCATTGTAGAGGCTGGTCCACATGAAAGATAAAAACCTACTACTACCACTACCAGAATTACTCAAGGAGGTAGTGACCTATGATTTTGGAGTTGATGGTTCCACGTTCAGTCCCTCCCCATGATGATCCTCCAAGAAAGGAGCAAGACTCTTTTAGCCAATGGATTACATTAAAAACTGCCACATAAACTACTATTGACCGGAGCAGCGGTTGTTTAATTTTGTGCTCTACGATTCCCGCTGCACAGAGTCACAGAATGCTGCTGGCATGGGGGAACCAATGGCAATATTTCAGTTGTGTCAGTCATGCCGCCACTGCGTGTCAGGGGAAGGAGCACCAACAGAAGACAACTGCAAGGGAACTTAGAGCAGGTTCTCTTACCTCTTCCTGTCACAATGCAGCCTTGTCTTAGCTTCCTTGCTAATCACTAGCATCCCCACCATGGGACAGGTAAATTTAGCCCTTGGCTGCATTAAAAATACTCCACCCCTTCCTAGATAAACAAGAATTCAAACAAAAAGTCTTCAACCAGTTGCATTACCTAGGCCATAGCCCTCTACTCGGGGTCTGTGTGACCTTCTTCCCTTGGTTGCAGTGGTCTATACCTTATAAAAGGGGTCCATCAACATGTATGGCACCACAACACCCTCTTTTACCCCAAACGCCAGCTCTGAAACCCTAAAGTCCATTCCAGACTCAGATGCTCACTACACTTTTCCCTCAAAGATACCTCCTATGCCAGCCTGCCTCTTAGACCTCCTCCCTAATCCTTCCACAGACTTCTTCAGCACAGTACTTTTCAAGTTCCTTCCCTGCTTCCTCTCAGTTGTGAGCACCTGGGCAGGTCCTGACTTGACCTCAGTCACAATCCTAGCAGCAGGCTGCTGCTTTCTCTAGGAATCCTTCATTGTAAGTGTGACAGGGTGCACCTACCCCGAAAGGATTAACTGTGCTTTGCCGGCTGAGGAAGCCCCACCCCTCCAACTCTGCTGGGCATGCTCAGCCTGGAGGCAGAGTATAAAAGGAAGCAACTGTAATCAATGATTTTAGTTTATTATCCATTTATCGTGTGATGTCATGATTAATCAATGTTACATCATATATATTCATTGTATGTTAATTAGAATGAATTTGTCGGATTATAAAAGTATAAGATTGATCAGTATTTAGAGGAACCAGGTATTAGACATGAGTAAGACAAGCTGAAATGCACCAACCTGTAGGTTGAGGCCTGCAAGACTTTAGCTTAGCTATTTTAGCCTTAGAGACAAGAAATGATGACATAAGTGACCAGAAAATAACCTGATGCCCTAAGATTATGGGAAAATAGGTACCAAGTGGTAATATTGTACAAAATTAGCCAAAAGATTAATATTAGATCATAAAAACTCTGTAAAGGTGCATCTGTCTCCGACATGTGTCTTAATCACAGGATACAGATTGTGCATTAATGCTAATGAGAGTAAAGGGAATGTACACAGCCTATAGAAAATTGGGGTCCCTTAAGTTCCAGGGGACACAGACCAATAAGAGAAAAGAGGCTGACACTTTTATGGACGTGCGCAGAATGTAGGTATAGACAGAATCACATTATAAAAAGGGGATGCCCAGAATGGGAAAATGAGCTCCCTATGGGAGACTTCAACAGGAACTATCCTTCTACTGACGATCAAGCCATGAAAGACTCATCAGACCCCAACACTGTTGTTAAGGATGTGAGTATAACTATATTTGTAACTTGTGCATAAGTCTGTATAGAATTTCTGTATGCGTGGGTAATCATAACTTTAACTGTAACATTAATAAAACTTGTAAAACAGTCTAGACCTCGTACTTGTGAATGACTGTGTGGTCACTACCTTTGGTCTCTATATGTTCCTAGGTTTCAGAGTGGTAGCCGTGTTAGTCTGTATCAGCAAAAAGAACGAGGAGTACTTATGGCACCTTAGAGATTAACAAATTTATTTGGGCATAATCAATTAAGGTGGGCTATCATCAGCAGTCCTCGCTTACAGACAGCCCCCCAACCTGAAGTAAATACTCACCAGCAACTACATACCACACAACAAAAACACTAACCCAGGAACCTATCCTTCCAACAAAGCCCATTGCCAACTCTGTCCACATATCTATTCAAGGTACACCATCATCGGACCTAACCACATCAGCCACACCATCAGAGGCTCGTTCACCTGCACATCTACCAATGTGATATATGCCATCATGTGCCAGCAATGCCCCTCTGCCACGTACATTGGCCAAATTAGACAGTCTCTACGCAAAAGAATAAATGGACACAAATCAGAAGTCAAGTATTATAACATTCAAAAACCAGTCGAAGAACGCTTCAACCTCCCTGGTCACTCAATTACAGACCTAAAGTCGCAATTCTCCAACAAAAAAACTTCAAAAACAGACTCCAATGAGAAACTGCAGAATTGGAATTAATTTGCAAGCTGGACACCCTTAAATTAGGTTTGAATAAAGACTGGGAGTGGATGGGTCATTACACAAAGTAAAAATTATTTCCCCATGCTAATTTTTCCCCTACTGTTACTCACACCTTCTTGTCAACTGTTGGAAATGGGCCATCCTGATTATCACTACAAAAGTTTTTTTTCCTCCTGCTGATAATAGCCCACCTTAATTGATTAGTCTCGTTATAGTTGGTATCACAACACTCATTTTTTCATGTTCTCTGTGTATATATATCTTCCTACTGTATTTTCTACTGCATGTATCCGATGAAGTGGGTTTTAGCCCACGAAAACTTATGCCTAAATAAATTTGTTAATCTCTAAGATGCCACAAATACTCCACATTTTTTTCATATGTTCCTAGAGACTCTAACGCTGAAGCAAGTAGCACAGGTGACTTTCACTCTGTTAAGCTTGAAACTGTAGCCACCAGAGCCGAACCCACAGTGGTATAATGCCACATTACAAAATTAACTTTAAATAAAATAAAAGGCTACACAGCCCAACTCAGTCTGAGCTGGCTGCTGAAGGGAGAGGACGCAGACTGCAGACTCTCTCCAGGGAGCTGCTACAGGCTCTGACTACAGAGCAACAGCACGCAGAGTTCCAGATGGACTCCAGGCTGCCCAACAAACCTGGAGAAGAGACCATGCCAGCAGGAGCTATGCCATCCGAGGACCCCAGAGACCATGGAACATCACTGAGGGAGAAAGGGTAGGAAGCAGCCCAGGGGACTTAGACTTTTCTCCAGTGAGTGAACCAGAGCACCAGTCAGCGTGTTTCAGGAGGATCCTAGCTAACAGTCATGAGCACTCCCACCACCTCCAGGGCCCTGGGCTGAGACTTGGAAGAGCAGGGAGGGCCCGAGTCCCCCTACCCTGGGTGCCACACCCCACTGAGTAGAGCCCCATTTCCCCCATGGGCCAATAGGCCACGCAATTCCACACAGATGGGCTACTCTATTGACTCCGGCCATTAGGCCACAGTGCCCTGGTGGAAAGGCCGCTTATTGACTCCAGCCAATAAGCCACACTGCCCTGATGGAAGGGTCAATTATTGACTCTGACCAATAGGCCACGCTGCCTTGAGTGGAAGGGCTGCTTCATTGACTCAGGTCTTTGGACCATGCTGCCCTGGGAAGAAGGGCCCCTGTACTGACACTGGCCACTAGGCCATATGACAACATTTGATAGTCAGGGTCACAAACGAGTGACCTAACTGGCTGCTATACAGTTTTTTCCTTCTTCTCACCATATGTGACCTGGCACCCGTGACAGGGTGCACCTACCCCATGACAGTAAGGGAAGGGAGTTTATTTAAAGCCCTGATGCCTTTCCCAGCAGCATAGGTGCTGATTCCACGGGTGCTCCAGGGCTAGAACACCAATAGGGAAAAAACAGTGGGCAGGGAGTACCCACCGGCAGTCCCCCAATAGGCCAGTTTGCCCTGTAACAGAACTCCATATATTGCCTCATATATACAGATCTTCAATCAGTACCCATGCTTGTCTAGCCTACACAAGATATGCTGGCTACACACCCTATGCCTCTTCCTCGTCAACACCAGCCCTAAGAGGAAGCTGTGTTGGAACCGCGTCTCTCCAAAAGCTACCCTGCAGCTGCAAAGGTCAGTGTTCCTTAGCTGTGAGTCAGTATTTCCATGGACTTCAATGGGTGTTGGATCAGGATGTTAAATAGGAAAGAGAGCATGTGACCCAGCAAGAAAGTCCTAGGTACTTGAATCTGCAGAGAGGAATTTAGGTACCGGTAGGTAGAATATAGGTGCTCAAACTAGAATTTGTCCAGGATACATTAAAAAATAAACTAATAAATTAGTGGGCCAAATTCACCCATAGTGTAATTCCATTGACTTCCAATGTGTTTGATTTATCTGGGGGAAATTAAATATGTCAGTCATTGTGTATTGCAGATCAGTAGGCCTTTGTATTGTCGAATATTTATCTGCATTTTTAACCTTACTTATTTGAAACCTTTTTTTCATCTGACCCATCTTTGTGTCCCAAGTCAGTTCTGAACTATTGTGTTCTCCTAGATTTACATTTGATTCAGTGTTGCAAAATGTAATATTAAATGTTTAGTGTTCTTTGGTCTGTTATTCAGCCATCTACAGTCAAATCTGATTTTCAAAGTAGTAAAACAGGCAACAGGCAACAGGCAGGTGATGTGATGCCTGGGCATTATAATAAAAAGGTATATTATGCTTGCACCTGCTGTATTGTGGAGCATTGGAAAATTAACTTGATACAGTAGCTTAATTTGCATTCATGAAAATATTAGAAATTAGTACTAATGGATTTAGAAGGAAAAGCAACTGTGGAAAAGACAATATAAAAGACAATTGGTTTTTGTAAGTAGTTCTGACATTCACTCACAATATGAAAAAGAATAATATTAAAAAATGATTTGTTTAAGAAAAATAAATAATTAGCTGTAAGTGCATTGTGAAATCCGTTTGTTTCGAGATGCCCAAAATCTGTCTAGTGATTTGATAAAATTTAGGAACTGGATATTTAAAACTGTCAACGTTGATTAAGTAACCTCCTGACTTGAAATAAACTGAGAGACAAGGTGGATGAGGTAATATCTTTTATTAGACCAACTTCTGTTGGTGACAGAGATAAGCTTTTGAGTTTACACAAAGCTCTTCTTCAGATCTGGGAATCTTACTCATGGCAGGTCTATGCTTAAAACACTGCAGCGGTTCAGTGACGTTGGTGTGTGTAGTTAATCCATCTCTCAAGAAGCAAGTAGCTTCTTGTTGACACAACGCTGTCTATACCTCAATTTTCCTGTCTGTCAGCAGTGGATAAGGATTTTTATCTCTTTTGGTAAAGCACTTTGATATCTATGGATTATTAGTGAGGCTTGCTTACAGTTAGGAGCTGCTTTTAGATCCTGATTTGCTCCCAGTTTTGCAAGTGATGTCAATGGTCAAATACACTTTTTTCATCTGCATTGGCAAGAAGATTGCAACCCTTTCACTTGGCTGTGGACCTTCCCACAGTTAGACATGCCTATGTGGTCTCCAAATTGGATTACTACAATGCGCTACACATGTGGCTAGTTTTGAAGACCACCTGGAAGCTACAGTAAGCACAGTATGTGGCTGCCCACCAACTTAGCAGCATCAGCTGCAGGGAGCACACTCCAACACTGCACTGATCCTCCATTGCATATGGGTTCAGTGATGGTGTCATTGCTCTGTAAAGTCCTGCCTGCTGGAGAGACTGCCTCTCTGACTGTCAGATAACTGAATTGCTCCTGCTAACAATCCTTAGATCGGAATGACAGGGCATTCTCAGTGGAGTCCTCCATAGTGGAGCTTCCTCCTCGATCTAACAGAGCCAAAGTCTGTTCATCACTAGGGCACAGTGGAATGCACATCAATTTTCTCAGACCTTTGCTGCAACAATTGATTTTTGGGCTTTGTATACAGGGCAACTGTGATCTATGTATACTGCTTAACTTAGGGAGTGAGTTAATGTGGTGTCATGCCCCTAGCAACAATGGTAATAGCTTCATTATTATAAACTGGGTAACATTTAGGGGTGGGAGAAGGAGCTACTGCTGGCAAAGATATTCACCAGCAAATGAGCAAGCACTATATTCTGACTATATTTGCTCTTCTATTAGAAATCGAGTAAGTGGCTGCTCGCCCTGGCCCTCTCCGCCTGTTGCGTCATAGTCCCACATAATATTCCCTGTTCTTGACAAATCTCATTCCTCATGTTACTGATAACAGGCATTTGGCCCCTCTGGCTTCTCTTGGATTTTTTTCTGCTGAGCTAGTATTTATTATTAGAATGCCAAATTCTGAGCTCAGTAATGTGTGTAAACAGGGATAACTCCACCAAAGTCAATGGAACTACTTTAGGTTTACACAGATGGAACCAAAATTAGAATTTGGCCCATAGTTCTTATAATTTACCTGCTTCTTTTTTAAATTCTTCATGGATTAATTTAGGTTTGTAGGGCTCAGGGCTGGATTTTAATATTTCTTTTAAAAAGTGGAGCTAGCTCACTAGATGGGTTTATTCATGATCTCACAACTCAAAAATCTGATTTACATACAAACACTTATTGAGAAATTAGAGTGTAATAGCTAATCAGATGGAGCTGGGGCAAAGAGGAAGAGAAGGAAAGAGAAGAAAGCAGCTATGTCAACCAAAAGGTCAAGGTGCTTTCTAGCATACAGCCCAACTCCAAAACTAATATGGGGCGGGGGGGGGGGGGGAGAACCTAGAGAAATCATTGTTTTCTAGTTTCCTTCCATTCTTGTCTATTAAAACTTCCAGCAACTGCGTCAAAGCTGTGCTTGTGTTGAGAAATCTCTGCAATCATCTGCCCTAGCAACAGCTATGAAATAATTTTCATACAGCCTTTGATGATGATGTCTTAAAGTATTTGCTGCTTCACAGTACTGCACAGAAAATAATTCTCATGCTTTGGACACACTTCCTCTAAGCAGGTTTTTTTCCTTGTGCATTTTGCAGTGCCAGGAGCATTGATTAATGTGAATGTTTTAGCTGTAGTTGTTGTTTGTATATAAACTTTTGTTAAAACAAGTACTACAGAATAAATGACCTTTATACAGACACCTATTAAGGCACTAAAAGGCTTGGGTACATTCATCTGAGACGCGTATACATAACGATTGGAACAATAAAGGGATCAGCAGCTGCAAGGGGGTTGAATTGAATTCTTTAACAATAGAAAAGTTTTTCAGGCACAAATACCAGCAAAGAGAATTTTTTGCAGATAATCCAAGAGAAAGAAAATAATAAAAAAAAATGCTAGCCAACTTTGCAGCAGTTAGCATAAGGTTGCCATCTGAAACATGTCAGCTTAAGAGTGGCCCATAGTACCATTCTTTTACACAGCCACAGTCTTCAGAACTGTTTCCCCAAATAATCCCAGATGGCATGCCACAAAATTTCAATTCATTTTAAAAGCTTTCTTTGCTGTTATTATGTGATTGAAAGTGCAAAAGCAAGTTGCCATTCTCATGGCACTATTTGCATTGGCTATTATCCCCTAAAATCCCCTTTAAACAGCTACATTGTCAGCCCATAGGCCTCATTTAGGACTACAAAAAAGGCCAGATTAATTCGATCAAAGGGAGAGCCAAGTACAAAATGCACTTTTCAAACTGTATCAGAGTAGGTTCCCTTTACAGATCGTTGCATGGCAAGCACAGTGCAAAAAAACAACTGAAATAAAGCTTGAGCACAGACAGAAATAACTATGCATGGCTCATACGGAGCCTTTGGGGATCTTCCAGCATAAAGCTCCTATTACAAATTATTAGAATTAAATATATTTAAAGACAGACTCAAAAACTAAGTAGCAAGCATCAGTCTGTGCACATTAGGCTTTCTGCCACTATTTACAAGAGGCAGTTTGATGCATTGCATGGGTTACCGAGCCAGCTATAGACATTTCTGAAGTCTTTATGCACTGGAATTTTTACTCCATTAACTAACATTTTCAATAAAGTTCCAAGTAGGTACAGGTCCTCTCCACACCACCCTGGGCATATTTTAGTCACTAGACAGCAAAAAAAAAAAAAATCAGTACGACAAAGGAAAAAAAAGTCTGCTGTCATCATTTTTATAAAATAACCTATTTCAACATTCAAGTTGAATGCACCCAAGTTAAGCATAATGTAGGCCTATATTTCTACAGCCAAATTGGCTCTAATGGTTTTATAATCTCACCTGGGGGTCTGGAGGTCGGAATAAAGCTGAGGAGAGCCAAGCTGGTGTTTTTGTCTCTTACAGAAGCTCCTTTGGCTATCTGAGCACGGTTATCCGTCTCTCTCTCTACTGGAGGTTGCTTAGCGGTGCTGCCCTTGGTTCCCTTACTCTCACTCCGAAGCGGTTTCTTCAGCAGCTGCTTTTGTGTCCTGAGAAGAACATTTTGCAGAGGGAAGGACTGCTGCACAAAGGTAGAGCAACCAAATGTGTGAAGCGATATGTGCCATTGCCGCTTAATGGATACATCGGGCCAAGAGAGACTTGCTGGAAACTGAGCAGCTGCAGCAAATATTAAAGTTATTGGTTGTCACATGGAGGTGGCTAAAGTTTTAGTTAGCCATTTCCAACCAATCTTTGGCTTTTTAAGCATTACTGAGTAAGTTTACCTGATATTATCTGACATTTTTTCACTTCATAGAATAAGTGCTTCTTGCTGTATTAATCTTTTGAGACCATAAATGCCATGTTCCAGTGAAGAATTGCTACTAAATAGCTCATACAGTGAAAATGGCCTTGAAATTTTTTGCAATATATATAATGCTATTTAATGCATATGTTTTTGTGACAGCCTCACTACTATTTAAGTGCTGGCCCTGACTTCTTTCTTTGAGTTCTAACAACATCACCTTGTATGGGTCGTGTTGGGGACAAGGGGAGAAGAAGAGTAAATTTAGAATTAAAATAGTTTTATTTTTTAAACTATTGTGGTTACAATGGGAAACGTATGGCACATTTACAGTTAGGGCTGTGTTCTTGTGCATGTATATAGGGCTGAATTAGAGTTTAACAATCTATAAAGACTCATTTAAATAAATATATATATGTCCCTTCAGATGCCCACTGTTTATCCCTGCAGTTCATCTTTCTTATGTCTGTCAGATCCCTGCAAAAAGTTTTACAAAATGCAGTTAAAAAAAATCCTCACATAAGAGGCTGCTCTTTTCTTTAAAAAAATAAAATAATTTCAATAAGCATTTTTCTGGCTGTTCCTCAATCAAATGGTATATGAATTACTGCAAGAGTCAGAGCACTAAAGACCACAGGAGTGGTTTACATCCCGGCAAAATATAAAATGGAGGCACTTTTGATGAGTTTTTTAATTCCTACAGAATTGGGCCCCCGTCCTGCAAACACTTATTCACATACTAACTTTATTACAACCTGCTGGGACTACTAACAGTAGTGAAGTTATGCATGTGCATAAGGGTTGGCAGAATTAGGGTCTTAGTGGCTAACTAGTGTACCTCTTACTGGCTTCAGAAGGTCTCTGCAAGATGCTGGACGCAACACTTTCTTTTCCCCAAAGCTTGAAAATTCTCTCCTGTATGTGCTCAGAAAAGATTGGTAATAGAAATGTCAGACTTTTCTATCCTTTAATGGCACTCACATGAGACTCGAACACCTCTGCTCTGTGCTGTCCAGGTTAACCGAGTGATTTTTCAGATTGTCTGATAGAATAGAATAGTAGATTGAAAGGAAATTGAAAAGATGGGTGACAGTGTGGGGGTGTCCTTTGATTGGATACTTTCCAGGCAGTGTGCATGCTAAAAAGCAAGTGACTGGGCCTGCGTCTGATCTTACTCCAGTGCAAATCAGGAATTATTCCTTTGAACTCCATAGAATTACACTGGTACACATGGATCTGACTCAGGCCTACTTTGTTTTCAAGTCCAGTAATTTTAGTCTGATTTCATTCATGTGTTCCAAAGATCCAGCAACTTCAGGGCACTAAATTCATCCTGATCTTCTGAATTTTGATTATCTCTGCTGGGGATGCTCATTATTTCTTTCTTTGCAATTTCATTTCTTTGCAATTGTTACTATAGCAATTCTTTTTGGAAAATTAGATTTCATGGTCTCAAAATCTTGCAGTTTCCTTTGACTGGCTCTGTATATACTTCTGTATTTTGCAAAAGCCCATGCATCTGAGAAATCAACAGTCCACTGCTTTGCAAAAGGTAAACTTGCACCAATTTCTTTAAGTTTGTTCACCCTGTAGACTTTTAATAGCCTTGTGTCTTCAACCACAGCAATCAGAACAGGAAGTCACCTGAGGGATGTGGGCATCTGTTCACGCCAGAGATATCAGGGGTCGAAGTAAACTTGAACTTCACTAAGTAAACTTCTGAAACTACTAACACTGTTCTCATATGAAATTTCTAATAGTTAGCTATAAGCCACCATACAACAAGTGCAGTTTCCTTATTATTAGTTATTTGTTATACTGTCCAGAATATACCAGGCAGATTGCCCCTGTCAAAAGGAATTTTGTGATGGAATATCCCTTGTACCCATGCTACTATGTTACAGTGATTAATACGGCAGCCTTGGTGTAAATGATCTCTGGGTTCAATCTAACTTGGAGTCCGCCACCTCCACCTGGAAATCTCCAGGAAATAAACAATATCTAGGGCTGATGCTGAACTAATGAGACTCAGGAGTTTTGAGGCATCACATTGATAGGAAATGTGGGAGGAATGGGGGATAGACTGCAATTAACGTAAATTGAAACAGGAAGGGGAACCTCTCACTGCACCAACCAAGGAGGAGAGAGAATTGCAGGGAGACTGCATACCCAAGTCAGGGTGAGAAGTGGGAGCTGCCCTCTGCTTTTAACAAAGGGTGGGGGAAGGGTGCTATGGTTTCACTCCCTCCTTCACCTTATCCCAACATTTCCCCCGGAGGGTGAGGATAATAAACTGGAAATAGGATTGTGTTAAACAGGGGCGGCTCTAGGAATTTGGCCGCCCCAAGCAGGGCGGCATGCCGCAGGGGCGCGCTGCCAGTCCTGCGGCTCCGGGGGACCTCTTGCAGACGTGCCTGTGGAGGGTGCGCTGGGAGGGCGGCAGGCGGGACCAGCGAACCCTTCGCAGTCATGCCTGCAGGAGGTCAGCTGGTCCTGCGGCTCCGGTGGACCTCCCGCAGGCATGACTGCGGAAGGTCTGCCGGAGCCGCCTGCCGCCCTGCCGGCAAAATGCCGCCCCAAGCACGCGCTTGGCACGCTGGGGTCTGGAGCCGGCCCTGGTGTTAAAGGATATATCCAGCAAATGAAATGAATAACCAGTGTGGCAAACAAACTACAGCAGGACCCCAGCTTGTCAAAATACAGCTGTAGCCAGAGACAATGAACAAGGAATGATCATCCAGTGGCTATACTGGTAGCTGGATTTGGGGGGACACAAGGTCAATTTTGTTCTCCACCATAAGCTTCATGTCTGCCCTTGGCAAAGTACCTTTGTCTCTTGGTTCCCCACCTGTGAAACAGGGATCAGAGCACCTCCCTGCCTGTGGTGAGCATCATTCCATGAAAGATTGTGAGGTGGTCAGATACTATGGGATCTGGAGCTGTGTAAGTACCTTGATGATGCTGATGCAAACACAATGTGACTCATCTACCCAGCTTTCCCTTAACAGCTCCTCTCTGGAAATTCTCCTAAAATGGATGCCAGTGGCCTCCTCTTCCACCCCCTCTTGACCCCAACCCTCCCTACCAGGGGCCATCTAGCCAAAACAAAGCAAGTCACATGAGTGAAGCTTCCTTGGAGTCTCCATTTCTTGATCCATTTAGGTGCATCTAGAGGTGGAGCTGAGGTGACAAAGCAGGAAGCCTGGGCTACTCACCCCTGGTAGGGAAGGTGTTAACTCCCTTCAAAGAGAGCTCAGGCAGAAGATCTTCTGGCTAGCAAGAGGGAATTTCCACAGAGGCGGCTGAAATTTTCAACTTTTAGGAGCCATTTGAGCTCCTCAGAGCAGGGCTTTGTGATGGAGTCCCCCATATGACTGACATAAGCACTAGGCTATAGAGTCACTCTCACTCTCTCCACAGCAGGGATTCAAACCCTGGTTTTCTACATCCCAAGTACTTTCCCTAACTGCTAGGATAAAGGTTATTGGAGAAGTAGAAAGCGGGGAAGCTGATCAGTTCCCAGGTCCACTCCTGACCAGTGGGACAGAAGAGTCTGAGACACAACTGTGTAGTCATCCCAAGAGCTATTCCTCCCTATCCTTATATAACTTAGACAAGGAAGACTACCAGATCACGGCCAAACAAAAGGGACAGAGAACTTGAACCCCACCACTTTGTTTATATCCAAGCATTCCATTTTGCTCCCCCAATCCAGGAGGCAGCAGAACTAGAGGCACTGAGGCTGAGCTGTGAATAGGAGGTATGAGCAATTGTGGAACAGAGCGAGTAACTGTCCTCAAACACGTTCAGATAACACTATTTTGCCTTGATTTTGATTGTTTGTGGCTGAAGTGTGCCAATTACAGCTGGCAGTGAACTCCTCTGGGGAATCAAGCTGAGGAAAGTCCTGATTTTCTTTTTCTATATAATGGCCAGAGGTAGCAGGCTGGGGCTTAAAGGCACAATGTTCTGTTTTTCCTTTTGAGGTGCTTTGCCTTTATTTTTTGGAGAATGACACTACAGTCCAGGCCACTCTTTATACATTTACAGTTTAACTACCCAAGACAATCCAGCTGAACAATGTCCATTGCTTTGATTTACTGCTAGCTTATTCTTTGACTGTCCGCAAGAGCAATCTCAGTTGCCTTCATAGGGATTTTTGTTCTGGTTAGGTTCTTATACTGCATCCATCCCTGTGGTGTCTGAGCTTCTGTATGCAAAATTGTTTTTCCTAGTTGACATAGCGAAAGAAAGTCAAGTGTCCAGACATTTACTGAATGAACCATCTAATCATTTCTTACCCACAAGCTCCCTGAGAAACACAGAGCTGCCTCCAAATTGGCCAGACCCATTCCATACCGTAGTGCAGCGGGGCAAATAATTGGCGGGGGAGGGTTTGGTTCATTGGCAGTTTGGAAAAACATTGGGAAAAAAATTAGATTCACCCAAAACAAATACGAAGATTTGGAGAACTTTCAGTGAATTGAAAAAGTTGACAAGTCCATTTTGGGTTAAACAAATGTTTTGTTCCATCCCAAACCTCTTGTTTCCAGACATTTTTAAAGAGCTAAATACAGATAAGGGGGAGTGAGAGGTATCCCCCCTGTGATGGTCCAAGCCCCTAGGGTCAGGGTAGTGTGGCCTAGCGGCCAGAGTCTATAAAGCAGCCCTTTGGCACAGGGCAGCATGGCCTAGTGGCCAGAGTCCATAAAGCAGCCCTTTGGTGCAAGGCAGCATGGCCTAGCGACCAGAGTCTATAACATTGGGGCACCCCTTATGGGGTGTGGCAGCCCCGGTAGGGGGGCCTGGGCCCACCCGACTCCACCAGGCCCCAACCCAGGGCCCTAACAGTGGCATAGCAGCTTGCCACTGACTCAGCGGGAGGGTCCTACCAAAACACACTGAACTTCCCCGGGCAGGAGGTACCACTCCGTCACCCTCCCTGGGTCACTTCCTACCAGAGCCTGTGTTGGGGTTTCCCATGAGATGTTGGATCCTCTGTGTTCGGCAGGGCCAGTCGTCTCCAGCGTTTCCTCCAGTCACCGGGGTGCAGGCGGGCCATGGACAGCTTCAATTCCCAGTGCAGGCAGAGGCTGCGGCTGGCCCTCTGCAGGAGCTTCCCAGGAAGGTCCCTCCCCTGCAGCCTCCAGCCCAGAATGAGCTGGTCTCCCTCCCTTTATACTACTAGAGCACTCGAAGCATGCCCAGTCTAGCCAGGGAGGCGGGACTTCCACAGTCAATACCAGGGGCTTAACCCTCTCTGGGCTAGTGTGGGGTAAGCAGAGCCCATCACACCCCCTGTTAACTTTTTAGCCCAGTGGTTTGGGTAGTTAGTTGGGATGTGGGAGATCTGGGGTTCAATCTTGACTTTAGCAAAGCTTTTGATACGGTCTCCCAAAGTATTCTTGCCAGCAAGTTAAAAAAGTATGGAATGGATGAATGGACTATAAGGTAGATAGAAAGCTGGCTACATTGCCGGGCTCAATGGGTAGTGATCAATGGCTCAATCTCTAGTTGGCAGCCAGTATCAAGCGGAGTGCCCCAGGGGTCGGTCCTGGGACCGGTTTTGTTCAACATCTTTATCAATTATCTGGATGATGGGATTAATTGCACCCTCAGCAAGTTTGCAGATGACACTAAACTGGTGGGGGAGAGATAGATATGCTGGAGGGTAGGGATAGGGTCCAGAGTGACCTAGACAAATTGGAGGATTGGGCCAAAAGAAATCTGATGAGGTTCAACAAGGACAAGTGCAGAGTCCTTCACTTAGGAAGGAAGAATCCCATGCACTGCTACAGGCTGGGGACCGACTGGATAAGCAGCAGTTCTGCAGAAAAGGACCTGGGGATTACAGTGGACAAGAAGCTGGACAGAACAAGAAGCAGTGGTCTCAAGTTGCAGTGTGGGAGCTCTAGGTTGGATATTAGGAAACACTGTTTCACTAGGAGGGTGGTGGGTTACCTAGGGAGGTGGTGGAATCTCCATCCTTAGAGGGTTTTTAGGCTCAGCTTGACAAAGCCCTGGCTGAGATGATTCAGTAGGTGTTGATCCTGCTTTGAGCAGGGGATTGGACTAGATGACCTCCTGACATCTCTTCCAACTCTAATCTTCTATGATTCTGTGATTCAATCTCTACTTTGGAGATGGTGAGAATGACTCTATACCCTAGCGGTTAGGTCACTAAGGTGGGATGTCCAAGTTCAAGTCCCTGCTCCAATGAATATTTAATTATACAAAGTGGAACAGCCTCAGCAGAAGAGATTGGGAAAGCCTCGCCTCAGAGCACCCCGTAGGCTGGTGCTTAGGGCACTCACTAGGGAAAGGATTTGAACATAGGTCTCCCACATCCCAGGTGAGTGCCCTCACCACAGGGCTACTGGCTGTAAGGTGGACACTACCTCCCCTGCTTTGTGAATAGCACCTAAGACCCTTTGTGAATCTAGTCCCCCCAAAATTGGCCTTGGCCAAAACTCTTCGTGAATAGTTTCAGGTCAACCACTACTGCATTTTTTAGTGAATGAACCATTCACCTGAAATATCTTGCCCAACTCTATAGCGTAGCTCAGCACATGTCTCTCTCGGCTGGCTGCCACAGAGGAAGCATAGTGCCAGACAGTGGCAGTATGTACACCTCACTGAGCTAAGTGGCCCTAGGACAAGTATTCTCAGGCAGTGGTGCACACATGACTGAGTGCTGCAGGAACACCCAAGCAAAGTAATATTTCTCTAGAGCACTGTTTGTCAACCTGGGGGTCAGGAACCCCAGAGGAGTCATGAGACAGCTTATGGGAGGGTCACATGTGCAGGGCTGGCATAGCCCTATGACCCAGGGGCCTGCGCAAAGGTAATTTACATGGTTGAGCACGGCGGGGCTCGGGGCTGTCAGTTCCCCTGCAGTGAGGCTCGGGCTTCGGCTCAAGCCCCCTGTGGCCAGGCTCAGGGCTGTCAGCTCTGGGCAGTGAGGCTCGGGCTCAGGCTGTCAGCCCCAGGGCTGGACTCAGGGCATGCAGCGGGGCTTGGGTTCAAGCTTGAGCCCCCTGCAGCATTGCTTCATCTTGAGCCCCACCCACCCACTGCAGCGGGGCTCAGGCTTGGGCCTCAGCCCCAGTGGCAAGGCTTTGGTTTCCCGTGGTGGGTTTGGGGAGAGAGCACGATCTCCACCCCCTGACTCACCTCAGTGAGCCACCCTGCCTGTAGGTCAAAACACCTTGGCACCCAGCACTGGGTCCACTTCCAAAGACAGTTGCATGTGCCTTTGGTGGGGCCCCAGTGAGTCTAAGGCTGGTCCTGCTTCAGACCAGCACGTGACTTCACAGAACCACATAAGTTCACTGCTGCTTCCTGTCCAGACAGTGTGGTTGTCCTTCGCGGTTAGCAAGTCGGACTGTATGCACACTTTTCAACAAGGTCTTCTTGTGCAATGGATAAATGTTTAGAAAGCTCAACCAAGTACTTCACAGAATGAAGGAGTGAAGAAAGCGAAGTGCAGGAAATACAATTGCAGCTATTTGATGAGTGCTTTTACTGCAATCGAAGATAAACCTCACTGTGTTGTGTGTGGTGAAGTGCTAAGTGCATGAAACTTGCCAAATTAATTCAGCATTTGGAAAGTAAACATCCACAATTAAAGAACAAGCCTCTTGGGTTCTTCAAGAGAAAATTGAACTGCTTGAATAGCCAGCAAATCCTGATGTGGAATACACGTAATGTCAGTAAAATTGTTCTTGAAGCTTCATATCTCGTGCCACTTTTTATTGCCCAAACGTGTAAGGTACTGTGACAAAGCTCTATCCTTGTCTCCATGGGTCCGGTGATTCCTAATGGATTTCGCTAGCCTCAGAGGCTTACTGTGACCCTCAACTTAACCCTTCTCTCTCTAGAGACAAGGGTCACAGTCTACTGAGACATTTTCATCATAAGCCAGTGAGGGAGGTGAGGAGAAGCTATCCTCCCTTGCACAGTCTCTGTTGTCTCCCAGTCTTAGTGATTAAGCAGGGGGGAAAAGGAGGGGAGCCTGGGCCCGCCCTCTACTCCAGACTCCAGCCCAGGGACCCTAATAGTATCATCTATGGTCGCTGACCTTTTGGGAACAGGACACGTACAATTCCCTGGGCTGCTTCCCCACAACAGCCCCCACTTCCTCAAGCTCCACTTCACCCTTACCTCAGAGCCTTCTTCCTTGTGCCTGATATGGTGTGGACAGCTCAGTCTCTCCAACAGCACAACTTCTCACAGCTCCTGACATGCACACTCACCTGACTAACTGGGAGGCTTTTAACTAGTTTCAGCCAGCCCCTGATTGGCTTCAGGTGTCCCAATCAACCTAGCATCCTCCCTGCCTTCTGGAAAGCTCTTAATTGGCCCCAGGTGTCTTAATTGACCTGGAGCAGCTGCCATTTACTTATCCTGGTACCAGGAATTTGTTTAATCTGGGGCTAATATATCTATCTCCCACTACTTTTCTCTAGCCATCTGGCCTTGCCCCGTCACAGTACATACAGTAGCTCAGACTCTCATACTTTGTGCGGCATTAGACATGGTTACAGGCATGCTTGGCCATGGAGAGGCAAATAAGCTGAAAGCTATTCCTTTATCAAATGATACTGTTTCGAGGTGTATTAATGAAATGGCTGATGATATTCATGAGCAGTTGAAAGAAAAGTTAAAACGATTCCTAGCTGTTCAGTTTGATGGATCAACAGATGTCTCAGGCTCAGCAGAGTTATTAGTTTTTGTTCAATATAATTCAGATGCTTCTCTTGAGGAAAATATGCTCTTCTGTAAAGCACTGCCTAACCACATGATGGGTGAATGTCTATTTAACATGTTTGTTGAAGCTACCAAATATTTTGAAATCGATTGGCAAAAAAGTATTGCTATATGCAGTGACGGTGCCAAAGCAATGATTGGAAAGAACAGCAGGTTTGTTGCAAGATTAAAAACCATTATGCCACATACAATTTGGCCCCATTGCCTCTTACATCGGCAAGCACTCACTGAAAAAGGAATGCCTTCTGAGTTGTGTCAGGTGCTTGATGAATCTGTAAAAGTTGTGAATTTAATAAAAGCTGGCCTCTATCAGCTTGTCTGTTTGCAGTTTTATGTTATGAAATGGGCGCACTTCAGAAAAGTCAAGTTCTGCACACTGAAGTGAGGTGGCCCACACACGGAAAAGCGTTAAGCAGATTTTTTTTAATTACGAGCTGAAGTACTTATGTTCCTATAGGATCAAGGGACTTCTTTTGCTAAATCATTCAGCGATCCATCATGGCTTCTTCAGTTGGCTTACTTAGCAGACGTCTTCAATCATCTGAATGAGCTGAGCATGAGTTTTTAAGGATGACACAAAAACATAATTGTGTTGGAAGACAAAGTGAGAGCCTTTAGAAAGAAGCTTGGAGCCTGGTCTTCATGGCTTCAGAGTGAAAACTTTGAGTTATTACCTCTGAGTTTTGAGTCCATGAAATTGATTGCCAATGACAAGAGTATGGACATTAAACAATTAAAAAAACATTATGATTGAATATATACTTAAACTTAAAAAACAGCTCCAGGATTACTTTCTGCCTGACAATGAAAAACTTGACAAGAGGTGGATAATTATTCCGTTCAACAAAAGAGTAGTCGAGTCTGCCGAATTTACAGGAAGCCAGTAAGGTAAACTGATCGAGCTTTCATCTGATAAAACACTTCAGTGTTGTCCATTTCCTTCAGAAGACATGTGCATGTTTTGGATGGCACAGAAGCATGAGTATCCTGAACTTGTAAGTGAAACTTTGAAAGTTTTAATCCCATTCACGATGTCATACTTATGTGAATTGGGATTCTCATAGATGGGTGCGATTAAAATAAAGCAATGAAATAAATTATCCAGGGCCGCCCAGAGGGGGGGGCAAGTGGGGCAATTTGCCCTAGGCCCCAGGCTCCGCAGGGCCCCCACGAGAACGGCCGAGGCTCCCGCCCCAGCCCGACCTCGTCTCCGCCCCTCTCCCAGAGCCTCAGCAAATCCAGCAGCATCCCTGGACAGCTGCCCAGCGTGGCTCCGACAGGGCCCCTGAGCTCCGCCCGGCTCCGAGCCGCGTGGTCAGGGGGCGGGGCTGCAAGCTCCAGCGGGGCCTGAGTTCCCTCCGCTCGGCCTGGAGCTCGCAGCCCTGCCCCCTGACCACGCGGCTCTGAGCGGGGCGGGGCACAGGCCCTGCCAGAGCCACACTGCGCCGCTGTTGAGCGAAGCTCCTGGATGCGCTGAGGCTCCGGGTGAGGGGGGAGCCGGGGGTAAGGGGCCGGGGTGGGGGTTGGATAAGGGGCAGGGAGTCCCGGGGACAGGGAGGGGGCAGAGGTTGGGGGGACGGTCAGGGGACAGGGAACGGGGGGGTTAGATTGTGGGCGTTCCGGGGTCTGTCAGGACTCAGCCGGGGGTGGATAGGGGACAGGGCAGTCAGCAGGGCCAGCTCTAGGCGCCAGCAAACCAAGCACATGCTTGGGGCGGCACATTTTCAGGGGCGGCACTTTTTTTTTTTTTTTTTTTGCTTCGGGCGGCAAAAGCCTAGAGCCGGCCCTGGCAGCAGCGCGTCGAGCGGAGGGGGTGGAGGCCGGCTCCGAGAGGGGGACACTCGGGCTGGGGGCCGCCCCGCAGGGCACATGGAGCTGCCTGCAGGTGCCGCAGGGCGGCCGCTGCAGCCAGGGCTGGGCGAAGTGGCCCGAGCTTCCCAGGGATTGCGGCAGGGCGACCAGAAGCAGCAGCAGCAGCAGTGGGGCCATAGAGGGCGGGGCGCTGCCGTTTGCGGCCCTCGTCCTGCTCTCCGGGGCTCCGCTTCCTCTGGGGCTACCCTGCCCCAGCTCCCCAGCTCCCTGCCCGGGTGGTCCCCTGGCTCTGCCCTCCTGGGTCTCAGCCGGTCCTCGAGGTGGGAGCCCCAGCTGGAGGGACCCTGGGCTGAGGCGTGGCCCAGGATCCCCACTGCTTACCCCGGCCCTGTCAGCACTGGACAGGCTGGAGGAGAGGGGGGAGCGGGCGGAGTCAGCTGGGGGAGAGCCTAGGGCTGGAGTAGCAGGGGGTGCAGTGGGGGATAGAGAGAGCCCAGGGCTGGAGCAGCAGTGGTTGCAGGGAGGAAGAGAGACCCCAGGGCTGGGGCAGCAGGGCGTGGTGGGGGGATGGGGAAGAGAGACCCCTGGGATGGGTTGCAGCCAAAAAGTTTTTTGCTTCGGGTGGAAAAAAACCTAGAGCTGGCCTTGGCAGTCAGGGCACAGGCCCCAGGGTGGTGGTTGGGGGCGGTCTCTGGGGGATGGTGAGGGGACAAGGAGCAGGATGGGTCTGGGATTCTGAGGGGGTGGGTGGGCAATCAGGGGGCAGGAAGTGGGATGGGAGCAGGGCCAGGCTGTTCGGGAGGCACAGCCTTCCCTACCCTAAAGCTCATTCAGCAGTTTGAGGCTTGCATAAGAGCCAAGCTGTTAGCTTTTCCATTAGGGCTACCATCCCTTTCACTTCTCAAATGCCAAATTATAGTCTATATTTAATTTCAGTGCCATAGGGGCATTCATGTCAGGTGAGGGTAGCTTCATTTAAAATTAGCCACTGGGGGAGGAATCACATGAGAAGAGCAATATTGTACACCACCTACCTCCTTCCCAACCCTGCCAAGGGAGACCCCCCCGCTACATTTCCTGAGACTCCAGAGGGGTTAATTCAGTGGTTCTCAAACTTTTATACTGGTGACCCCTTTCACATAGCAAACCTCTGAGTGCGGACCCCCCCACCTTATAAATTGAACACACTTTTTTATATATTTAACACTATTATAAATGCTGGAGGCAAAGCGGGGTTTGAGGTGGAGGCTGACAGCTCGCGACCCCCAGTAATAACCTCGTGACCCCCACTTTGAGAACCCCTGGTTAATTTAATTTTAGCACCCTGTGACCATTCACATGCATGTGCTATTTTGAGCATATAAGTTTTCACAACATAGGCTCACCCCAGATTCTGGAACAAGCTCAAATGCTGAGTTCGTGGAGTATGTACATAAGCTATACTAAAGACAAACCCACAGTAACCATCTCCAGTTTGTGAGGGACCCCATGGAGCCAGTCTCTAGGAAACAGATAAATGCATGGAGGTTAAGTCCATTAATGGCTATTAGCCAGGATGGGTAAGGAATGGTGTCCCTAGCTTCCGTTTGTCAGAGGGTGGAGATGGATGGCAGGAGAGAGATCACTTGATCGTTACCTGTTAGGTTTACTCCCTCTGGGGAACTTGGCATTGGCCATTGTCGGTAGACAGGATACTGGGCTGGATGGACCTTTGGTTTGACCTAGTATGGCTGTTCTTATGTTCTAACCTAAATGAACCCGAAGTTATGGAGACAGATATGAGTCAAGGAAGCCAGCAGAGTATCAGAAACCTGGAAAAATCTCTGACTGGATGGGCTCAGGCGTTTGGTCACAAGCTGAGGTGGTTCAAAAGTTTTGGATTTTTTTTAAGCAGATTTTTTTTATTGTTTCTTTAAACAATCAAACACAGCAAGCAGCAAATATTTGGCCACACACTTCTGAAACCTCAAACCATGTTCCGGTTTTGGCAGACTAATTTCAGCTTTTCAATTAAAAAAACCACAACAAATTTTGAAGGAAAGCAGACATTGTCCATGATTTTTTTCTGCTTTTTAAAAACCCCTAGTTTTCAATCCAGAAAAAGTTTTGATGGAAAATATTTGTCCAACCCTTTTAATGAGCTTTAGTGCCTTTTAGCACTAGCTGATGCTGAGAACCAGGGATACCTTGTAAAGAAGTTTTCTCAAAACTGGGTTTGTGCCGAGATGCAGAAGGTTTATTTTTCCCAGGGCCGCCTGTGGGGGGGGAGCAAGTGGGGCAATTTGCACCGGTCCCCTCAGGGGCCCCCATGAGAATATAGTATTCTATAGTATTGCAATTTTTTTTATGGAAGGGGCTCCCGAAATTGCTTTGCCCCAGGCCCCCTGAATCCTCTGGGCAGCCCTGAAATTATCTGTGGAGAATGACCTGCTGCTGAGTATTTCTTCAATTCAATCCAACATAAAAAAATTAGCTGGGACAAAACAAGCACAAGTGTCATTGAAAGGCTCCGTAAGACTCGTAATTTGTAAAAAGTGAAATTATAGTTTGTTTCCATGTAAAAATAAACTGATTTGGCACACAAATGTTTTTTCTTGCCTTCACTTATTTGTATAGGTTTGAAATATTCATTTATTAACACTGGTGGGCCAGTATTATTCATAATTTACTTAATGATATTTAAGGTATAGAGTAGCAATTTTTTCAAGTCTTAGTATGGGGGGAATCACAATTTTTTTTAAGTCCAAAGGGAATCATCAACACAAAAAGGTTAAGAAACACTGCTCTAGAGCTATACAAGACATTGAATAAAAGCTTTTACCTAGTGCTGTAGGAGCTTTTACCGCAAATTAAAATTGTAATGCTCCTGCTACAAAAAAACCCTACAGTTTCCTCCAAACCAGCACGAAATAAACAAACCATCCCATTCACAAACATAGACGTGCACACGGGGTGTGCCGGGTGTGCCCAGGCACACCCTAATGCCCGCGAGCCGGATCCAGCCCCTCAGGGCTTTGGATCTGGCCCGCGGGATTTGCCACCCGTGGTGCTGCAGGCCCCACGCTGCTCTCAGAAGCAGCTGGCACCACGTCCCTGGGGCCCCAGAGGGGGGGAGCTGCAGAGGGCTCCATGCGTTGCTCCAGGCACCACCCCCTATAGCTCCCATTGGCCAGGAAAGGGGAACCGCAGCCAATGGGAGCTTCAGGGGAGCAAGGGCAGTGCACGCAGAGCCTTCCGCCCCCTCCCCCAGGGGCTGCACAGGGACATGGTGAGCGGTACTGTGAGGGGCCAGGGCAGACAGGCAGGGAGCGTGCCACTGCAGGTAAGCGGCGCCAGGCTGAAGCCCGAACCCCTCCTGCACCCCAACCCCCTACCCTGAGCCTCCTGCCTGCACCCCATACCTCTCCTGCACCCCAACTCCCTGCCCTGAGTCCCCTGTCGCACCCTGCACCCCTCCAGTACCCCAACCCCCTGCCCTAAGCCCCCTGCCTGCACCTCGCACCCCAACTCCCTGCCCTGAGCCCCCTGCTGCACCCCACGCCCATCCTGCACCCCAACCCCCTGCCCTGAGCCCCCTCCTGCACTCCACACCCCTCCTGCACCCCAACCCCCCGCCCTGAGCCCCCTCAGATGCCCTGCATCCCTCCTCTGCCCCAATCCCTTGCCCTGAGCCCCTTCCTGCACACCGCACCTCCTCCCACATCCCACACTCCCTCCCGCACCCCAACCTTTATGATGTTCGCATTTAAAAAAATAAATATATAAAATTCCCTGGGTGCACACCCTAATGAAATGTGCTGTGCATGCCTATGTCCACTAATATAAGCCTTCAGCACCTACATCGCTATCCCCAGAACATCTCTGCCCCATAAAAACCTGGGGAAAGGAACTAGTTTTGCAGTGATATAGATGTTCAGACCAGGGGAAGTAGATACCAGTGTTCAGAGCCCTTCATAGAAAATTCTTTGCCATTATCTGCCTGTCTTTTAAAGTGAGAGGGCTCTAACCTGAGCACCTCTTCTGATTGCAGCAATAATGAATAGGGAGAGAGGCAGTCTCTCATACAGGTAAGTTCCAAGACAGGTATTTTTAAGAACAGGTTAGACAAACACCTATCAGGGATAGTCTAGATAATAGTCCTGCCTCAGTGCAGGGGACAGGACAAGGTGGTCTATCGAGAGCTCTTCCAGACCTACATTTTATGAGTCTATGTAACCACCCTGCCAGGCACTGGCTCCTGACTCCGGGGAGGAGTCCCACCAGGAGAGGGGCAGGGGCTCTCTTGACAGTCCATTCTCTTCTAGGAAGATTTCTTCTAGAAGGAGTCATCTCACTGGGAATACCTTTCCCACTCCACTTTTTCAGACCATTTCAGTATTCCCAGGTCAATATAGTTTTGGAATGGGCTGCACTAGCAGCTCAGGCTATCTTGCCTGAGCCATCCAAACCTGAGGTAGTCACCACCGCATGGGCTACCAGATGCTCTTCAGCCTTCACTTCATGGTTTTGCATGGACACATATTTTATTTAAAAAATGATCAAGCATGTGGCAAAAATGCCAAATATCAACATTTTGTGATATACTAACATGAAATGTTTTCACATCACCTGTTCTTAATGGTCAAAGTATCTCACGAGTGATAATAGTTTTCTATATTTTCAACTGATCAAGTCAGTCTTGTGCTGACGGTTGTGCACCAGTAGCAGCAAATTAGATGCCTGTAATTTGTACTGCATAGTGGGTAGATATAAATGTACGTGAATTCTTGATGTAATGCTTCTCTATTTGTAAACTTTTGTATACACAATGCAACATCTAGTCTGCTGGTAGAAGATTTTACTTTGTAATTGCCTATTCATGCAGTGCTAGCCTTTGAAATATTCTAGAAACTAGATTTTTAATTCAATGACACTTATGCACAGATCAGTATTAGCGTTAGAGATGACAATACACAGCTTCACATTATGAATATGCAAAAGCTAGACGAGAAAGAAGAGGCCTAACAAGAAGCAGTAAAGACAAAGTCCACAAACAATTCCTCGCATCTCCACTGAGGAGGGATGAAGAGCATATTACAGCTCTCACCAACCAATATGACAAACCCATTTGACCCTGAATCACATCCAGAGGTGCTCACCACTGCTTGGGCACTCCTTGAGGCCAGCCACACCAGTTGTTGCTCAGGCGGTCCCCGGGGCCACCTGAGCATCGGCCAGTGCAGCTGGTCCTGGCGTTGCTCCAGCAGCAGCCAGTGTGACTGGCCCCAGGGCTCCCTGCCCCTCCCTCCCCACTGGGGATTGCTGCTCGGGCACTCTCCAGGGCCAGCCACACCGGCCCCTGCAGCTAGGGAAGTCACAGAGGTCACTGAAAGTCATGGAATCCAGGATTTTCCAGAATCACAGTCTTAACTATGACAACAGTAACTCTAGGACAACTGCATAAAGACAGAACCGGGCAGGATCTAAGGCTGGATGCAAGAAATACCAGGTGATTGGAGGACATCCTGTGCCACCATGGAAAAGGGTGCAAAATGTGGGATTCCATAAGCAGTCACTTGTAAACTTCTTCTGTGGCTATATGAGTGAATATGCACCTGCGAATGTTGGAGCACACCCAGCACAAACTCTCCTTCTTGCTGGAGGTTTTTCCAATGTTGAAGTGGCAAAGCCCATCACCAGTAGAGGTATTAAAGAAGTCCAAGATTTGTACAGTACTCAAGAGGAAGCAGAGATAAGGATGCTTCTGCATGCTGTATATGCCAATATGACTTTTGGTTCTCTCGGTGTCAAAGAACCTTAGTAATTAAGTCACCTGATAACAGATGTTTTGGTCCTTGCTGTTGACTACTTTCCAAAAATGGAACACACAGATAACATGGATTGAAACAGGCACCATTACCAGCACAACTGACAAGCATCACTTTATTCCTGTGCATGCAACTTGTGACACACTCACGCCTGACTTCTGCAATCTACTTCCTGCTGTACACACATTAATTGGATGTGATTCTCTGTCATCGCTAGTTAGTACTGGGGGAAAAAAGCATGTGTTTAATGTTATCAAAGCAATGGGAGCTTACTGCTTCAGAGATCTTGCCAAATTGGAAGAGAGTGATGGACAAGCTGCAATTACTGCTGCAAGGAAGCTGGTAGCAGTTCTGTATGACCAGAGTGAGAAAGAAAAGGAGGACCACAGAGACCTGAATTGCTTGTGCCTCAATCTAGCCATCAAAAAGGTCAAATGACTGACTAAACTCCCACCATGTGAGGACGGTTTTGAAGAGCTTGTCAGAAGAGCATCTTGGCACATAGGTAAACAAGACAGTAGATCACCATTGCAACATGAATGGAAAAGTGTGGATGATGAACTCGTTCCTGTATTCTTTAAGGGCCCAATGGCATCTGAGTTTCTACAAGACCTTATTTGTGCCTATCCTGCTAGGGGGTATGATTAAACGTGTCTGTAGTCAGAACAATCTTTCCTGCCCAGAACTGTGTACGAGCTAAGCCAACGAATGCTGTCGTAACCCATGCATTCTTGACAGAAATCGTAATGATGATGATGATGTTAACTAGACATGGCACCAGTGCTATTATGTTTCAATGATACCTGTACAAATTTATTATTAGATTCTGTTTTACCCTTAGAATGTTGTTGCTTTCAGGTCACAAAGAAATCCAATTTCATGTCTTGAAATAATAGATAGTCATTAAGCTAATAGAAATGAATGCAAACATTTCAAAGTGGTGTTTTTAATGTTGATAGTGTCATTGTTTATCCCTATTCCTATGGTAATGGCACCACTTGACAGCTCTACATCAGAACTCATCTTAAAGTAGACTTAGCAAGCTTTCAAATGATGCGTGTGTGGTACCATAAGTTGACAAAATCAGGGTGTGTGTATGTGTGTGTAGAGAAAGGGTTCCGTAAGTTAACAAAATCAGGGGTGTCTAACGCTCGCCTATGTTGTCCCAAAGTGTTTTACATTGAACAGACGATTGAGTGCTGATCACTTACCCTAGTCTCTGGCCTGGCAGAGACAATGAACAAGCCCTGTTCACTCATGGGGATCCACATCCATATAGGCTTTTCATGGCACAGTAATTTCATGAATGGCACAGGCACCACCCCTGGGGGTTCGTCACAACATATATGTACACGCTTACCTATCATTAAGGACTGGACACATCTGGGTTAGACTCTAAGTTCCCTGAAAGCTGTGCAGCTGCACAACAGCCTATTTAGTGCCGCACAGGCACTTAGGGAACCCACCTGGGGTTCCCTCCCCTGGCCCCCACCTAGCCCGGCCTCCAACCTGCCGCGGGAGATCCCAACTCACCCTGCGTCCTGGATCTAGGTGCAGCCGGATCGGGCCCAGGCACGGCCGGCATGGTGCGGCCGGAGCAGCATGGACCCAGCTGTGGCCGGATCGGGCCCAAGCGTGGCCAGGGCGCCACGGCCTGGCCACTACCAGAGCAACCCAGCCACAGGCACGGCCAGCCACAGGCACAGCCAGAGCAGCCCAGCCCCAGGCACAGCTGGGACAGCCCTCCTCTGGCCTGGACCTGCTGGGGCTGGGGGAGGGGCGCTTATCCTGCAGCCCCAGCCCCAGAGCTCCCGCCGTGGGGACAAGCACCCCCCCCCCCGCCCAGGTGCTGCTGTGGGGACAGAGCACTGGCAAGAGTCCTCTCTCCCCGCAGTAGCCCCAGAGCATCCTCCTGCACCCCAAACCCCTCATCCCTGGTCCCCACCCAAGAGCCCACAAGCCCAGCCGGAGCCCTCACCCCCTGTGCCCCAACCCTCTGCCCCAGCCCTGAACCACTCATCCCTGGACCCCCCCCAGAGCCCACACCCCCAGCCAGAGCCTTCACACCCCTGCACCCCAACCCTCTGCCCCAACCCCGAGCACCTTCCCACAAGAACCTCTCAGCCCCACCCCCACCTCATGAATTTTGTTATATGCACCAATATGGAGCTGATGTGTCACACATCACCTCCATATTGGTGCTTATAACAAAATTCATTCCGCATATTAGTGGGAAAAATTAGAGGGAACACTGCGGGGTGTCCAGAGACAGGTTGCTGACATGCCCTCTGACAAGAGTGCTCTTTGGCTATGTCAAACTGCCTCAGCACATGTATCTTACCTAACATTGCAGACTGGACACAGCTGGGTTAAGAGAATATTACCCAGAAAGAGACAAACTTCAGGCTAGGAGAGGAGGACCATATAATCCATCATCCACATGGACAGAAATTAATATGAGATACCCTTAGAACCAGTGTTTATCTTAACACATTATGGAGATGTAGTTGCAAAATGTGGGGATGGCACAAATTTTTTTAGATTACTGGAGACAAGAGGAGGCTGGGAGAAACCACAGAAGGACCTAGCTATGGTAGAGATGGATTTTGGTAAATGCCAAAACACTGACCCATATTCATTCCTGGTTCATGAGGAAATCTATAGCAAATATGTTTGCTTTACCCTCTGTCACTCACAGAATATTAGCTAGGCTAGGCGAATCTCTAGTAGCAGGGATAGACTGGTGCCCAGTCTAAAGCAAGTGCCCAGTAGGCTGGTTCCTGAGGATAGCTGGAGGGTCACTCCAGGGTACGCACACTGAATACCTTGGTTGTGAAGGATTAGAGGTGGACACTTCACTCTGGCTGGGTCTGAAAGGGAGTCCCACAGTACCACCTAGTGGCATCTAATACACATTACAGTCAGGAATCACTATAGAGTGTTACAAAGCATTGCATTTTTCAAATTGGATGTGTTGATTAGTTTTGTTTGGGCACAGAGATTAAATATTTCTGGTCAGACTGGCTGAGAATAAGTGGTACATAAGGTCTTTGGTGCAACTTCTTGTGACTGATTCAAAACATTCCACAAATATTCTCCAATATTTCTTTAAAATATGCTGTTTCTGCAAACTTACTCTTCAGAACATTCGGAAAGCAAGAAATGAGGTGAGGGCACACTTAAAGATAATTCCTTCAAAGTATCAAACAAATAATCACGAAAAATTTAACAAAAAGCTGCCAGTTGTCCAAAACATTTTAAATAACCAATGTGACTATGTACTGAATTTGGCAATCTTTTGTAATATTTACGTTTGTAACTATTCAACCAGCTCTACCACAATTGTATATTGATTTTTCACTCCTTTTAATAGGCCATGTGATTTCTTATGCTGTTGGTGCTGATTACAAGAGAAGGAAGAAAAGCAAATTCTGCAAACCCAAAATCACTGGCTTGTGCAGGAAGGTGTGTTGTATTAATTTGAAGGGTCAAAAGATTTAAGGTTGTTATAAACTATTTTATTGTCCCGCATAATACAAAGCAATATGAAGAGGTCCAGGGATTTTTTGTTGTCTATTTTCCTCTGCAGAGACCTTGCTTTACTCGATTTCTTGGCAAACATCCAAGAGCATTCATTCTAAAGTTGGACGTTTATTGATCAAACACAAGAACGAACAAGAAATTAAAGCAAGCATTTACATTGCATCTGAAATTGAGTGATTATGTAAAACAAACTCAAAACCTTTAAAGTCTCTCTCCTTTCAGAAGCAAAATATCGGTCTCTTATTTTCAAAACAACCTTTCTTTGATGAAAAGGAAAGAGTTAATTTTACTTTTAGTCCTGACAAACAGACACCAGGTGGAGGAGAGAGAGGATAAAACAGGTTGGGGAAATAGGGCTTCTGTTGATGTCTTTAGATACTGGATGACTGGTCAGCCATGAATGGATGCCTTGGCTGGTAGGTCAACCACAGCACTTGTTGTTTGGACCCTGGTTCACATTGTGGTCTGGGAAATATGTTTGGGTCCTTTCTCCTTACACAGGGCAGGCTTTGGTGGGGGTAGTTTAATTAATTTCCGGATTCCATGAAAAGAGAGAGAGAGATACAATAGGAGAAAAGAAAATAGAGGGGCAGAAAGTAACACAACAGGGAAAGGAGGCAAAAAGGGATCTAATGTGTCTCTGCAGGGCTGGCAACTAGGGGGACTGGATGTCATGGTGATTTTCATCACTTGTAGGTGAATATGACATTTCTTAAAAAAGAGCCAGGCCATCTGAACTTCCTCCTGGAAGAAAGTCTTTGGTCTGATCTGCTCCTTCTATCTTGGGGTTGGGGAAGATGAGAGGAGCTCTGATGCAAGATGAGATGAGAGAGGAGAGAGAGAAATTTTTCTTCACCTTTTATTTTTAAGAAACTCAACAAGGGGGGAAATGGGCAGCATAGTTTATCCCTCTCGTTTCCCCCCCCCCTCCCCCCCATTTAGGCCTAATATCCATCACACCAATTTTGATGTTTTAACTGCAGGTTCCACCGCTTCTGTTTTTACCAAGCATGATTTCAACAGTCCTTGAATCATATCAACAGGTCCTTTTTGTTTGGACTAATCCGTCTTCTTTGTCTGGTCTTCTTGCACTTGTTTATAATATTCACTTATTAAAAACCTATTTTTCATAGTTCATTTCCAATTAGGCAAAAATTATAGGTAATTGTAACCGCTTTTGAACTTCCACCCACATTTTTAGGTTCACAATCACAATTGATGCAAGTGTAACCCACATGCTTGCATTGTAGCACAGTGGTGTAAATAAGGGAAGAAAAAGTGAGGAGAATACATAATTCTTGGTTTTGTTTTGGGGGACTCTGTGTGCCTCCAGACTTGCCAGAACAGGCAGAGTGTCTCTGTTGCCTGGGTCAGAATCATCCAGAAATTGGGTCTGCTGGGTACTAGGCATGCTCATTAGCATGGCTGGCCCTAAATCAAATGGTGCCCCAGGTTAGGAGCATCTTCAGTGCCCCCCCACTCCATTTGTTAAACTTTGAGTGCCTTATTTTTATTGCATTTGTAGCCCATTTCATGACTTTGATGCACGATTTGCATGCACGATTTATCCCTGTCATATAAGATGATAAATTTTCATGCTAGAGTCTGTAAATCTGTATTTATTCGTGCCATATAAGCAAATAAAGAAAACCTCATTTCCTCTAAGCTCATAAAAACTTTTTAATTTTAAGAATAACTGAAATGTACTAACATCAAGAAATTGAACTGTGCATCACCATTGGGTGGACCAGTATTAAAGAGTGTTACAATAGGTGACAGCCTTAGAATGTTAACCCTAGTCCTGTAGTTCAAATAGTCGCTTTTCTCGCCTTTGCCCTCGCAAGCTCAAGCCCAACATCAAAGAGATCCCAAGATTGGCCAATGGCATTTTCAAGCGATAAAATAGCAAGCGATGTTAGTCTTTCCTCTGCCATTGTTGATTGAAGATATGTTTTAATGAGCCTGAGCTTCAAAAATCTGCGCCCACCACTCACGACTGTGACTGGCAGTGTGAGCAGGATCCTCAGAGCTATCTATACATTAGCAAAAAAGTGTCCATCAGCTCTGCAGCATGAATGAATTGGAGAACTTGGAGTGGAGAGTGCTTCCCGTGTGGCAAAATCTGACACATGTTGTCCAATTCAACATAAAGGTCTTTACCATTAATGTCTGAACATTCCCCATGTTTCAGCATCTGGTGAAGGTCCATAAATTGTTCAAGAGTGTTTTCCTGTCTGCCAGCAGCTTACTAAGGTCATACAAAAAAACCCAGGTCTTTTCATGATGTTTCATTTTTCCGAACCTTTCTTTGATGGACACTCGAGCAATGTCAATGAGCGAGCAGAAAAACTCCCTCTTGAATTTTTCTTCCAAGCTTTTTATCTTCATCTCTGCCCTTGTAACCAAACTGTCTCTTTTTCCAATGAATATGAGTTTCCTTGAAGGCAGGCTCAGCTCCTAAGTTCCACGATTTCTTTGACAGCAGTGATGGCATCTCTGTAGCCCACAATAAAATCAAGGAAGCTTCTCATCAAAGTAGGAGCGGTCACAGTGTCCATCAACTGAGTTTGTAATGCCTTGCTTATAACTTTACTTGGAACATGATATCGTACCAAACCACAACTGAGACCAGAAATTTGAAGTCAGTGACTGGTTTGCCAGCCTTTGTGCCCAGTGTCAGATTCTGGCCTCAATTTTACTCAACTGTGGCAGTTCCATCAGTGCATCATAAACCTCAGTCACTTGGTACCTCACTGGCCTTATGCTGTCAATGCAGCTTTCCCAGCAAGTGTCACTTGGTGGCTTCATGGTCAGATTTATAACATTGTCCATGAGGATCTTCCTTCTGATAGTTGATGCTGAAAACAGAATATATATCCTTTGCAGTACTCCAAAGAGAAATACTTAATCTAAAGAAGACGATGCTGCATCTCACACAACCAGGTTGGGGGAATGGGAACCACAAGGCACGAAGAAAGCTCTTGGATTCAGCACAAGGATCCTTGCCTGGATGCCACTGTTTCTTCCTTTCAGGTTCACGCTGTTGTCATAGCCTTGGCCACAGCAGTCCTGAAGTTTTATTTTATTATCATTCAAAACATTCATAAACAGTCCTGTCAGGCCTTTTCCAGTAGAATCATCCACAAACCAGAAAAAGATAAAGCGTGCCTTTACATGGATACAGCCATCCTTGTTATCAACAAAACTTACTGTAAATGATAGGGAACAGGGAACTGTGGCCAATGGGAGCTGCGGGGGCGGTGCCTGCAGAGAGGGGCAGCACGTGGAGCCATGTGCCCCCCACCCCCATGGGCCATAGGGACATGCCGGCAGCTTCCGGGAGCAGCATGAGGCTGGGGAAGGCAGGAATCCTGGCTTAGCCCCGCTGCGCCGCTGCCCAGGAGCCACCCGAGATAAGCGCCACCCGGTGAGAGTCCACACCCATCCTGCTGACTGGGTAATCACTCATATCCTGGTCAGGCTTTTGAGCAGGGCAGGACAGTAGAAGCTCACAGGTCCTAGGCTGGAGAGCTGGGGGTATTTTGGCTGGAGCCTCACTCTATTGTCAGTCAGTTCTTGAATGGCTTAGGAGAAGCATTCACATAACTGCAGTTGGGTGTGTCCCTGCCCGTGTGAGTGCAGGACTGGGAGCGGGGTTTGCAGCTTCTCACAATAGGACAGTGTGAGAGGGAGCCCAAGATGGTGAGACAGGGGGCTCAGTGGTACCCCAGTTCCAGGTTGCACCCCAGGGGGGACCCATCACAAATAGGAGCCATGTTTCATCTGCTGCTACTTACCCCTGAAGGGCATCCAAGTCCTAGTGTATCCAGTCCTAATGTATCCCAAGGTATTTCCTTGCAGGCTGGACCAAATCTGTAGGGCCTTGGTAGAAGGTCTCAACTGCCCATTTATGCTGTTGTGGCCTCTTACCAGTGCAGCCTTCCCTTGGCAGATTTTCTGTTAAAGGGAGCCCTGTGCCATGACTTAAACTTGCAGAGGCAGCTAGAAGCCAGCATCTACCAAAGGTTAATTTAGCCCTAAAAGGCTTGTTCTTCAATTCCATCACTTCTAGGTGTTGCTCTTCTTCCTGTAAGGGCTATTTTATCTGTTGTGCACATTTGGAGAATGCCAATCAAGTCATCTAGTGCTAAGGTCTCTTAAATTACTGGGATTCTGGGGTGGGGCACGCACCCCTGGATCACCCCCTAATAGCCAGACGTAGCATTGCAATTACATATCTGCTTCAGTGTTCCCAGTGGGCTTCAATAAGCCCAGTGAGGACTATGTATATTGAACAACCCCCTTTCAGGAGTCTTGTTTATTTAACTCAGATGTAAAACATCAAAGAAATATGCTTCCACTCCAGTATCTCTAGCTGGAGGAGGGGGATGAGTTAACCGTATGTCCAGGTACGTCCACTTATATCCAGATTCCTTACCAGCAAGGCTTTCTAGGCCCAGGACCCTCTTCTGGAGCCAGGGCCTCTTCTCATCAAAGAGGAAAGGATGTCTCCTCCTGGGTCAAGGGCCCCCACGGATGTCAAACTGCAACCACCCTTCCTCAGAACAACATATAATTCCTCTGGTCTGGGGCTTCCGCTGCTACCTGGGGAAGTCTTTCCATTGGGGTTAGGTTACACCAAAACTGGGCATTCATAGCTCCTGCCTTTCAGAACCCCTCTCATTCACAAGCCTCTGTTCTGTAGCCCAGCCCAGCCCCCCTGGGAGTAGCTTCCTTTTATCATACCCAGGTGTTTCCCGGCCTAATTAACTGCCTTCCAGTTACTGAGGGAGTTAATTAGTTCCAGGTGAACTGAGTTGCCTCATTCTCCCTTGTGGAGCCCATCAGAGATAGGCTGGGCCCCTGCCCCCCTAAGAGAGCTAGATGTGGACTTGGATGAGAGGAACAAGATGGCTGCTGAGTCAGGAGAGCCGGCAGCTATTCTGCAGCTCCAGAGTGGAGACACAGGCCTTGTCTACACTACAGGACTATTTCGAATCTACTTAATTCGAATTTGTGGATTCGACCTTATGAAGTCGAATTTGTGTATCCATACTAAATACACTAATTCGAACTTCTGAGTCCACATTCACGGGGCCGGCGTCGACTTTCGAAGCGGTGCACTGTGGGAAGCTATCCCACAGTTCCCGCAGTCCCCGCTGCCCATTGGAATGCTGGGTAGAGCCCCCAATGCCTGCTGGGGGAAAAAATGTGTCGAGGGTGGTTTTGGGTAACTGTCGTCATTGAACCGTCAATCACGCCCTCACTCCCTCCCTCCCTGAAAGCGCCTGCGGGCAATCTGTTCGTGCACTTTTCTGGTCAGTGACAGCGTGGACGCCACAGCACTGCAAGCATGGAGCCCGCTGCGATCCTCGCCGTTTTCTCCTCCTCGCACTTTATCGTCCACCTCTTCCACATTCAGCTGCTGAGAAATTGGGCTACTTTTCAATGGTTCTGCAAGCACTGGGGGACCATAGGGGACGTTTTACCAACATGAACGTCGTATGGCCGGGCAAGGTTCCTGATGCATGTGTTCTCAGGAACTGTGGGCTGCTCAGACGCCTGCTGGAAGGTAGTTTCTTCCCGTACCACGAAATAACTGTTGTGGATGTGCATTTGCCTATAGTGATCCTCGGTGACCCAGCCTGCCCGCTAATGCACTTGCTCATGAAGCCCTATACAGGCGCCTGGGACAGCGACAAGGAACTCTTTAAATACCAGCGAGCAGCGTGACCTGTGACTGTTCAGTTTCTTTACAGAGAAGCTGAACCTGCCCCTGTTTCTTTACCCAGTTACTGTTGACTCTCCTCTTCGGTTAAATACCCCGTTCTCCCCGTTTCCTCCACTTCCAAGACACGTGTAAAAATAAAATACATGTCACACTGTTACTGAGGAGAGGTTTCTTTATTCATGACTTTTCGTTAAAGGGTCGAAACTGGAACGCAGACTGCGGTGGGTAGGGTGTGCGCTGATGTAAAGACCGCCTCTAAACTCAAGGAATGACAGGCTCCTGCTCCTACAGCGGTCCGCATTGCCGGACTGCTTGTTTCAACGGAGCCTGCCATCCCTCCTTTTTGGGATTCTGTGTGCGGGGGGCTATGTGGCCTTGTGGCGGAGGAGGACGGATACAGATTCCTCTGCTGCGTGACTCAGCGGTCCACGACAAGGACCGCTGTATAAGATCTGTACCTGCCCTCCCCCGCTAAAAAGTCACATCCCCACCGCCCACACAGAACCTGGAAACCACCTCCCATACCGACCACGGTGCCTGCTGACTGCACTGTGTGTGTTACCCGCTGCTGATCCGGCCCCCGTGTCTGTACCCTGCGAAAGGTGCCTGTCCTATGCAATTAGCAACGCACTTCCCCACGCACCCCATTCAAACACAGTCTTCAGTGAAGAAACATGACGGAAACAGTACTTAACAGCAAAGTATTTTTATTACTTAAGTACACAGTTATGGGATGGGACTGGGATTGGGACTTGTTTGAGTCCGGAAGGGAAGGACTTATGCAAACGTAGGGTAGGAGAGCTTTTGGTTACTTGAGCACTCTGCTGGGGTGCAGTGACAGTATTCACGGCCCAGGGCGGGCATCCTCCTGGTTATTTGAGGTGAGGGGGGAATGTGACTTTGTGGCGGGGGAGGGCAGTTGCAGAGATACTGCCGGGGGCTCTGTCCTGCAGCGGTCCTGCAGAACATACACAAGTCGCCGGAGCGTGTCCGTTTGCTCCCTCAGTAGTACAAGCATTGCTTGAGTCGCCTGCTTGTGTTCCTCACGCCACCTCTCCTCCCATTCGCTGTGTGAGCGCTGGTACAGAGAGACTTTCTCCCTCCACTGCCTCTGCTGGTCCGCCTCGGCTAGGTAGCAGCCCACACATTCATCGAAAATCGTGTCCCTTGTCTTTTTCTTTCGCCGCCTAATCTTCGCCAGCCTCTGCGAGGTGGATGCAGTGGCAGGTCTGGAGACAGTGGAAGCTGTGAGATGGGAAACAGTTAGTTAATTCCTTGCAATGATACTTTTTTGCGAACAATTAACTGAGTCTAGGCTGTCTCTGTGAATTTTTTGTTGAGACCCCTGTGCCTGCTGTTGCACAAATCATTTGCGCGGTGGATTCTGGGTAAATGTCGCCAGTCATTCCTTCCTCCGGGAAAGCAATGGCAGACAATCATTTCGAGCACGTTTTCCATGAAATGCCCTGGCACACGCCATAGCGTGGCAACAATGGACCCTATTTTGCCTTTTGTGTATGTCACCGTATGTGTACTGGATGCCGCTGACAGAGGCGGACCAGCAGCGCTACACAGCAGCATGCTTATGCTTTTGCATGACAGCAGCGATGGTTACCAGGCATACTGCACCGTCTACCATACCATGAACTGGTAAGAAGACGGTAATAAGATGGTCATGGTTACCTGTCCTTTTGCACTTCGCCATTTGGTGCTGTCATAAGTGCCCCTGGTCGATCAGCCAGGGGCGCAAAAGCAAAATTTGGGAATGACTCCCCGAGTCAATCCCTCCTTTTTGGGTATCTAAAAATAGAATCAGTCCTGCCTAGCTTATGGGCAAGTGTACTAGAGAACCACTGTATCATACAACCAGAGACCACAGCTGCTCTCTGTCCAATCCTGCATAAATTTTGAGCTGAACGCTATTCACAGGGTGTGCTCCTGAAACAACCCCACCTGTTCATTCCATTCTTCCCCCAGCCTTCCTGGGTTCCAATACCATTGTCCCCCCACTTGTGTGATGAAGTAATATAGAATGCATGAATAAGACACAGGTAGTCGTTTGTGAGAAATGAGTGGAAGGAAGCCTCCAGCTGCAATGATAGTCCAGAGATGACATTAAGGGGTGTGGAGGAGGGAGCCACTCATCCCTCTGCTAGTCCAGGGGCAATTGAATCTTTTCTTTACAATGAAGGGTGGGGGCTGATGGAGCTCAGCCCCCTGTTGCAATGATGAGGACGGTTACCAGCCATACTGCACCATCTACCATGAAAAATTAGCAACAGGCGGCCTTGACCGACCTGTTCCAAGCAAGTTGGTACGGTCGTTATGGTTACCAGTCCTTTTGCACTGCCCCATGTGCCAATAGGCTGATGATGAGGATGGATTTCCATCTTATTGTACCATCAGCCATCCATAGCGTGGGGGGAGCAAGGATGTTGGTGTTGAGTGCTGCACCATCGCGTCTATCTGCAGCATTCAGTACAGATACGGTGACATGTAAAAGAGTCAACAGAGGATTGTTTTCCCTTTAACTTCTGGGGGTCGGGGGGCTGCGTAAATTGCCGAGCTATGCCCCGACCCACCGCGGACACTGTGTTTGACCCTAGAAGCATTTGGAGATCAGCCAAGAATGCAAATGCTTTTCGGAGACAGCAGGAACTGTGGGATACCTTGCGTCCTCGTTCCCCCCTCCCTCCATGAGCGTCCATTTGATTCTTTGGCTTTCCGTTACGCTCGTCACGCAGCTGCGTGCTGAGTCTGTGCTATGCCGTCTGTCCGTTTATTTATTAAAAATACTTTGGACCAGGCGTAACGTAACATTTCTTCCCCTACTTAGATGCAGGAGTCTCCGAGCGAGATCACCGTGAGGACGGGCACTGAAGGAGATAGAGAGCGCATGCTGCGTGAAATCTAGCACGAACCACGGACCTCTGCAGCCGTGCTCTGGGAGGCAGTGCTCCCTGAATACCGCATGAAAGCCTCGCGCGGAAAAGTGTGCTACCACGGAGCACCCAATAAGGCAGCTCTCCCCAGGAACCTCCTGCTGATGCTTATCGATTAACGGCAGGAGAGCTTCGTGGCATTCTCCCAGGAGGATTTCTGTTCTATCACCATATATACAGAGACCTCCTTTTCACACACTTCAGATTCCTGTTATATTAAGAATAAAAGTTAACATGGTTAAAGCACTTACCGACAGATCCTACCCCTGATTCAGGATCCGGGTTCCTGGCCGGGGAGGGTTGGTAGGGGATCTCCGTGACGGTGATGAATAGATCCTGGCTGTCGGGGAAACCAGCGTTGTAAGCGCTATCGCCTGCCTCGTCCTCCACAAACCCTTCCTCATCTTCCCCGTCCGTGAACATCGTCGAGGAACTGTCCGTCGACACTGTCCCATCATCAGAGTCCATGGTCACTGGTGGGGCAGTGGTGGCAGGCTCCGTAGCGTCCGTTGGCCGCTTTGATTTTTTGGTAGGCTTGTCTGGGGTCCTTGATTTTCACGCGGCGCTGCGTTGCATGACGGCTGTATCCTCTGTCTGGATCATGGCTTTGGAGACCTTCTCGTAGGTCTTTGCATTCCGTTCGTTGGAGCGCAGCTCCGAAAGCACAGACTCCTCGCCCCACACACCGATCAGATCGAAGAGTTCCCGGTCAGTCTATGCCGGGTCCCTCTTTCTATTCAGAGATTACATGAACTCCTCTGCTGGAGAGCTCTGCATTGCTGCCGGTGCTGCGGAGCTCGCCCCGATGTGCAACCAGAACGTCAGATTCAAACCGCCCAGACAGGAAAATGAATTCAAATTTTCGCGGGTCATTTCCTGTGTGGCTGGGCAGAGAATCCAAGCTCGGGCTGCTGTCCAGAGCGTCAACAGAGTGGTGCAGTGTGGGATAGCTCCCGGAGCTACTAAGTTCGATTTCCATCCACACCTAGCCTAATTCGAACTAGCCATGTCGAATTTAGCGTTACTCCACCTGCCGGGGTGGAGTACCAAATTCGAACTAAAGAGCCCTCTAGTTCGAATTAAATGGCTTCCTGGTGTGGACGGTTGAGCGGTTAGTTCGAATTAACGCTGCTAAATTCGAATTAAAGTCCTAGTGTAGACCAGGCCACAGGGGATTTACAAGGAAGGTCTGACTCTCTTCTGCAAGGCTCTCATTCAAGGGAAGGGGAGAGAAAGGAAGAGGAGGAAGAAGAAGGGAAGAGGAAAGAAGAAGCCACTGGAAGGGTCTGTAATAGTGGAAGGGTCCAAAGAGAAGGTTATGGAGAGCAGGTTCGGACAGTCCAGAAGGGCTGGAGCAGGAGAAAAGGGGCCTGTCTCCCAAGTCTGGGGGTGGGTAGAAGGGCTTCTCTGTGGAGCCTGCCCCACCAGGAGTTCTTGCAACCAGTAAACTAGAAGACTCCTGACAGCAGTGAGCAGGACGGGGAGGATGTTGGGGTTCAGGAGAGCCAGCAGTTTGGAGAGGTTGGGTGAAAAGACCCAGGAGAAGGCAAAGAACTGCAGAGCAGTAACAGCCACAGGATTGGGTAGGTATTATTCAGCCTGGTGGCTGTAGCAAATTCCATAGAGGAGAAGGAAGAGCAACAGAACCAGGTAGAACTAGGGAGTGTGGAAGGACAGGGATGTGAGCCAGGCCCCTCTCTCTCACCCCTGGTAGTGGAGATTAAGTCTGGCAGTAGCTGCTGATGTGGATGATGGAGGAATCAGCAGGCATGGAAGTGGCAGATGAGACTGGTTTGCAGTGCCAGAGGAAAGGCAGAGGCCTGAGGTGCAGCGAACAGCACCCCAAGTGCCCAATGAGTCACTGATGACTAGGGGAGAGCCTTGTATGGGGGTGATGGTGAGGGCAGTCATTACTCATATGGAGCTTGGATTGAGGGCTGCACCGAGGAGGGATTTGGATGTGGACATGGAGCAGAGGAAAATGAGTGGATTGGGATGAACCAGAGTGGATATAGAAGGGAAGGAGGATGATTGGAGAAGATTGTTTGAAGAAGACCTGGACAAACAGGATAATCTTCTTGAGTGGGGAACAAGAGTCTCCCAAACGAAAGTGGAGGATTACTAAAAAACTAAGGACTCAGGAAGACGGAGATGAGATAGGCAATTCTCCTGCTTGGACTCTCTGGGTCAGTGGGACAGCTGAGACCCCTAGCATGGAAAAGGACGATGACAACTAAAGGGATGCAATCAGACACTGTGTTTGTCACTACTAAGTGGGGTGCTGTGGGGTCAGTGGTATTTTATGCAGAGGCCTTGAAGTGATCCAGAAGAAGGGATGGTGGCCAACAGTTAGGCTGAGGCTGAGTTTGAGAGGTGGGATGGGACAGAAATAAGGGACAGAGGGGAAGGGAAGTGGGGGTACAGGGACAACTAATTGGGGAAGGGCAAGGAGGTACATGGTCTGTTTGCGATACATTTCCCTAACAACGCCAATGCCAGACAGAGATCTCTAATAGAGACTATTGTATTGAAAGGTGTGGGATTTGTGCCCTTGGACCTCATAGTGGCAATTCAGCTGCCAGGGTCAAGGGAGGTCAACCTCTGTTTTCATAACAAGTATTGATGGAGAGTTTTTGGAAGCTCTATGGGAAGGTACGAAGTAAAGGAGATTGGCAGCATGTGGTGGCTGTTTCTTTAACAGCTCCTGACATAAAGAAAGTAATAGTTCCTTATGAATTGATTAAGGATTGGTTAAGGTGGGAAACAACAATACTGCCAAGGGGAGACAAGAGTTACAGATGGCTGAGAAATTGGACAGGGGAATACATTTTTATGGTTATATTGAGGGGCAGCTTGGCAGATAATAGCTTAGTACACTTGCCCAGTTTGGTGGAGTTGATAGGGCAAAGAGATTATATTAACTATGTGGGGCAGCCCCACACCAGTTAGAGGTGTAGGTCCGAGGAACATTTTGTAGGAGGTTGTTCAAAGGTGCAGTGCTTGAAATAAATAAAGAGATGGCCTGGAGGCTTTGTCATGGTAAAGTGGATGTGCAGGAAGTATGGAAAACCTTGTAAAAAAACCAAGACTGGGTGTGTCCCCAGCAATAGCTGTGTTCTGAGGTTGGGAGGGACAGGTTCCAGGAGACTCTGGAGCATCCAATGGAGGAGTGCCCATGGGCTCAGAAGGTGCATGTGGGATTAGCAAGGGTGCTGAAAGTGCCAGTTATTTTAGTACAAGAGAGGGCCCAATGAGAATATGGGGATTTTTCAGGGCTGGCATATCAGCAATGGGAGGGGGAAAATCCTTTATCTCATCAGTGAGGTCATATGTGTGTTTCTGTGGAAGGTGAGGTGTGAAATGGTGTTTCAGAAGAAACCTCTGACATGGCAGCTTCCCCAGAGGATCTGGCGCACAGAATCAAGAAGGTGCTGGGGGTATTGAGGCATGAGGAGAGGAAGTGTGGCCTGGAGAAGGAGGGGAAGTGGTGGAGGCACATCCAAATTTAACATGAGCTAAGTTTGGGGTGGGCCTTTCTCCTTGGAGGGTGTGGGAGAACCCTTGTGTATAGGTCCAGAGGCCTTTGGGTTTAAATTCAGGACAAAAGTGTGAAGGAATAATGATGTTGGAGAATGTTTGGGCAGGTTTTTTGCTCTTGATATGGTGGGAACTAGAAAGAGTGGGGGAAATTATGTTGGACCAAGACTATGTCCAGTGGGGCATGGAGTAGTTTTATGCAATGACTGAGGATTTTGCTAATGCTGTAGGCTATGATTGTTTTCCTTTGTCTTTCTCTGTCTTCTATGTTTCATGGAGGGACATGTTTCTGTGCATTAAGAAGTTATGTTCACGACGACAGGTTTCAGAGTAGCAGCCGTGTTAGTCTGTATCCGCAAAAAGAACAGGCGTACTTGTGGCACCTTAGAGACTAACAAATTGCTGAAATAAATGTGTTAGTCTCTAAGGTGCCACAAGTACTCCTGTTCTTTTTGTGTTCACAACCACATTTTGGAAGGACCCCAGAAGCAGAATTTTCAGCATACACAATGGCCTCTCTATGGAGGGATGAAGCACCTGTTTTGGGATTAAGTAAGTACAACTGGTAATGGTTGATTTCTGCTTAGATTGGACTTTGGACACCAAATGGACTGTATATGGAGAACTGGGCAAGTCTTTAGTGTTGAGGTTCTTCTGTCAAGGGAATATCAGACATTAGAAGGAAGAAGAGGGTTGGGTTGTCTTGCATCGGTATGGGCTCTGTTTTGGCCTTTATAGGTTGTTCTGTTTTTGTTGTGTTGTCTCAGCTTTGTTGTTGTTTTGATGGTTGGAGCGTCTAATAAAAGATCTCAGAGGACCAGCGAGCCTCTGGTAGATTCTAATAAGCTAGGCAGGAATCCTGTGAAAATTTTCAAGATTTCAGTTTTTTCCCCCATTTGCATTAGAGACCTTTTCAGAAAAATCTGGAATAGTCAATAGGCTGGTGGATAGGGCACTCACCTGGAATGTAGGAAACTTGGGTTGATCTCCCTAGTCTGCCTAATTTGGAGCAGGACTTTGAACCTGGATCTCCTTCATCCTGGATAAGTACCCTAATCTTTGGGCAATGAAGTATGCTAGGCTTGTATGCACTTGCTTGTGCTCTTCCTCTGCCTGCCCCAACTCTAGATTCCAACATGTTCCACGTTTAAGGTTCAGGCTTGTCCTGTTCTATGCTAGTGTATAACATAGGGAAAAAGGTTCAGCAAATCTTGTTCTCCATCCCCCACCCAAGACATCTGGTCAGGGTCTCCCCACCGAAGAGTTCTCTAGCAGGTGGGCTTGGCTGATGACCAGCCTGAGCACTGTATTGCCAAAAGAGTGTGGTCTGTAGGCAAAGTGGCATGCAATATTATGATCCTAGGAGCCCTTCAGTGCCAGCTGGCAAGGGGATTACAAGAATCTCCTGATTCTGGTATGTACAAAGAATGTCATTTGAGGTCTTAACTAAAAGCCAGGGTCACACTGGTCATTGCAGATGTTGTGAAATGTATGTACACATACTGTTTAGGGAGTTCTCTGTGTACTGAAAACATGGTCTTAGAATCTATATCACAGCAGAGGCGGAGAAACAGGTTTCCTGTCAGACCTGTCTCTCTGTCAGCTGTAAATTTGCATTGTAAACCAATACAATGAATGCCCGTGTATATGTGAAATTATTGGAGGAATGTGAAATCCACAGGGCAGCAGCACACAGGAAAAGAAGCGACAGGGGTTATACTGTCTCTGAGTACAGACAGTGAGTGGGGGAGGGGCATAACTAGAAGTCAAGGAAGGTACCCTCTTAGCCTGCAACTAGGAAATAAATGGACAATGCATTTACATTCATGCAAATCGCATCCCAACCAGCCTTGGTTGCAACACTACAAAGCACATTGAGGGTGAGATAAAATTCTTTAGACAGGAGGTTAGCCTGGTATTAAGTTAATCTCCAGAAAGTGTGTTATGATTTTGTTGTATAGGTAACCCTTTTGCTTCCATTATCCTTACTCGCTATCTCTTGAATCTCTGATAATAAATGTATTGTTGTTTTCACTGCAGATGTCTCAGTGCTGTGATATTAAGCGAGGTGCTGATCCTGAGTTGAATTATAGTGTAAGAACCCAGCATCGCACAGCCTGCGCTGGCTGATATTCCCACAGTGCCACCAGGAGGCTATGCAGAGGTAGAGCACTGTGGAGACTAGGTGCCACAGGAAGTGCCACCCATGAGACTGAGTGGCAGTATCCTACAGCCCTCTGATTGGTCAAGTGCCCCCATTTAATCTCAGGGATTGGCCCTGGAAGTTGTCTGGGCAATCACACAGACTTTGGTCTGCTGCAATGCCAGACTTTGCCTTGTCTTACGATCTCCAGTCTCTGACTTTAGCCTGATTTCAACCCTGACTCCTGATTCTAACCTGTCTCTGGTCTTTGGCCCTGGCTTGATTCTGACTCAGACACTGACTCTGGTCTACAGGACCTGGCCTTGTGATTCCTCCAGCTCCTTCCTGGTGACTCTCATCCCTGGTGGGCAGACCTCAGCCCAGCTGTGACTGCTAGGCCAGACAGCCTATGCCCCAGTCCCTTACACATACAAGCTGGTGTGTACACTGTTCCCTTGGATTTTTCTGTGAGTGTTCAGTGGAGAAGGGTCTTCAAAGGGACTCTGGGACTAGCATACACCAATTATTAACCCGCAAGGCAAAGGGAGGGATGGCATAGCTGTCAGGAGATTGTTTGAGTGGCTAACAGGCCGGTTAAGCACAAGCAAGTCTGCCTCTCACTGGAGGCAGGGGTGTGATAAGGTGACTCTCAGGCTTGGGTACTGCAAGAACCATCACAATTATGACCCCAGATTGCAGTGCCCTGCTTTCCCTCTGGAATCCCTGTGCCAGAGGATTCACCCAGCTACATTTCTGCTCTCCCTCTCTGGCTGAACTTGGCCTTTAAGGAATTGTGTATACGCACTGTAACATATGGTGTATGACCAGAGACTCTCTCCACCCTGTTTTCATTGTGTGTGCAAGCCTGGCCATTGTGTACAATAGTTCAGCCAAGTCCCAGTATAAACTCATGTATGGGGGGTGAGGGGAGGTGGTCTTTGTTGCGTAACCAGTCTGGCACATGAACTCCTCAACTGTGTCTCAGAGACAGCTTGCTAAATCATGTATGTCCGAGAAGCAACAAAACTAGTAACGTTAAAGCTTGGCAGACCAAGTGCTCAGATAAGAGAGAGATGGGCGTGGTGTAAGAACAGGAATAAGACTAATAGGGCCTGAGTTTACCTTCACTTACACTGATGTAAATGTGGAGCAACTCTTCAGAAATCACTGGTGTTACAGAAATGTAAAACCAGACGGAGAGAGATGAGAATGAGGCCCTAAATATGCATGGTGGCATATGTTTAAATGTTCCAGTTGTTGCTTAATGTTTTTCCTTTGATAAACATTTTTTTTCTTTTTCTTAGCTGTACGTGAGAGATAATTTATTATTTGTACTATGGTAGCACGTAGATGCTTTAATCATGGATGAGGCCCCCTTCATGCTAGGTGCTATACAAACACAGAACAAAAATATGGTCCCAGACACACAGAGCTCACAATCGGAGTATAAGACAGGAGACAGCAGATGGACCCAGACAGACTGACAGGTGAGTACAAGGAAATGATGAAACAATACTGGCCAGCATGACAGGCGGTGGTTTTAGTAAGTAAATGAGGAAGAGTCAGTGACTGAGGATTATCCCTGGAAATTTGGGGCCAGATTTTTCAAGAGAGCTCACTCCCCAATAGCTCCCATTGTGGGTTTGTAAAAGGCTGCCAGATTTTCATAAATACTCTGCATCCACCGGAGCAACAATGGAAGCTACGAGGTGTGCGGCATATTTGAAAACCTGGCCTCTTCATTAGGTGCCTAAATAGAAGTTGTGTTCTTTGAATGTAGCTATACACACTCATATTTGAGTGGTACACGACTGTTTTTTGGTAAAACATTCCTTAATTCTGCACTCATAGTCAGACCCATCCTGATGTGACTAGATACCTATTAAATGCACATTAATCTCATTTGACGTTGGACAGTTCAAAAGCAAGACTAAAAACCCAAAGTTTTATTGTGGAATAAGAGAGGTATATTCTCCCCACTGACTATTTTAAAATTGTAAAGCTTCCTGAGGACTTTGTCTGTCCCAAGAGTCCAGTCAGACAAGTAAGGACAATACTCCTTTCAGGTGCCATGTGGCAATTCACCCCTGTCCTGAAGATCAGCTTTTGCTACTTCACAGGAACCACATCTGCTATCTGCAAATTACAAGGATGAATTCCAGATTCAGTGCCCTTTGTAGGCAAGCTTCTGGGACAAATACTCGTTATTGAGTGGTTGTTATAAATTGGTAATCTGATTCAAAACCTTTTTTGATTATTATATTATATTATATATAATATATATTAGATAGTGGAGAGGGGGAGCTTTCCTGAGCATGTGGCTTCTAGACTGTAAGTTCTCTTTATGCAATAGTTGAAGTAGAGTGAAGAACAGTTTTATAGGAGGGAAAGCAGGACCAGAGTTTATTAATGGGCAGTCTCATTTCAAGCTGTGCTATGGATTTCAAGGTACATAAAATGTGCCATAGCTTGACCCTTCCCCACTCATCCCTCAATCTTAGCACCAATGATTTTTTTAATGTTACATGTTAACTTCCTCTTGGAAGCCATTGCCACCAGTATTGTGTCAGTCAATGGAAATCTTTGACAGATCTTTGATATGGTACCTCATAATGATGTAGCCTGTCAGGCTCTCCTGCAAAATAATCTACTCTGATAACTGTCTGTGTAAAGTCCAATTACTTATGACAGTGCTTCAGACAGGAACAAAATGTTTAAAGTAGCCAGGAAGGAAAATAATTTGGGTTTTGCTAAACTGTTTCTTGCATATTTTAAGATTAGGCAAAGATAAGGTTTTGATTGAGAGATGGAATTGAACATCTTAATGCTCCACAAAGCCAAAGTGATGGTGGAAATCAGAGGTCACATCTTTCATTTTTTTCTTTGGATGTTTCCAGTTATTTATTTTTTAAAAATTCTGTAGTTTGCTGGAGATGTAGACTCCTGGAATATGAATTAACCTTACATTCAGTGTTTATCACTCGGAATATGGTTTAATTGCTCTTGCCTTTAGCTGTGTAAATATTTTGTCTGATGCAATTTGCTTGAACTGTGATAACTGAACGGTTGTGTTAAAGGTTTGGGTTTCTTTCTCTGTTTTGTCTTCTAGTGGCCATATTCTGGCAAAGGGGTGCGAATCAGATTTATTGGACAGCTCCGTGGCTCACAAATTGAGGTCATTTGTTACAGCAATAATAGTTATTAGGATGTAGAATATGACTCATTTTTAGCATTCTCCCATTGGCAAGCCCTGTTGTTGAAGGCCCTTACTTTATGATATATCAGGAGGGGAAAAGAGCCAGGGTCTAACACTGGGTTTTGAAGTACCTTTGCTGCATGTAGAAAAGGCTTTTCTCCTTCCAGATATGTGCAAAATGTATCAATGACGTGCTAGGCTGAGGAGAAACATCCTGGCATTCAGGGGGGTACAGGAGCTGTCGTTGTGACCAACCCCTGTGCAGCCTCATGTGCACCTTAACTATACCTGACTTTCAGAGGGGTGAGTGCTCAACACTTTCTGAAAATCAGGCCCTTGTAAGGCATTCTCAAGTTGGGCACCCAAAATCACTGCCTACATAGGGATTGAGCTGGGCTAGTCCATTGAAGCCAATGGCAAAATAAGAGTAGGATTGAATTTTGTGGGAAGAGGGAGACATGAAAATGTTCAACATTTGCATGCTAAAAACATTATCATTGTGATTAGGGATCTGTTCTTAATCGTGGAAAAGATAGTGGAAAATAAACCAACTCTCCATGTTACATGGTGGGGTTCAATCCAGACCAATGAGGGGTTGTGTCACCACTTGTCCTGTAACTCTGAGTGCCTTAAAATATTCTGCTTCTGTAGCTCCCTTTCTGGGCACTAACAGCCTGCATACAATCATGTACTGGGTGTCTGTGTGATAATCAGCCCTGGTTCAGCAACTCTGACTCCAGCAGCTGGCTTGTTATACCACAGCCACACTCTGGTCTCCACCAGCCTTGGTTACTACTAGCCAAGTGACACCAACACAACCCTACTCCGGAACTTCTGCAAAACAGTGCACCCTAGTGGGCACTCACCGCCACAGCGCCTCCTGCTGTGGAGTCTGGGAATTAGCTCATCCAGCCTTAGAGCACCTCCTGCTGGTTGGTATCTTCCTACTGGTACCTGCTCTCCGCCACTCTCCA